>NC_056737.1:134757713-134915213 GCF_019279795.1 Protopterus annectens | reverse complement strand
CTACATATTCGAACAGTTTATTACATTATAGTAGTCATCTTGACTTTCAAAATATGGAGATTGTTAAAGGTCAGGCAATTTGATTGATGAGGTTAGTTAGTGAAGACGACACTTTTTCTCTTGAATGTGACAAACTTGTATGTATGTTTACCCACAGGGGCTATCAATTGGACTTGATTCTTAAGATATTTGATTAAGTCAAGTCCAAAAGGGAAAAGGGTATTTTCCCCCTATTTTGCGACAAGAAGATCCCAAGGAAATGTTTGCTCCCAATAGAAGGGTTTCTTCTAAATACACAGTTTTGGAAAGTGATGAGACTTTCTTTATGTCCTACATGAAGATGAAAATTAGACTTTTAGGTGTGGTGCTTGTTCTATGTGTAAGTTTGTGTATGAGACTGATAGGATCTTTATTAATGGTCATCATTTTAGGTCCTCCAATTATTGTAATTGTAATGCAAGGGTGTTATATACATTGCTTTATGCACTGAATGTTGTTCTTCTATGTGGGTTAAATGCAGGGGAAGTTCAGGGACCAGATATACGAACACACTTTGGCTATTAGAAACAAGAATGTAGACAGTGCTCTGCATAAGTATATCTCTGAATATTTTACTCACAAGTTTTTGTTTTTTGTTTTGGACATTGTTCATAGGGATACTTGTGGTGGGCTGTGGGATGATTTGACTGACTTCAATGAGCTAAAACAGCAAATTCACTTGAATTCTTTTACATCCCTGGTCTTAATGGCAATATGTCTATTATTAGTGGATAAAAACTGTGTTCGTATTTAGTGTGACCCTGATAATTTGTTAATGGAAATTGTTTTTATTATTTAAGCAATGACTTGTCACAGGTTTTTTATATGTTTATTAGATTATTGGTTAATTAAGGTCATATGATGGGGAGAGGGACTTTTAAATTGCTTGATTTTTTAGTTTTCATATTCTGAAGAAGTCTTGTTGATACTTACATACAAAAATAGCTCAATTGTATTAAATACTTTCAGCTTAGAACTGTGTGCCTTCTGTTTTTCCCATCTATGTTTTTTGGATTTGGTTTATTGGTTCTTGTTGTTTTTGGTGTTATGTTGTGTCCTGTGGTGGGAAGTTCTGCTGGCCATGGTATGTTGGTTGATACTTTGGACTTACCAGGCTGTATTGGATTGCTTATTCAGCTTGTAGAACAAATGTCCCAATAAATGTTACCTACAAACAGTGATAGCAACGCTACTCCTGGTTCTGCTGTTACTAGTATTCCACCAGGACAAGGTCCACCTGCATTTTTGAACAGTCAACATAGTGAAATACAGGTTAACAACATTAATGGGCGTTTTAATGGTGAGTCAGCACAAACTGTTGATGTTTCGGTTATGGACTGGCTTAACAGAAGCATTTCTTTTTTTGGAGTGACCCCCAACACCAGTCACTCTGTCAACAGTCTTTGAAACAGTTAGAGAATATTTTCACTAAGTGCAGGAAACTGCAGACAGATTGAGAACTGTTATTTCAAAGAATGGCTAAAAAATTAGGTTGTGCTGAAGAGCTTAAGGTGTTGGCAGTTTCTCAATGGTCTTGTCCCTGGTTCTACTTTACTCTTTGAGCATGTTGAGTTTTATGACCACTGGGGTTATGCTCCACTTGAAATTTTAATGAAACACAACCATCGGACTATTGAACAGCTAATGGACATAGCCATTGATATGGGCAATGTACTTAAGCAGGATCTTGCTTTTCCATGTAACATTGAGGATTATCAGAACATTTTTTTAAATGTAGATAAAGTGGCTGAAGAGGTTCTATGTTAAATATAAAAGAAATGTGAGTGGCTTATATGCATGGAGCCACCTACACTAAACCAAATTGCTTTGAGACCCAGGGGAATCCAAAAACTGTTTTAAGTGCCTCTGGCCCTCTACTCAAACAGTTGGTAATTAAGAGTTTTGCCCTTTAAGAACACTCACTCCAAGATGTTCAGAAAGGATAAGGAACAACTAGAATCAACAGGGAATGAGGCAGGAACAACAATCCTGGTTGGGAGAATCACTGGAATTATTCCAGATGTGGTTGGAGCAAGAGAAAGAACTGAGTTTCTCTGAATCTTTTAGTTTTGTGGATTCCTTGGAGAATACAAGCCCAAGTTTGGTATACAACACTACAGGTTACTTTATTTTGTATGACTTTACTTTTAATGGTTATGCAACTGAATATGCAGACCTTTTCAGTATAAATCATAATTTCTTACATACAACTCGTTCTAATATTTTTTATTTAGTTATTGACATGAGGTTGTTTTTGAGAAAAGTAAATCTTAGGTTGCTGTTTTATGACAATAAGAGTGGTGAGTTTTGCCCCAACATTTTTATCAGAAAGAGTCTTTTTAACCCACCCCTACCTTTGCTTTTGGTTTTGTTTGAGAAGCTCTGTGAGCTTGAGTTTCATAATATTTTAGCTAAGAACAAGGACTGAAACTGTTGGAAGTTAACTGACACTGAATTTAACCTATTAAAATCTCTATGTCAGGAGAAACAGGTGCGACTGACGAAACCTGACAAAGGGGGAGGATACTGTTGTAACAGTGTAACCCTGACAATTTGTTAATGGAAATTGTTTTTGTTATTTAAGCAATGATTTGTCACAGGTTTTTCATTTGTTTATTTGCTTATTGGTTAATTAAGGTCATGTGATAAGGAGAGCAACTTTTATATAGCTTGATTTTTTTGCTTCTGTATTCTGAAGAAGTCTTTTTGATACATATAGATGAAAGCACTCAATTTTATTAAATACTTTCAGCTAAGAAAATGTTAGGGATCCTTTACTTATATACAAAAATAGCTCTTATTTACAAAATATTTACATATTTAGATATATTTATATATGTACAAATATATAAATATGCAAATCTGTTTGCATATATTCATAATTCCTTTACAATCATGCTGAATATTCATTCCTATTAGACCCCCATTCCTTTTTCCATAACCACCACCTGATTTTACTTATTATTGTTACTAAAATCTATTTACCATTAAACATATAATTTATTCTTTCATTCCATATAACTCATATAACATAAGATAGCTTTTTATCTATTATTTTAACATTTTATTTAGTTTTGTTCTTATAATATCCATACTTAATCATATCCATGTTTACTTTATCCACTTCTTTTATATCTTCAGAAAATCTTCTTTACATAGTTTTCTTTATAATTCTTTTCTTACATTTCACAAACACATATTCCATAGTTTCATTTTCTTCACAATGTAAACAGGTTCTTTCACTATTCTTTTTATCTGGCATATTTATTTTTACTGGCATTTTATCTATTACTAGTCCACAAAGAAAAAATCTTGACATTCTACATTCTGACTACACCATTTGCATCTTATTTTTATACTTTTCATTTTTTCACCTGTTAGATCTTCCCATGATTTTACATAGTAATGTTTTATTATTACATTCTTATACCATGCTTTTCTATTTTTTTCTATATTATCAATTTGTATTTTCCCCAAAAATATTTTTTCTTAGTAATATTTTATTTCTTCAAGTATACATTTTTTCTGTTTTACTCTTTTTACCATACCCCCAAGCTGATCATACTTCTATTTATACAGTTTTGCTACTAATCGCTCATCGTTTTCATTTATCCACTCTAATACTTTGTATAAATTTAATGAAGCAGTGCATACCACTGGGTTAATTAACCCTAAACCTCCTTCTTCTTTATTTACATACAAATCTCCCCTTTTTTCTGATTTTCTTCTAGAACCCCATATAAATGAAAAAAAATATATCTGCAGTAATTCCTTTTCAAGTGCTATTGGCAATATAAATACACTTGCAAAGTATGCTACTTTCCCATCAGTACTGAATTTATCAAAGAAGCCTTTTTCTGAATGATAATTTATACGTTCTTCAGTGTTTGTTTTATTTCTACTATGTTTTTTTATTGAATTCTACTTACATCTTTATTCCCAAATTTTATACCTAATACAGAAATTTCATTAATTGTAAAATATATACCCCAACCTTTACTACCTCACCTAATTTTTAATCTTCCCATTATCGCTAAAGTTACATGTAATACCTTTCCTATATTTGTACAAAATGTGGCTATTCCAGAACATCCCTCATATCCCAAATTCTAGATTATCTTTCCTGCCCATAGTTTGTTTGCAATTTTCTTCATTTGTTAAACGTCTTGTGCCTTCTAATATAATTTCATCTACATCACATCACTCCAAATTTTCTATTCTTCTTATTATATTCTTAATACTATTCACTTTTACAGAAAGCACTTTATAATTTTCATTTTCTCCTTTCTTTAGGATCACAGTTTTATAACATCATAGCTAATTACTAGGCTAGCTTTGTTGATAGGTCATTCTAAGCCTAATTAATTTTCTTCCCAAAGGTGGAAATCAAACAATGTATCTTGTGTCTGTAAGTCAAACACCTTAACCACTATACCAAGCCACAATCTTTAGCTGTATATATTATTTTTCATTCATTTCCTTTTTTTTCTTTTGTACTTATCCATTTAAATTTTCTTTTTCTGTCTTTTACCCTTTCAACAATAAAATTCTTTCTTTTTATTTTGCTACCTCCCAATTTATGTCTTTTTCATCACTTATTTCTGAACCTTCTTCTATGTCCTATTTATTATTTTTCATCTACTTTTTCTTCTATTTCTACTAGTTGTAAAATTTCTTGTCTTTCTCTTTTTCATTTTTTCTCTTTCTTTTTCCTTTTCCTCACTCTTGTTTTCATTTTTGCAATCCATCCATAAATGTCCAGTTTTGTTACATTTATAGCATATCAATTCTCATTTTTTGCATCATGTTCCATTTTCCCAAAAATTTAATGTATTCTTTTATCACAGTTACTTGTCAATTGTCCTTCTTTTCCAAAGAAAAATAAATAAATAGGTTTTGGGTTGTCCCAGTATTTTACAACACCACCATTCCCCTCCAAATTTATCACGTTTGGTATATGTATATTTTTCTCTTTCTATTTTTAACACAATATTACAATCCCAGCCACCAGTCCATACACCCCTTTTGTCATAAACTTTTGCAATGTCCAGTACGTCTTTACACAAAGCTTTCAAATGTCATTCCAAAGTATTTATTTCTACCTCTGTTCAGAATTTTACACGAATCTTCTTTATTTCCCTGTTAAAATGCTTTTATCACATAAAGTTTCCATAGGTTAGAGTCTTTCTCTTTCCATATTCTCAAAAAAAAATTCATTGAAAAACAGACAAAATGTCTCTTTGTTAACAAGAATACATGTTCTTACCTCATGTGCTTTTGGATTCCTATCAGTTCATCGAAACTTCAACAGTTCGAACACCATATGTTCGAACTGTGAAGTTCGAAAACTAATTATCGTGAAGCTGTGGAACAACAAATTCTTTCCCAGGAAAAGAATTCAGTGTGCCATTTCTGTGGCTCCGCTATTTTCAGCACTGTGGTGGAAAGTTACGGGTCGGGTTCAGGTAAGTGTGTGATTGTGCAGACGTTAGGGTTAGGGCACAAGTTGGGTGAGTTAGGGTTAGGGCACAGGTGAGGTGAGTGTGCGATAGTGACAAACTTTAAGGTTAGGGTGGGATAGGTGAGTTAGGGTTAGGGCATAAAGTGTGTGTGTGTGGATTGCTGTGTTTTTGGTGTGCTTGTGTTGCGATTTTTTTCCCTGGAAGAACATCTTTATCTTCTTTTTTCCATATAAATTTCTTTGTTTCTTGGAACAGCGATTTTTTTCCCTGGAAGAACATCTCTATCTTCTTTTTTCCATATAAATTTCAAATCCCCAAACATATCTGTTTATTCATTATATCTTTCCTTAACCATTCATTTAATACCTCCACAAAAAGGATTTTGTACCAAGTTTCCATATCATTGTATGCATGATATTCAATACCATCTTGGCCTGTAGCTGTATCAGTATTAATATATTTTAGTATTTCATTTAGTTCTTTTACATGTATATTTATCCCAGAATCTCATTATCTTCTTCACTCAATTTTTAACTATCCACTTCTGTTTTACTTTCATCTCATTTTTTACAACATTCTGTTCTATATACTTTTTAATCACCTTACATATTATGTCTTGTGTCATTATTTTTTTCTCCTTCATTGTTCTTTAATTCTCTTATTATTCTTTTGTTCTCTTTTACTAGTTTATTCAATTAGGGTGCTAGTTCTTCTTTTCTTCCTTATAAACAACATATTTGTTTATACAACAGTATTTTAATCTTTTCTTACTTAATATCAATTATTTCTTTTTCTTTCTCAAAAAGATTATCTTATCTCTTATTATTTCCTTAAACACTTTTTGTTTCAATTGTTTATATCTTAATTTTTCTATTTTTCTCATTTCATTTTGGCATTCCACAAAGCATTTGTTTTGCATTTTGCTTTAAACCTCATCCACCAACTTGTCCAGTTTTTATTAAATATTCTCATAGCTGTATGGTCTTTCCATAATTTGCTTATTTCTTTTCTACTGTCTTTGTGTAAATCTTTCTCATTAGGCCTTTTAACACTTTTGCCTATTTATGTGTAGCCTTCTTTCTCATATACTTCAATCCATATAGCTATATGATCTGAAAAACCTCTATACCTGTCTTTTGTTTTATTTTTTTTTGCAATATTTTTAAACTGTTACTAAAAATAGTCAGTTTCCATTTTAATGTCTCCTCTTTTATAAGTCCAATGTTTGTTATCCCATATGTATAACTTTCCAGTTTTCATTATCTCATATATCATTTTGATATAATTCTTATTTTTCTTTCTTACTCTTAAATTACAATTAAAGTCTCCCACTAACATTATATCCATATTACCACCTACATAATTTAGAATTTTGTTTTACACATTATTTCATTTTCTTTCTTTCTTTGTAACCTAAGTATATAAAGCAATAATTCTATACACTTTTGTTTTCCATCTTAAGTCTAGTACCGTTATTCTTCCTAAACTGACTATTGTAAAATCTAAGATTTTAATGTTTTCTTTACATAATATACCTATTCCTGAACATGCATATTTTCCCATATTCCAAATAGCTGCTCCACCCCATAGAACTTCAGTCTGTAATATTTCTTCCTTTGTCAGAATTCTGGTATATTCTAATATGATAATATATATATATATATATATATATATATATATATATATATATATATATATATATATATATATATATACCTACATACATACATATATATGGCTTTAGGACTATTCACTGAAATCACATTTCACTGAAAGTCAAATAACTTTGCACATATCACTGAAAGCACAATTCACTGAAAATACAATTCACTGAAACACATTTCACTGAAAGTTATATATGGCCTTTTCCCCACTGTTGTGCGACCCTGGAGTTAGTATATATAGTAAGGGGGGTATGGGGGGCATAGCCCCCCACATAGTTTGGATATATATTAAGTTCAGAAAAGAGTAATTTATTGGAATTGCAAGTATCCATGTATATAGTTCAAAATATTTAAAATAGGTGGGGGGCTATGCCCCCCTTACTATATATACTAACTCCAGGGTTGCGCTACAGTAAGGAAAAGGCCATATATAACTTTCAGTGAAATGTGTTTCAGTAAATTGCATTTTCAGTGAATTAAGCTTTCAGTGAATTGTGCACAATCAAATGTGTTTCAGTGAAATGTGCTTTCAGTGATATATATATATATATATATATATATATATATATATATATATATATATATATATATATAAGAACACCAACCTAAAATGCCTATTATTATTTTGATACTATTTACATTTAAAGCTAAAATCTTTGGCTTTTAAATGATATTGGTGTTATTCCTATGTCATATTTTACCTTTTCTATTCTCTTTCACAGTTACATTCTATCTCTTTTATGCCTTTTGCTTATGGAATTTTTTTTCCTCTCACTACTTGCCAATTTGCATATTCTTCTTCACTTGTATTGAACACCTCTTCTTCTCCATGTTTTGCCTCCATTATTATATATTTTTCCTGTTTTTCTTGTTCCTTTTCTATCTTTTTATTATGTACCAAATCCTGTATACCTCTTTCTTTTCTTTTTCTACTATTTCTCCATTTTATTCACAATCTATCTATGTATTTTCATTCAGTCCAGTTTTTTCACATTTTTACATTTCATATCACATTTCTTTGCTTCATGCCTGCTTTGCCAAAAATAAATGTTTCATTTATCACATTCACTAATTAAGTGATCACTTTTTCCACAAAAAAAGCCTGTTTTTAGGTTGCCTTCTGTACTTTTCAAAACCTCTGTTGCTATTCACGTTAATGAAACTAGGAATGTGCACAAAATTTTCACATTGCATTTTCAAAATAATCCCATATTCCCAACCCCCAGTTCATAAATCTCTTTCATCATATATTTTTGCTGTATTCAATACATCTTTGCATATTATTTTTAAATGTTCTTTCAATTCATATTTTTCAACTTCTGTTTTAAATTGTATCATAACAACTTTTTAGTCTTTCTATGAAATGTTTGTACTACATAGTCAGTCCAAGGATTACACTTCTTTTATTTTTTTATATTTTTGTAGGAAATTTTCCATATATTGCCCTGATTCAAAAATATATCACCGTATGTTTCTTTATTGATAAGAATAAAAGCTCTTAACTTATAGGGTGAAACACCCAGTGGTACAATTATAGTGACCCATACCTTATACCTGTCCAGATGTTTTTCTTTCTTACTGCTTACTCTTATTGCATATTTTCTCTTCTCTTCCTTTGTCTCTTCATTTCTTCTTTCTCCCTCATTCACTGTCTGTGCATATGATTTTCTTCTTATATCGTCTGCAACCTCTTCTTCTTGTATCTTCTCCATAATCTCACCCCATGATGCTGTTATTTCACTCTCCAGCTCATTTTGATTGATCGTTTATTTTAAATAAGCATCCCGTAACCCTCCAGATTGAAGGGTTGTAAAAATACATTCCTGCTGACTCCGTTCTTCTCCCTCGAACAGCTTTTCCTGAAAAATATCTTCTGAATCTAGAACTGCTCCAACAAACTTATTTACTGCTCCTTTCTTCTGTGATATCAGCAATTTCTCCATTTCCTCCATTTTGTTTAGCTGACTTTCTTGTAATCTCATTACTCATCTTCTCCTTCTCCATTCTTACATTTTCTTCAGTCACACTTGCCATACTTCCCCCTGTTTCTCCCGGCTGCTTACACACCTGGAATGGAAACAGGAAGTAAGATGCACCACCACCAATAGCATACCTGTACACTAGGAATAGGGGATGTCCCCTGATTCCATGGTCACATTTCCCACAGTACTATAAATATCACCTTGGGTCTCCCATGAAAAGAGACCACTAGCCTAGTGGGACTAACCCAGTCAGCAAAGAGTAAATAAAATAAAAATAAATAAAAAAATCTCTGTCTGCTTTTATGACCTCCATAACTACATACAACATAACACAGAGTACACTGTAGAAGGGACTTTTTCAAGTCAGCACTGTTAGCATAGAGTGATAAAATTTTGATTTTGACCCATATAACCCAAGTTTGACTATCAGACTGTCCAACCTTTGGTGACTGGCGGAAAAAGAAAAGAACGAAAAGGGTCTGCCTACTTTACTTTCACTGTGACAGTGACTTGGGTATGCATGCATGCAGAGGTGTTCCACATGCATTTATTTCAGGTTAAATAGGAGATCATTACTGCACCTTTCTGAGGGTCACAAGTGCTAGGAAGATATTGCTTAAAGAGTTAGGTGATATCCTTTGCAGAGGATCATTACACATCCCTCTTCTAATTGAGTAGCATGCAAGTGCAAAGAGGAAGGGATAGGGTTACAATATGAGAGGACATTACCTACTTCTGCAAACAGCACTGGTGGTTGTAAGCCCACTTGTCACATGTGCCTTTGCTGGCCTAGGTAGGTGAGAGAATTAGTCTCACATTCTTGGCATGTTGGATGATTACTAACATTAGACCTACAGCAATCTTATCCCATCCCTCTTCAAAATACTTGAAAATGTATTTAAAAACAATTGCTAAACTATCTCCTGCAGGAAGAACTCCTATCCTCCACACAGCATGGCTTCCATCCTTCCCAAAGGTATAAGTTCCATTAACTATGTGACAGGCAGTAGCCAAACGTGTGTCACTTTTGCTAAGCTCACATGCTTACCTAGAAAATAGCACAATTGCACATGTGAATGCACAATCTAATGTGCGAGTACCATGACATGGTGCAGAGTACCTCCTCCCCAGAATACATCCCTGCTTAAAATAGCAGCTGATATCATTGCATAACCCATTTCATTTCTTATAAATACGGCAGTCCAGGAAACCACGTTCCGTCTCTCTGGAAAAAATCACACATTATCCTTCTGCACAAAAAAGCAAATTCAACAACTATTACTAACTTTAGACCTACAGCAATCTTACCCACAATCTCCAAAACACTTGAAAATGTATTCATAAACAATTGCTAGACTATCTCCTGCAGAAAGAACTACTGTCCCCCACACAACATGGCTTCCATCCTTCCTATAGTACTAACACTGCACTTCTAACCAATATAGATATTGTCAATAAAGGTAGAGATAACAGCAAAATATTCTTCTCCTTATTTTTAGACTTGAGTAAAGCCTTCAACACAGTTTGTCACAGCAAGCTTCCACTTTAAATGTCATTAGGTCTCTCTCAGCCCACACTTTGATGGTTCAAAAGCTATCTGTCCAATAGTTATCAGTTAGTAAAATGGCGCTCCACCCTCTCTCCATACTTTCCAGTCACCACTGGTGTGCCACAAGACTCTATCTGTGGCCCCCCCTCCTCTTTAACGTTCTCATCAACAATCTTCACACATCCACACAACAGGCCTCCCAAATACAGTACACAGATGACTCAACACTCATATGCACATATGACAACATGGCAAACCTGCAAAATATTAATCAGAAAACTTTAACAGGAATTGAAACATGGCTTTGTACCTCACAACTTATGCTTAATTCTAAAAAACAAACTACTACATGTTTTCCAAATTCCTCTCTCGTGAAAAAAAAAATTAAAATACTCTCTCTTGATAATGCAACCATTGAAGTAAATTCTCATAGCAAATTATTAGGGATGATAGTGGATGATAATCTTAAATTCGACCTGAATATATAAAATTGCATAAGACAAAGTTATCAAAAACTAGGGATGTTTTATACAGCCAAAAAACTTTCTTAATGACAGCTAAATTACACTTGCTAGTACTTAGAACCTCCCCACACTTCTTTATGGTGCTCCCATCCTACCTAAACTTCTGGATCCATAAAAATGCTTGAAAAATGCTATAACAAAGCTGCTAAATTTGCAGCTAATACCCCTTTCAGAACCCACCACTATATAGCACTAAAATGTCTAAACTAGTTAAAACTATGCTGTCAACTAATATATAAACAGCTTCTTAACACCTATAAAATTATCTAAAATACATCTGCTTGCCCAGCATTAAATAACATTCTACACAGCTATGTTCCCATTTAGTCATTATAATCCAATGACCAAAAACTCCTTTTTGTCCACAAACCTATCAAATCTGCTGGACATTGTCTGTACGCATGCCATGTTGCTAAGGCCTGGAACTCCCTATCTCTGTCCATCAGGTCAATAGCCTCCCTCCAACGCATCTTTCAAAACCATTCTGACTGACTTTCTAGCCAAAAGCTGTCTCTGTTCTCCATATTGTGAAAGCTGCTGACACCCTCTTTGAATGTAAATTGTAACTGGAATGCGAGTTACCATAGAGATCAATGCTGGTCCTCTCCTGTTTAAAATTTCTTTTGCAGAGATCCTATCTGATATAACAAAAGTGTGGCATACCAGGTTTGCCATTGACTGCAATGCTTGCAATTTTTATCTGCTCATCTAGTGATATTAACCATCATTAGTAAGGGCAACAATGTGCACATACTTGTATTGAAAATGGATTCCAGCTACATACAAAAAAGTACGGCATAGAAGAATTTGCTTAAAAAACTAGTCACACCTTATATACTCTAAATGGTGCTCCTTTTATGATCACAAGAGACCTGGGTACTTATGTGGCATCTCACTCATTCAACCATCATGTTTCCAACATAGTTATGAAATCCTTCTATTTGGCTCAATAAATTTCAAAGAAAATATCTTCAAAATCAAAAGAAGTCATCTTAACATCATATTCTTCCCTCATCAGCCCTATCATTGCATACAGTACTGCCTTTAACATGTTTAAATTCCATCTATTGTTCAACAGAAAAGACCCCAAAAATACTTAGCCAAGAAAATTAAAGGTGTTAAATCCTTCGGGTCTATGACAACTGATCGAAAAGTAATTTCCGCAAATGGCATATAGATTGAAAATGCCGTTAATCGAAATCAGTTTTTTGGGGGGCTGAGCCCCCCTCACCTCCTGCTAAATGTATATTCCAACTCTGAGATTGCACTACAGTGAGGAAAGGGCACATTTTCCAGTCTTCACTGTACCACAATCTCACAAGACCATTTTCAATTGACGGAATTTTTGATCTATATGCCGTTCACAGAAATTACTTTTTGATCGGTAGTTATAGACCCAAATCCTTCATCTATCCTGAAAGACCAGCATAACACTTCTTTTACTCAATAGCCTAGATGCTGATTTGAGGTGTCCTGTGTCTTGCTTTTTGAGCCCTGGATGATCTAATCCTGTTTGACATCCCATTTCTTTGCAAAACTAGTGGCACTACAAAGACTCACAATAGCAACCTACATTTGTACCAATGAATAAACAAGACTTGCTGGTGATATAGGTTCCTAATTCAACATATTGCCAACCTAAGGAATAAGGTGCCACTACAGGTCAAAGTGATAATTTGACTATATTTAAGGGTAATCTTGATGACCAGATGCATAGACAAATGTTGCACCAGGTTGTCATGTACAGCCTTGTTTGATTTGGGAGGTCAGCACTATCATGTGTGTGTAAAATGAGGCATGGACTTAGCATGCATGCGTAATGGTGCATATAGCTAGGTATCTTATTGTCCTTATGATCACTTGCCTAGTATTGTTCCTGTATTCTTATGTTGGTATGTCCTTTGATCATAGTTTGATCACTTATGCCTCCCCAAAATGTATTATTACTAGTAGGATGTCAACAATTAAATGACTTACTTTGATTGGTTCCACCAAGAACATACTCTGAGCCTGGGAATCATATAATTGTACTCCACATGAATGGAAAATATGTCTTGACTAAAATATATGGCATGCACTTGACTGAATGAACTCTGTTTTCCAAAAATATTGTTTTTCTTTAGTCACAGTGAGAGCCTAGACTTGTCAACATTTGTTTCTGTGGTATGGCTAATTAAGTCTTACACTCCAGTCTTTTACTTCTAGAAGATATGCCAAAAAGAGGGAGAAAACCTCCTTCAGCTTTGTGTCTATTAACTTTCTGTTTTTTTTGAAAATAACTGAATTGATTTCTGTTCCTCTGGTTCTTGACTCATGATAGTTCACCTCCACTGTCCTCGTTATCAGGAAAAATGGCTGCATTGGCACCTGTAGTTAAAGATAGATTCTGAAATAACTATCAGTCTTAAATTCATGCCTCATTATCTGTATATTCTGTTTTAATTGACTGCCTATAAACCTTGAAGCTGAATGAGAACTTTGCTGTTTATTAAGAACACTCAACTTGAATGTTAAAAATTATAAACTAGTTCTCTGAAAGTGTTGCCATTAGAGCTATGTCCTTATATTCAGGATGTACTATGTCCAAGTTCTCAGAAAAAAATGGAAGTAATGGAATTGCATGTTTTGTTTTTAATGGTGCATTTCCTTATGCTCAAGCTGCATAACTTTGGATTCAGTGTATTTAAAGTCTTTAAGGTGTGGGGTGCATCTCCCTCTGCATAGAGTTACAGGTCAGGACTTACCGACCTGTAAAAGTATTTATTGGGTAGTTTTGCTATGCTTAATTCTTCTGATTGGGATGCTGTTCTCATTTTACAGTACTTGATGTGAGCATGTTTCTTATGTTGTCGTGGAACCTAATGAATTATCTTACATCTGACAGATTTTTCTTAGACTAAATGTGGGTTTAAAATAGGGTTGCCACCTTTTCAAATGCCGAAAGTGGGACATTCTTTATGACAATATAAGATTTTGCAGAACAAACCATAGGCTCATTATGGAAATGTCGATACTCGAAATGCTGAGTGCAGAAAAGTAAAAAAAAAAGACTGGAAACACAGGAGAAGAGCAAGTCTCGAAAATCACTCTTCTCCTTTAAAATTCTTTTTGTAGGAGGGCAATCCCTCCTGCAGGCACCCCTCCATGTAGGGGGCAAGCCTCCCACACCCTTTGAACTCATATATACAACTCCAAGATTGCCATACCTGGGAGAAAAGGTAATATTTCAAGAAATGGCATATCGGTTTTAATACATATAAGTCCATTCTTTCTGCTATTCAGTCTCCACATTTCAGGACTTACTCTAGCGGGTCCCGACATTTCAAATGGTTACCCAAATGATATCCACAATTGTTGCAAAAGATAGGAATTCATGTTCATTTGAAATAAAACATCCCTGTTTTAGAATTCACATAACATTTGGCATTTCAAGTACAAAAATATCTTAATGTAACCACTAGAGGAAATGTAAGAAACAATTTTTTGTCCCAAAATATCAGGATATTCCTAATTTTTCATGTTTTTTCAAAGGATGCAATGGCCGAAATAAGGACTGTCTCACTTAAAGAAGGGCAGGTAATAACTGTAGTTTAAAAAGGAAACTATTATCTACCACAGAGGAGGTATGCTGCTCAAAAGTATAGATATATCAGTATACAGTGTGTGTGTGTGTGTGTGTGTGTGTGTGTGTGTGTGTGTGTGTGTGTGTGTGTGTGTGTGTGTGTGTGTGTGTGTGTGTGTGTGTATATATATATATATATATATATATATATATATATATATATATATATATATATGGGTCTAGGACACATGCTCGACTAGCAAAGCTAACTATTCCCTTTACTTTGAGGTTGCACATCTTAAGAATTAGTATATTTTCGGGGTAGAGTCTGTGCATTGGAGGGGTTCAGTAATCAAATACCCCTGTAAAAAGTAACTTTTTTATTTCTAATTAAAATATAATGTCCTGCATGTTATTATGTTGAATATCATATGTTCAACATTCATCACGGGTCCACGTCATTTATGGTATCTTACTGAAGTGTCATACTAATGGTATTATGAACAGGTTTATGTTCAAAAAGAAATATTAACTTAACAACATAAAAAACAAAAAGGGGATAAAAATAAAACAAACACTTAAAACATCCACAGGTAGGCAACCACAGAAGAGGTGTAGTTCTCAGAACTTATTAAGCGCTTTTATGCATAAACAAGCCTTCATCAGATGATATCACAGATGAACTCCTACTAGACTGATCCCCCACTTGTCATAGCCCTCCCCACACCTGACCCTGCAGAGCTGTATACCCCCACCTCAACTTAAACTCTAACCATAAAACTCCCACTCATTTTTCAACCCAAGTCCTTGCTCCCTTACCCTAAATCTCCACTCCTTTTCTATTTCCTAAAGTCTTCTATCATTTCCTAAAGCAAAAACTCCAAACCACACATTTCTCAACCCAAGTCCTCAGTCCTTTACACCAAACCACCACTCCTTTTCCCTTATCTTAAAGTCTCCTGTCACTCCCTAAAAGAAAAATCCAAACCTTAAACCTAAATTTCCAGAATGCTCCATAAACCTAAAAAGTTCTCCTCCTCTCTAAACCTAAAACCCCATTCCAGCTCCCTAAATGTAAAACTTCCTCTGTGCTCCCTAAACCTAAAACACCTTCTGGTTTCTTCTTCAGGATTGCTTGCCCAAACTTTTATCCCATTTAGAGCATGAGCAACAGCCATCTGAGTTATAAGACTCTTGAGTCCCTGGCTTTGAGACAGCAATTTTCCAGCTTTTGTGGCATGGCTGCTTGTAGTACAAGTGGACATGCATGGCTCTTGTCTAATACTCCTTGTGATGATTAGTAGCCAAATAATCAAATTCTCCAAATCCATGTTGATTGTCACTAAGTAGGTTATGGATGGGTAAATAAATTTCTATGTGAATTACATGGCCTAGTATTTTAATACTGATTGATGTGGACTGCAATTTTTAACTTGTATGATGCACCGCTATTGAATAGTGGCATTTCCATTGCACGTTTCCACATGCTGGCTATAAAAATCTTTGATTAGGCTTCTGTTACGTTTTGTTAGTGGGAAAGTATTAAATTATGATTATAAGTACTGTGAGTAGTAAAGGAATAGATGAAGCAGATTTCATAAGGTATGCAGGTACAATTGGTGGTCTTTCATCTTTCACAATAATTTTTGGACCCCACCGATAGAGCTACAATGACAGAATGTGACATCTTAAGGAGCATACATCATTAGTGCCCTCCCTTGCTGCCTATATCTGATCTATGTTCCATAATGATAGTTTGTACTAGGCTAGCTTACCTTGTGAGCCTAGCAAATTATCCTTTGTGAGACTCAAACCCTACACTTTGTGCTTGTAAGGCAAACACCTTAAGCATTAGGCCATCCTCCCAAATTTTTTAAAAAGTAGTATGACAATTTACAAGTTGCTATTAAGTTATCACAATCAGTTATAGTCAGCATGTAAGATAATCATGAAGTTGTTTCTTTAAGATAGACACCTATAAAAACAGAAGAGTTAAACAGATGGTTTACAAGCTGTATTTAAGTGATCTTAATTATCATTATAAACAGTTTGTAAGCTGTCACAACTGTTCTGTTTTCTATTTACAGTAGTTTAACTACCTTTAAAAAGCAAAAGAGTTTGACAGACATTTCATGAGCTGTGAAACTTTGTTTCAAAGAAAATATGTCCTCTGAATTGACATGTGTTCTGTATTGTTGTCCACAAATTTGATAAAGAATAAGGCCTAAGTGCACTAAGTGCACCAAATAGCAATAACAAACAATAAAAGAGAAAGAGTTAGACAGATGTTATTTTGTTCAATCAGTTTAGTATATTTTGCTGCATTTTAAAAAAATGCTAAATTCTGATTATTTTTTATATAAATTCAAAAAAATGTATGTTAAGAGCATATATAGCTGTACAAACTGAAGAATTAGTAACCAGTTTAATTAATGACCTTTTAAGGTTGAAACAAGGTTCTTAACCAAAAGTAAAGGAAATGTCACAACCTCTTAAACCCAAGAGACTAGAGCTTGGATATGCAGATTGCAAGATTGAGTAAAACAGTGTACTGAAGTGAAGCTTGGGAGCAGGAGTGGAGATGCCAGAAGGTGAGGGGGTATGGAAAAAAGCAGAAAGGATCAGTTGGGGTGGCAGGAACAGGAAAAACAGGGTAAAGTATCAAAGTCAAGCTTCCAGGAATAAATCTGTTTTGAAGCAAAAAAGGGGGGGATATTGGTATACTGGAAGACATTATTGCCCTCCAAGCACTTGTAAGGGAGAACTAGTCACAGAGAGACACATGAAAAGGGCAGAGAGAAGAAGGGTGATTTCATGTTGTCCTTGATATGCCAAAGGCAGGCTGGAGTATTTCATCATCCAGAGTGGGCAGAAAGGGAGAAGTAGTTGAAGTAATCACTTGAAAAAGATTTCAGCAAAAATTATTTGATGAAAACTAGAAAACAAAGATCCTTAATCTTCTTCTCTTTAGTGGACTAAAGATAAAAATAGACAACACAAATGCCCCTTGACTTATTCTGCTCACTTAATTTTATAATTCATAGTTGCTATGAAGTCCATGGAGTTGCATCAAGAGGTCCAAGAAAAGAGTAAAAGGCACATAAACTGGAAGCTTTGAACGTGGCAGGAGATCAAAGGAGTGAAGCATCTGTGGAAGTCCAGAAAAAGGGTAGTCTGGAAGGAATTGCTGTAGGGTTAAATATTTCTTAAAGGTAAAGTAAAAGGGAAGCCAGTCTAAGTCAACAGAGAGTTGGGGTCAGCCATTTTGGGAAACAAAACAAGATATGGTGAATAGATGGAGAAGGAGGAGGGTCACTGGAAGGTTATGTAGAGGTTGGAAACAAGAGTAGGAAGTTGTTTTAGTGTACAGGATTATGGCTATGAGATGCTAGTAAGCTTCATCCTGTAGTCCAGGGTTTGAGTCTGTCAACCTCCATTTTTCTCCTATGTGAATCTGAGTAAGTCACTTAACCAGACAGTGTTCCTGAATCACCCCTGAAAAGAGACACTGATATGTTGTGGGCTTACCTGGGCAACTAATAACTAAAAATAAAAGTGTGATAGAAAAAGTTAGCAAAGTGTATCAAATGACATAGTAAAGATAGGCATAGACTATTTCATCTCATCCCAAATCTTCAGAGACAAACTTATGAATGAACATTCATTGACACACTTCCTCATAGCATCTTCAGGAGAAAAGCTTTACCCTCCCACAAATTCTTGCAGAAATAATCCCCTGCATCATCCTACATACTACAATACTCTCCAAAGTTGCCAAACCTCAGGGAGTACAACACAGAGACCCAAGAAAATGTGTCAAAAAGGCAATGGTGAAAATGGGGAAATCAGCAGACATAAATAATTCAGAGTCAGACTTCATTATCTAGGTAATGGGAAGAGAGAAGGTGAGAAAGGAAACAAGTGAACTGCTCTGGGAAGGAAAAAAGGCACAAGGACACCAAGAAGCTGATAGTATTCTAAATGAATATGTTACGTTAGTTTTATCTGACAAACCAGGTACAAGGTACCAGTCTGGGAAAATGGTATATGGACAGGTGAGGAGACAGTGACAGAGAAAGTAGATACAGGGTCAGATGAGGAGAGAGTAACAGACAGAATAGAAAGAGTACATTAGCCTGACAAGTCTGATATACAAAGCTATGGGACACCCATACCATCATCATGGACCTAATAAACAAGGATATAGGGAATCTCCAACCTCTGGATCCCACACAGTTTGGTTTTGTGAAGGGTAGATCATGCCTGGTCATCTTGGTCAACTTCTTTGAGTCAGTCACCAGAGCTGTGCATGAAGGCAAGGTGGTTCATACAGCCTACCTTGATCTGGCCAATGCCTTTGATACCATTCCCCACTCAGGAATCATAGAAAAACTCACTAAGCTAAGCATCAACCCCTATATCACTAGGTGGGTTGCAAACTGGCTCACAGATAGAACCCACAGTGTGAAAGTATCTGACTCCAAGTCAGACTGCTGACCAGTCACAAGTGGAGTCCCACAGGGATCAGTCCTGGGTCCTCTCTTGTTTGGTATCTACTTCTCAGAAGTCCAGGCCAACACAAAGGGACTCTGGCTGGCAAAGTTCACAGACAGTTGCAAGTTGGAAGCCATTATTAACTCTCCAAGTGATGTTGACATCCCACAGAAAGGCCTCACTGAGACCAACAACTGGTGTCAGAATCATGGCCTTAAGCTCAATGCCAAAAAATGTGTCGCCATCCCCTTTGGGAAAAATCCAGTTCCCATGAATTACCACATCGATGGTAGTCCACTGAGCATAGAAGGCATTATAACAGATCTGGGAACACAGATTGACAGCAACCTGTCTTTTGAACACCACAAAGTCTTTCTATGTGGCACATCTCATTACTAAGGGTTTTGCATCCAGGAGGAAAGAGGTCATTGTCTCTCTCTCTACTCTTCCCTCATTAGGCCACTCATCGAGTACAATTTCTCATTTGGCATGTACCTCACTAGACACCTGCAACAATTGGAGAGGCTGCAAAAGTACCTCACAAAGAGGATCCTAGGCCTTAAACACTTGTCCTGTATGGACAGACTCAAAAAACTCCAACTATTCTCTGTCTCATATCGCCTACTTAGAGGCAGTCTCTGCTTGACTTACAAAGCCATGTCTGATCCAGCTTTGTTAGAAATGTTACATCTAAACAAATCCCAATCCCTCCACTCCACACACCCCATAGACTTCAACCTCATTACTACAATCAACAGAGCATGCTGGAGGGGCATGTTTATAACCCAGAGACTGCCCATACTATGGAATAGACTTCCCATACATGTCAAACAGAGTACCTCACTGCTCCGCTTCAAGAGAAATCTTGATGAGTGGATGGGAAATAGAAAATTCACCTCAGGGATTATTTCAGTGGCTGTATTTGACAGAGGCACTGGGAACTAAGGTTGGGTGGCACGATGCAAGGGTAATCCTGTGGGCTAGACTTGTAAAGGCTCCAGGCTCATTAGCCTAGTACACACCTATGAACCTACATGAGGTCTGTAAGAGGATGAGGTGCAAGGAATACAAAGTGTCTTTCTGACACTCCTGCTCAGGTTTTAGTACATCTGTCAGAACTACTTTATAGGCCCTTTGGGAGAGTGTTGTCCAGTAGACAGGAAGCAAGTGACAGTGATGGCAGTTTACAGAGTTAGAAAAAGAAGAAATACAAATGAGCTATAGGTCAGCCAGCCCTATTTCAGCTACAGGTAAGATGATGATTGCCTTTCTGAAGATAAGACTTATAAGGATCCTGAGACATAAGGATCCTGGGTCAAAACATCTCCTCAATGAGTTGTATATGTGTACAGGAGGTAATTTTTTGTAGACTGCCCTTATCCAGTTATGTGCCAGAGATCCACGGAATGTAAACAAAGGTTGCACTTTAGATGTGATAGCTCTATTTTTCTTGTGTTGTACCACTTTGCAGGTTCCTTTGTTTAATAAGGTGCAGCAGTTAGAAAATTATGTGGATGTGTGACAAATGGGTTAGTTCTGTGTAATTCCATATTTAATAACTTTGTCTCTAATCTCACAAACAAACTAGAAAATGTGTCAGCTTCATTTTGAATGACAACAACATTGTAGGGAAAAGAGCAGATGGAAGGCCATGTGAACATGCCTGTATTGGGAAGTAATGATACTTGATAAATTGTTTAAAATATGGCAGTGTCATTGCAATGGATAAACGTATAATGCACAAGAATAATAACTAAAGAACAAATATGAGGTTGGGGGAGTCAGGCTAAAATGTCCAGGAAAATAAAAAAGACCTTAGGTTTATTGTTATGTAAATATGAAACTGTCTTACTCAGTTTAAAAGGGTAGTAACCAAGGTCAGTCATTGCTCTGTGTAGGTCAAATTCAGACAAAGGAAGGTGATATTGCCCCACCCCTTTTATTGTACACTTTTAATGTTACAGCTGTTCTAGAGATTTATGCAGTAAAACAGGTCATAATGCCAGAGAAGATATAGATGAATGGTGATGTGAATATCGGGTTTGACATCTTTCTTTTCAATGGAGAATAAGAGCTACATGGGTGTATGACATTGGTAAATAAGACCATAAGGGGCAAAGGTGATGGGATTACAATAAAAATGAAAGGAGAGGCAGAAAGAAGTTGACTTACAAAAATAGAAGGGGAGCACAGTTCTTTTTTGATGTAAGAAAGTTCTTTTTAGCAAAGACCATGGATGACTGGTGAAATCAGTACCTGGAATTGGAGGCTGGAACTCAGACATTTGGAACTTTTAATGCAACTTGGGATTCCTGGTGGTGCAGAAAGATGAGTATGGAGCAACTGTCTTAAGCTAACAGCAACACTTCAGCACATTTTCTAACATTTCTAAGATTTTTGTTTTCGTGCTGGCTAGTTTATGTAATACACTAATATATTACCAAGTATCAGTGTGACTACCTAGAACAAAAATATATATATATATATATATATATATATATATATATATATAATATCAAAATGAAAGGGCAGATGCTCTTAAACTGGAACAGCCATATCATTTTTTATTTCATTCCCTTGAGTTTCTAACCTAAGTGTTAGACCAAACTAAGGAGTGAAGTCTCGGGGTCTTCCCGTGTCCTTTACATTTATTTAGTAACTGAACTTTATAGCCACTTTTGAAACCAGGCTTCATAGTCCTTTCCTAACTTAAGTGTATACATCCATTCCAAATGGTTCATACGATACAAGACACTGAAAATCTCATTCTACTAATGTGGACAGCATGTGGGCTACCATGTTGTATCTTCTTGTATAACTATTGTATCTTATTAAATATATATTTTCCTAATTTGCTAAAATTATTGCAATAATTTACTGTAGTCATATACCTGTTCAAGTGGCATAGAGGGATAAAGCCCTGGCTATGGCCCAACCAACTAGGGGTAAGGAGGTATGTTGTTTTATAACAAGGGGTAAGGAGGCATGTGCTTTTTTAACTAGGGTTAAGAAAGCATGCTGTTTTAGGCATCTGACAGCAAAAATGTGAGCTATATTACTGTGTTCTGTTTGCTCTTTCATTGGCTCCAGTCTGACATCATGGTGGTGTTCAGAAAGTGACTGTCTTTTGAAGACAAAGGAAGGAGGCATGCTGTATATACACGTTAAATGGCCAAGAGTACACTACAGTACCTGTGCAATAAATAAACAAATTAAGTCAGTGGTCATGAGGTTATACATGGTCTGATGTACATTTTTTTCCAACCGTTAGATCAAAAACTATGAGCAAGGACATAAACTCAGTATTACTCTGTAAATTTGCTTTTTTTGCAGCATTGTTTCAGTATACCTTAATTTTCCAGTAGTGCAGTGTAATAACAGTGGAAGGAATATTCAAATTAAGCCAGGGGTCTGGATGCAGCTAGACTCCCAGAGGACATATGAATATAGATGTTGTGAGGTAAATTTTTAAGCTATTATCTAACCTTTTTATCCAATAATGAAATGAACAAAAACCACGAGGAAATAAAGAAATTCAGTTACTACTTTTTATCTTTACTTTTTCCTTTATCATTTCTACATACTCAAATTGGCCAAGATTGTACTGCAATAACCTTGGCGTAAATAATCAAATTAAGTCAAGGGTCTGATGGGTGCTAGGCCCCCCACAAGCCATGGGTTATAGATGCTCTGAGCTGCATTTTAAAGCTACTGACCAACCTGTTGATCCAATGATGGCCTGAACAAACAATCTCCATAAACAAAGAAACTCTGGGCTGGATTCATGAAGGCTTGCATGGAGTCTAAGAATAGAGTAAGACTCCATGCAGCCAACATGTCCGCCGAGCGAACTAGGAAGAGCCGGTAGGGGCGCGTAACAGAGCTCTCAAAACTAGTCCTACACGGACAGGGCTTGGATATGCAAATTACCTCAATTGCAGGTGAAAGCTATGCAAATGAGGTAAATTTGAGATCCAGGAAACCCGAACCTGTCCGAGTAGGAGTAGTGTTATTTGCAGAAATATACTCAGTTGACAACTGAGTATGGTTCTGCAAATAGAAAAATGGAGCCGTGACAGCTCCAAAAAAAGGATGCATTTACAGAAGGAAGCATGCCAATGGCCAAAAATACGGCCATTGGCAATGTGAAGTGATGCAAAATAAAAATAAAATAACTTTTTTTTTTCACCCCGATCTCCGGGGTTTAAGCATAGCGCAGTGCCGCGCAAATGCACTGCACACTAAAAAACAGAAAATCAATAATTAAGATCCACAAATGTGGATTTTATTGCTGATATGAATTTACAATGCAAGTGAATGGAAGGCTGAAGACAACATGGCCACCGAGTAGAAGTTGCTAAGGGGGGAAGCTCAGTCTAAGAGATGTAACCAAGCATTAGTAGGCAATCCTATGCAAATGAGGGTTAGGATAGTGAATTGCAAGTTTACATAGCAAATGAGCACAGTCAGTGGAGTGTAGGAGTAGGATAAGGGGAGTAACAGAGTAGAAGACAGGTGACATCACGAGGGGGGCATGTATGAAAGAAGTGAAGCTCATTGGAGCTGAGTGGCATGTGTCAGGTGACATTTACATATCATTGAAAGAGGTGTGTCAACAGGTAGGCTAGGTAAAGTAAAGAAATTGAAGGTGTATGCCGTGGATAACACCAAAGCTTCTTGCTGAGTGTGCATGCGCACGTGTGCATGCCAGTAAACCCGAGTAAGACAGTGTGTGCGGGTGTTAGCGTGTGTGCGCGCGTGTAAGCCGGAGTAAGCATATGTAAGGCTGTGTAAACAGTTGTAAGCATGTTTGCACTGGTGTGCACGCGTTTTAACAAGAATAAGCAAGTTATAGTCCGTGTAAGCATGTGTGCGCTCATGTTAGCTGCTGTGCGCAACGCTCCCCCCTGAGGAAACAGAAAGGAAAAAGGAAGCACACCAAATAGTAGGAAGTTACCAGGGAGTACTAGCAGAGCTAGCAGGTGAAAACAATCAGAATCAGGCAATTACATAGGCAGTACACTAGCCCAGCTCATCCCAGCACTTAAAACTCTGCAAACAACAGTCCATTATGTTTCTCTCAAGAGACACTGCAACACTGCAGTAAGCTAATAGAAGTGAAAACTGAAAAAGCTTTACTGAGACAAAGAAATGTTAGGGGCTGCCATTGCTGTTATAAGGTGACATATGCAACATGCTGAGGGTGGTGATAATGCAAATACTGCTGGACAACCCACAGTGAGGAGACGGAGAAGAGTGTACAGGCCCAGGGTAACCTACCAGGGGCTACATGAAATGGAGATAGTGGAGCGCTATAGAGTGGACAGAGACCTCTTGCAGCAAATTGTTGAGCTGTGCAGGCCACACCTCACACACAGAACCAACAGAGGGGAACCCATTCCAGTGGAAACCAAGGTATGTGCTGGCCTAAGAATATTAGCAACAGGTACCTTGCAGAGACCAACTGGTGATATGATGGGGATATCACAGGCATCAGCATCCAGGGTACTGCACCAGTTCCTGGATGCCATGTCAGCACATGTTGATGATCATGTATATTTCCCCAATTCCCGTGAGGAATTGGCCAGAAATAGGCGTCTCTTGCAGCAAATAGCGGAATACCCTGAGGTAGTGGGTGCAATAGACTGTACGTACATATGCATCAAAGCACCAGCGGTGAGCGGGGTAGGGTCTACTTCAACCGCAAGGGCTTCCCCTCCATCAACTGCCAGGTCATGTGTGATGCTCAGGGCATAATAATAAATGTGTGTGCTGGCTGCCCTGGAGGCTACCATGATTCCCATATCTGGCATCTGATGCAGCTGTACCAGACTTTTGCCAATGAGGACATCCCCCATGGTCACCTAGTGGGGGATGCTGGCTATGCACTGGAGCCGTGGCTGATCACACCCATCAGAAATGCACACACACCTGAACAGGAACGCCATAATGAGGCACACGCACAAACATGAAATGTAATCGAGCGTGTGTTCGGCCTGCTCAAGTCACGGCTCCGGTGTCTGGACACATCTGGTGGAGTCTTGCAGTACTCACCAACTACATGTACCCAAATTCTCATGGTATGTGCCATGCTACATAATATGATCCTGCAAAAACAGCTGCAGCAGGACCAGCATAGCCCTGGGCCAAACAGCCCCCCACCATTGCCAAGGCCATCACAGGCAGAGTGTGACTCAGAGGAGGAACAACCTGAGCCTGCCCCAGTAGGTAGAAGGAGGCGTGCCCAGTATGCTTTGGCCTTGGCAAAGAGGCAACGTATAGCACATACACTGGCTCAGTAGGAACCCTAGAAATGATACCTCTCTCTGACTCACACATATAGTAAAAGGGATGCCTAAGTTGACACCACCTTCTTCCAAACATGTATAGGGAGTGTAGTATGTGCATCTGACATAGCCAGCCCTGCAGCACCACCTGAGGCATGATTTCCATGTGTTAAGTAATATAAAGCAGTACTAAACAGCATTTACCACCATGTAGTATATGTAAAGAAAGTCGCACACTCCAACTAGCACAACTGTGGTCAATGTTGGGTAATATTGGGCAACGTCCAGCAATGTTGGTTAATACTGAGCAATGTTGGACAAGCTGGGTCTAAGTATATGAAGGTCTCTCCAAACACCATTATATTGGGTGACTTCAACTACCCAAACATTGACTGGGAGCAGTACTCAAGGCCCAACACCCTAGCCCAAAGGTTCCTAGAAGTTATAAACTCAAATGCTATGGAAGAACTAGTCCCCACCCCCACAAGAGAGGATAACATACTGGACCTGGTCATCACCAACATGGGGACTCTATGCTCCATACCAGAGGTATTCCCCTCATTGGTAAGATCGGACCATAAATCAATTCCACTGGATATCCACATCCCAATCCCACCCACAGCCCAGAAAACCACAGTGAAAAACATCTCAAAAGCTAATGTCACACTTCTAAAAACTGAGGTGGAATCCTTTAAGGCCCCCAGGTCAGTGGAAAGTATGGCTCAAACTGCAGAATCCTTTATAAATGCATTCTGTGGACACCTCCAGGAATGCATGGATCATGCTATCCCAAACAAAACCAAGACCCACTCATCCAAAGGCAGGTGTCCTGCCTGGTGGACCCCAGCTATAAATAAGTTGTACAACAGAAGGAGGATGTTACTACATGACAGAGCAAAATCCCTAAAAGGGAACGCATCTCTGATCAGTACTAGCAAAAAACTACGATCCCTCATACAATCATCCAAGGCCAGCTTTGAGAGAAAAATTGCACAGGACACTAAAGATAATCACACGGCCTTCTTAGTTATGTTAGGAACCTGGGTGACAACTCCCAGATATGCTCAGAGTTGGTCCAAAATGACAATAAATACACTGAACCCACAGACATTGCCAACATCCTGGCAGACAGGTTCAGTGCAAACTTCTCCCCCCCTTCCCCCTTTTAATGAGCAAATATCTATCCCAGCAGAGTGCTGCCTCCCTGACATCTCAGATGCTCAGGTGAGAGCCGCCCTCTCCAAAGCAAAAAACACAGCATCAATGGGACCAGATGGTGTCCTGGGCTGCATTCTACATGAACTCCAAGAAGAGCTAAACCCCCCACATAAAGCTGCTGTTCAATCTCAGCCTTACTACAGGATATGTACCCAAAGAATGGCGTACAGCAACAGTGGTCCCACTCCACAAAAGTGGTGCCTCTATGGACCCTGGAAACTATTGCCCCATAAGCTTGACTAGCCCGGTCTGCAAAGCTACGGAGAGGATCATCATCATGGAACTCATAAACAAAGACATTGGGGACCTACAGACACTGGATCCTACCCAATTTGGCTTTGTTAAGGGCAGATCTTGCCTCTTAAACCTGGTCGATTCCTTTGAAACAGTCACCAAGGCCATTGATGAGGGGAAGGTAGTCCACACAGTCTACCTGGACCTTGCAAAAGCCTTCAACACAATACCCCACTCGGGCATCATAGATAAGCTCTCCAGCTTAAATATAAACCCCTATGTCATAAGATGGGTTGCAAACTGGCTCAAGGACAGAACCTACATGGTTAGAATCACTGGAGCCATGTCAGACTCTAAACCAGTTACAAGTGGCATCCCACAAGGCTCAGTCCTGAGACCTCTTGTGTTCGGCGTATATTTTTTGGAGATACAGGCTAACACGGGAGGACTGTGGCTGACCAGGTTTGCAGATGACTGCAAACTGGGCGCCATAATTGACTCATCAGCTGACACAAGCATCCTCCAAAAGGGTCTCATAGAGATGGATAACAGGTGCCAGAGCCATGGCCTAAAGCTAAAGGCTAAAAAGAGTATAGTCATACCCTTTGGCAAAAACAAAGTGGCCACAAATTACCACATAGGCTGGAATCCATTAAGTTTGGAAGAAGTAATTAGGGACCTGGGGACCCAAGTTGACAGTAATTTCCCCTTTGACAACCACATTGCCAAAGTGGTTAGAAAGACCTTCAATATAGCCCACCTTATCATGAATGGATTCACATCTACATCGAGGGAGGTCATTGTGCCCCTTTTTTCATCCCTCATCAGGCCCATAATTGAATGTCCCATTTGGGATGTACCTTACCTGACACCTGCAGCAACTAGAAAGACCCCAAAAGTATCTCATAAAGAGGATCATGGGACTCAAACAGATGCCATATGCTGCTCGGTTAAAGAAACTACAGCTCTATTCAGTTGCATACCGCCTACTTAGAGGCGATCTATGCCTGACGTATAAAGCCATGTCCAAACCGGAATTAATGAGCATGCTCCATCTCAGAAAATCCAAATCCTGTAGAGCTACATGCTTGAGGGACTTGAACCTGAGCACAGAAATAAATTGGATATGCTGGAGGGGCAGATTCCTAACCCAGAGGCTCCGTTCGCTCTGGAATAGATTCCCAGTCCATGTTAGGCAGAGCCCCTCACTGACTCTCTTCAAGAGGAATCTTGACGAGTGGATGGGAGATCGTAGGTTTACCACAGGGATTACTTCGTTGTCACTACTAGACAGAGGCACAGTAAACTAACCTTAAAAAGGGCACAGTAAAATCAATTCAAAGGGTGGTGAAAGCCAAACACACTCTGGCTAGGCTTATAAATGCCTTAGGGCAGATAGCCTAGTATGAACCTATGAACCTAAGTAGGGCATAGCTGAACAAAAGGCAACATGCTCATATTTGCTCTACAGGCTCTTAAGCAGTCTGGTCTGCTCAGTATGAAAATATAAAGTGGTGATGGGCCTCAAACCCAGCATACTGTGCACTATAGTCATAGCACTGAGCCACTAAGCCATGACAGTATTGCGATGGTCAGCTTGTATGAAGAAATGTTGATAAGTCTATGCTAAGTATTCCACGGAAACCCTGCAGGCACAGCATAATCCCTGTCAAGTTATGACACAAAGGTGAGTTCCGCAGTAAGAATAGAACCTGACTTTCAACACACACAGTAGAAATGTTAATATTGGACATGTACACATACATCAACAGATGTAGTGGACCTTAGACAGCAACATACTGAAAGGTCACACTTGGCATGCTCACGCACTTAAATAAATGAGACAAATGTCAGGCAACAGAACATTGACAGTCTGAACTGGGCATGCTCACAAACTAGGCCATGTCGGAGTACAGCAGTGGGCCACACATATCAGGCAGTTGCATGTGTTAACCCAGGAACCTCTCACTATCCAGCAATCTGCCCTGTGTACACAGTTATAGGACAACAGACACATATATAATATAGAAGAACCCTGTCATAATCAAATATGTTCTGCAGGCACCTAAGTTGTTCATAGAAAGTGGGAAAGCAAAGATGATAAAACCTACAAACAGTATCAGCAATAAACATTGTGCATCCTGAACATTAGCATAGGTTCAGAGGTTGATACTAGCCTATCCGCCCTAGGGCATGTACAAGCCTAGCCAGAGTGTGTTTGGCTTTTGCAACCCTGTCAAAGTAGAACACTGTGCCTGTGAATAGTAGGTCACACAAGATAGCTAATTTACATTTAGTGTATTGTGCCTCTGTCTTACAGGGACCCAGAAGATATCCCATGGGTAAACATACGATCACCCATCCACTTGTCAAGATGTCTCCTTAGGTGGTCAGTGGGTGGCTCTGCCCATGCAAAACCGGGATTACAACCCAGAGTGAGTGGAGCCTCTGGGATAAGAATCTGTCCCTCCAGCATGTACTATTAACATCTGTGCTGAGGTATATGTCCCTGGAGTGTGTAGCTCCAAGGGAGTCAGATATCCTGAGGTGGAGCGTGTCCATTAAATCTGGGTCAGATATTTCCTTAAACTACAGGCACACAACACATCCGTGTAGGTGGTAAGCGACTGAGTAGAGCTAGAGTTACTGTACCTGAACTGTGCAGGGCATCCATGTGCATCCCTACATCTGCTTGTTGAGGAACGTTTTTGGCCATTACAATTGCTGCAGGTGTCGGGTAAGGTACATCCCAAATGTGGCATTGTAACCAAGCATGGTCGTGATGAGTATAGGGACATAATGACCTCACTTGCTCAACATGTGAAACCATATGGGATAAGGTGGGCTATATAGAAGTTCTGTCTAACCACTTTGGCAACGTGATTGTCAAAGGCGAGAGTACAAACAAGTTGTGTCCCCAAACTCCTAACAACTACTACCGTATGTAATGGATTGCTACCTATGTGGTAATGTGTGGGCATGTTGTTATTCCCAAAGGGGATGACTATGCAACTAATGGCATTTAGCTGTAGTCCATGGCTCAGGCACCAGTCATCCTATCTCTGTGAGACCCTGTTTGAGTATGCATGTGCCAGCTGGAGAGTTGATTATGGCACCCAGTTTGCAGTCATCTGTGAACATGGTCAGCCATATTCTTCCTGTGTTAGCCGTACGTCACACAAATATATACTGAAAAAGAGAGGTCCCAGGACTGAGCCTTGTGTAATGCCATGTGCAACTGGTGTACAATCAGACATGGCACTTGCAATACTGAGCATGTGGGTGCTATCCCTGATCCAGGTAGCAATCCATCATGTGAGATATGTGTCGATATCGACGCAGGTGAGCCTATGCATAATGGCCGAGTGGGGTATTGTGTCGAAGGGTTGCGCAAGGTCCAGGCAGGCTGTGTGGACAACCGTCCCTACACTGATGGACCTGGTAACTGTTTAAAGAATACGAACAGGTCCAGGAGGCAAGATCTGCCCACAAAAATGCTGAAATGTGTAGGACCCAGTGTCTGTAGGTTCCCGATGTCTATGTGCATGAGTCCCATTACAATACGCTCCATAGCTTTGCAGAACAGGCTAGATAGCCTTATAGGCTGATATTGTCTGTGGTCCGTTGTGGCAGCAACTCTGTGGAGCAGGACCACTATCACTGTATGCCATTTTGTGGGTACATATCCTGCAGTAACTCTGATATTGAACAGTGACGTAATGTGAGGGTTATGTCGGTCATGACGCCCATGTAAGATGCAGGCCGGGACACCGTCTGGTCCCATTGATGCTGTGTTGTCCACTGTGGGGAGGGCAGCACTCACCTGTTTATTTGTGATGTCAGGGAGGTTACACTCTGTTGGGATGGACAGTAGCTCCTTAGGGGGGATGGGAGGGAGACATCTGCACTGAACCTGTTTGCCAGGATGTTGGCAATGTCTGTGGGTTCAGGGTATGTTTATTCAGTATGCAGTAACTCACAGCATATCAGTGAGTGCCCACCCAGGTACCTGAATTAACTGAAGAAGGCTTTGTGAGTGCCCTACGTGTCTGGTGCAATTGTCCGTTAGAAGCGGGCCTGACATAAATACATGAGTGATTGTAGCTGTCTTCTAGTACAGATCACAGATGCCTTCCCTGTCTGGGATTATGCTCTATCATGTAGTAGTGTCTTCCTTTTGTTGTATAGCTTATTAATGGCCGGGGTCTACCAGACAGGTCTCCTGCCATTGGAGGAGTGAGTCCAGTTGTTATTTGGGATAGCACGATCCATGCAGTCCACTAGGTGTCCATAGAATGTGTATGTAAAGGATTCAGCAGTCAGAGCCATACTTACCACTGTCCCAGGGTCTCTGAAGGATACCACCTTTGTTTGGAGAAGTGTGACATTTGCTTTTGAGAAGTTCACCAAGATTACCCAGGATGGGTGTGTGGACGGGATATGGATGTCCAGTGAGATAAATGTATGTTCTGACCTTACCAATGAGGGGTATATCTCAGGTGTGGAACATAGAGTCCCCATGTTGGTGATGATCATGTCCAATATGTTGCCCCTCTTGTGGGTGTGGTGACCAGTTGTGCCATAGCATATGAGTGTACAAATAGTAGCAATTGTTGGGCGAGGGTGTTAGGGCCTGAGTACTATCCTCAGTCAATGTGTAGGTATTTGAAGTCACCCAATATAATGGTGTTTGGGGAGACCTTCATATTGTCCTGTGTTCCCAGGAAAGCCGAGTGTGGTTCATGAGTTTGGGAGGGTGGTCTGTAGCAGGCAACAAACCAAAAGGCAGATATGCACAATGTTAGGTGCATATGTATGGTCTGTGATGCTTTGTGCAGTGCTACCAACCTGGAGGTATGTGTATCTGTGATGTATATGGATACTCCCCCTATCTGTGTTGGCCATTCCGAGTTTGGTGGTCAGAAAGCACAGTATGAAATATAACCTGGTAGTGCTGGTGTGCATTTGGGAGCCTGCACCAGGTGTCTGTTAGTGCACAGATATCACTGTTGTCCATACTGAGGAGATTCCTGAGTGGTCGCAATTTGAGGGTAACACATCTGGTGTTGAGCAGCATCACCCTCAGTGTCATGTACTCTGTAATGTCTATGGAGGTGGGTTTGTCTTTTGAGCCCCGCTTAAAAAAGGCAGTACAGTGGTAGCAACTGCCTTAGCCAGTATTCGAAAGTCCAAGGGTGACAGGTGCAAGCTGTCCATAGGGAAGGTACATGGCATGTTGAGCATGTCACCCCAGGCTGACAGACACTGTATCCCCTGTGAATGACACCAATATGTTAGCCAACTGTTAAACGTGATCAGTTTGTTGGTATACTGTGACATCATACTTGGTGAGTGAAGATGCTAGACAAGGTCAGGGTCATACTGGCCTGGGCTACATGATCAGAGAGTTCCTCTATGTATCATGTCATGTGGTCCAGGGAGGGATGTCTGAGGGTGTACACACCAGCATGGACAATGATGGAGCCAGTCCTGCACTTGCTTTGGAGTGACCTGAGTGCATGTGTTATGTTGTGGATCCTGCCACCCGAGAGACAGCTCAAAGTGACTATTCCCTTGTTTGGCCTGGTGAGTGGGACGTCAGTGTGTCTGACAATAAGGATCACCTATTACAAGTGTATTAGGTGTGTTGTTTAGCCCGAAGGGCAGTGACTGTGTGGCATGCTGACATTGTGAACTATGTGATATGTGGGTATTGTAGTGGGGTAGCAGTTGTTTGTGTGTCTGCTTTGGAGGTCTCTGCTGCTTAGGCTGAGTTTATGTAGAGCCTCCGAGTATGTTTATGTGTGATAATGTGGTTTGATTGCTGTCGCTATAGGTTTATGTGAGACTGATATGTGGTGTGTGTGATTACCTTCACCACCTGATAGACTATGCCAGTCATGGGTCGAGAGAGCTTAGCCTCCTGTATGTCAATATTGTTGCATCTCTCACATATATCTGAGTTTGTTGAGAGGAGGAGAGGGTTGTCTGTGTACATGAGGCAGATGTGACATTGTGTCAAAACCACAATATTCACTAGCTGGACTGGAGAGTACACACAAAACCGACCCCTGGACATGCCAGGATATTATGATGACATACTCCGTAGCCTGATTGCAAAGGATCAGTAGTGTGTTAAGTGTTTAAAGGAGTATAACAGGGATTAGTGCTCAGGTTTGTTGGTGTTTTGTAAAGAGTAGCTGAGAAGGATTCCAGACTGAATCATGACACCTCCTTCAGCTATGTCATAAATAGCAATGTACTCTCATATATGTCCTGAGTCAGGGCCAACTGTACCTGACTGACAATGCCGACATCCTGTCAGACAGGCCCATATAGACATACCCGCCTCCCACTGACCATAGTCCCAGTCATCATACCAGGAGATATCACATGTAGAATGGCTGAACAGCTCTCCCCAAAGCCAAAAGCATGGCAGCAATTGGATTACATTGTTTCCCAATATGTGTCATGCATGAACTACAGAACAAACAGACCCTGCACCTGAACAGTCTGTTGAGCCTTACCCTCTCCACAGGATCTGGAACCATTTAATGTGCTATGACACTTCCCACAAGTGTAGGTGCACAACACACCATGGGAAGTATAGTCCAGTAAGCCTATGAAGTATGATCTGCAAGGCCATGTAGTCCATCATGTTTGAAGTCATACACAGAGCTATTGGAAGCTGACAAACACACAACCCAACCGACTGTGGTATGTTCATGTGCAGATCATGGTTCCCAAACATGTTAGACTGTTTGCAAGGTAGACACCCAGGACATACATCACTGAACAGAGCTACACATGTCCCACATAGACTTTGAATAGCTCTTTATCAACACCTCTGACGCACGTCGTATCCACAAAACCAACAATCTGTACATAAATATGTGTTGACATATGAAGGAATGTCAATGTGTCCACAGATAGATCACACAATGTAAGAATTATGGGGTCCTGTTCAAGCTGTTGACACCTGCCGACCCACATGGCTCATTCCTGGGATTGCATAAAACAAAGTGTACACACATTACCATGTCCAGTCTGATGATGTCAGCATCCTACAAATATAGCAGGAGAAAAGAAACCACACAGTAAAGCATATAGCATGCTGTGTTAATGCATATGTCTCTAGTGTCATAACATAGTTAGGTAGGGGTTTGAATCCTGCTGACAGTGTGAGGGCGTGTGTATGTGTGTGATTTCCTGTGAGAGAAGTGCCCTTTTTGGAGACTGAGAAAACAAATTAAAAGAGGTACATTCCTCTTTGGAAAGTCTGATGATGTCAGCATCCTACAAATATAGCAGGAGAATCAAAACCACCCAGTAAAGCATATAGCATGCCATGTTAATGTGTATGTCTCTAGTGTCATAACATAGTTAGGTAGGGATTTAAATCCTGCAAACGCTGACAGTGTGTGTGTGTGTGGGGGGGGTGTATGTGTGTGATTTCCTGTGAGAGAAGTGCCCTTTTTGGAGACTGAGAAAACAAATTAAAAGAGGTACATTCCTCTTTGGAAAGTCTGATGATGTCAGCATCCTACAAATATAGCAGGAGAATAAAAGCCACCCATTAAAACATATAGTGCGCCATGTTAATGTGTATGTCTTTAGTATCATAACATAGTTAGGAAGGGGTTTGAATCCTGCTGACAGTGTGTGGGAGTGGGGGGGTGTTTGTGTGATTTTCTTTGAGATGAGTTCACTTTTTGGAGACTGGGAAAACAAATTAAAAGAGGTACATTCCTCTTTGGAAAGTCTGATGATGTCAGCATCCTACAAATATAGGAGTAGAGCAACCACCCAGCAATGCATATAGCGCGCCATGTTAATGCATATGTCTTTAGTATCATAACGTTAGGTAGGGGTTTGAATCCTTCAATTGCTGAGTGTGTGACACAGTTGGTCAATGCAGTGTGGGTTTTGCTTTTACTATGGTATGACATATCATGATTAAAACAGTATGTGCATTGCACTCATCAGGTATCTGCGTGGCAAATAAATATGTGTACATGTGACCTCCATCAGTACATAGGTGTGAAGCCTGCATACTACATGAATACATTTGTTTTCTTTGACAGATTGTGCCACTGCTTCTCAGATTGTAGGTCACATATGTATGTATGTGACAAGCCCGGCCACTGTAGTGATCTGTGTAAAAGGTCTTCTATGCCACACACACCCATGACAGTTACTATAGAGTACTGTGAGTGAGGGTACATGCCTGGGGTATATGTCAGACATGTTCATACACAACAATGACTGGAAATAATGGACAGTCAATATAGGTGTAGAACAGCCCTGTGGATATGCATTCATGCCCCTAATGTCTTATGTGACACACCGAGGGACTCCACAATACCTATGGATATGTGGATACCAAGGAATAGATGACATAACACGTGGCTGTATGTACACATTGTTACCCAACATACATGTTGAGGGCTACAACCTATGTGGTACTGTCGGGATAGTATGTTTAGTAAATGTGGATGACTATGCCATAGTCGGCTTACTGCTATACAGCATGTATTGGACAACAGGTATCTGTCTGCATGATACCCTTGTGTAGGATATGCGTCCCATCCAGGGAATGCATTGTAGGCCAATGCATGCATTTCCAGATGTGGATGGACATATCCCTAGTGTGTTTGCATGTACCTAAGAGGGCTATATGCCAAACAGGTGTGGTCCCAGGAATGGGTGGCAGTCAATACCACTGGTCACTGTTATAGTATAGTACCGGAAGGATCCAACTGTTACTGAGTTCCCTACACCTGTGTGTCATTTATCAGGACATCATCTAATAATTGGTTATAGTCATGCTGTTGAGGTTGTGTATACTACCAGACTGCAAATCATTGACAGGTATCAACAGTATCACCCACAGCATACTGTCAACCCATGTCATACACACATGTGTACCCATGTTAGTACATATCTGTAGTAGAATGCATACTGGCCATCGAAAGATACTATGAGATGTTAACAATGTGTACAACAGGGTATGTCACATGTCCCTTGCGTCCACTATGCACGTACATGCAGACAGTGCACACCCACCATGTTCACAGATGTACACCTGTGAATCTGTAATGCATACACCACACACGTACTGTTCACTCACTAACACATGCTGGCAACACTGTACACTTCAGCCTAGTGGCACATGGGTGGACAATACATACTTAGACCTAACACTGGTGTAAACAATGCTACATTGACAATCAGAGCTGTGATGCATAATGCCTGCTCAGATATACCTACAAGGATATCATTACACTTTCCTGTTGACAACTTGCTAATATTGCTACACTGCTATAATGTCACCCTGTGCATCAGAACCATGTTAACCTGTTCCTGCATCAATGTTACAGATGACAGGAGGTGGCACAGGTGTTATCACATGCACAGGGTGTGTTGTTGGTTTGCCAGAGCCTGATATTGACCCATCGAATCGACATGTATGTGTGTGTGTGTGTGTGTGTGTGTGTGTGTGTGTGTGTGTGTGTGTGTGTGTGTGTGTGTGTGTGTGAGAGGGACAACAGTACAGCATGGGCCAATGTTGATGTAATGTGTGTGTGTATGTGTGAGCCCTAGTTGTTTGGTTAATGTGTGTGTGTCTGCATGCACACAGCTCCACCATGTGGCTGCCATATACGGGAGGTTGTGGGACCACCACAGACTGTACCTGCTAGGCTGTACAGATCACTGTCTCTGGGCATGGACACGGTACCTGTGCCAGGCAGGGGTGCTATGGGCAGTATCGCGTACCAACCCTGACTGGGTACTATCATCAGAGGCACAGGTATGATGACTGGGCCTATGTCCCTGCTGGGACTGGCCAGAGCCATGTGCACGTGGTCTACTAGGATGATCAATAGACAGGCCAGCCCCAGCATTGCTGGGGCTGGTACTGCCACTACGGGAGCAGCTGTGATCTGTGTGCCGTCCACGTCGACTGCCTGCTGTTGCTGTTGCTGGCATGCATCCGCATCGACGTCTCACCCATCCCACATGGTCCTGGCTCATGGAAGACACATTGTGGAGGGCATCTATTGTCTCCCCCTAACGTCTAGGCCCTCTGCACCCTTAGTCCCTGTCTGGTGTACCGTTCCATACGTGCCTGTGCATGCATTACAGCCCGGAACATACTGGAGGTTGTAATACCTCTGGGGGCATGAATGCCAGGGGCAATATGACCAGCGGTGCTCCCCCGAGAACCCCTGGACATCTGCCTATGTGGTACTGTTCCAGAAATCCGGCTATGGCTGCTGTGAGGGGATGCAAGTGCCATGGGTACCACATTCTCCTAGTCAATGCCAACTGTATGCTGTCCCTCGGCTAAGGCCATTGGTGATGAGGGATGTATCGGCAGTATGAGTGTGTGCATAGATGGGGTTGAACGCTGTGTACTTTTGATTGGTGGACCAATGACAGACCCTGTCAAACCTTCCTGTGCCAAAATACATGTCTCATGATTTCCACTATTAGTGGCAGTGACCTCAGGTTCCCTGTTGCTTTCAGCCACCCCAAACTCAGCACCTGTGAGAGGAAGACAGGAAACACACTTTACAATCTGTGCATGATGTTAGCACACATGCACACATGCACACATGAACACACGCACACACGCACACATGAACACATGCACACATGCACACATGAACACATGCAGACATGAACACATGAACACATGAACACATGCACACATACACACATGAGCACATGCACACATGCACAGATGCACACATGAGCACATGCACACATGCACACATGCACACATGCACACATGCACACAAGTTCACTCCTCACTACAGCACATAGACACACACACACACACACACACACACACACACACACACACACACACACACACACACACACACACACACACACACCAGCAATCCAACACATACTCAATAATGGGTGAAGGTGGGTGCCAGTATCACAAGGCAAACAATCACCTCACACGTGTCAGCATGCAGAATATGTGTTACTCAAGACCATGCAGTGCAAGTGTAGACAGCCCTATTTAATGACATTATACATGACTTTGATGCATGTGTGTAGTTGTTCAGTGATTGGCTATACCCTGGAACACAATGTGTACATGGACACAACATTGCTGTGCATGTATTATCAGCTCTGCAATGTCCTGTGCACCATCACTCACAGGTATACATACCATGGCTGCATGTGTTATCTGTGTGACACATAGATTGCCATGTGTGATTACAGTGTCTGTGTCCATAGCAGATAATAGTGGGCACAGGTGTAGCACATGCATGCTATGTACACACATGGGATGAGTGGTGCATGTAGACGTGAAGGAATCCCAATGCTCAACATGGGACTTGTACAGTGGTTATGGTGAGTGTGGGACATATTGCAGATATGTCGGTGCCAGCCATGACATGGCATGCTACACGACTGCAACATTAAACACCACACAATCCCAATGTGTGTCACGTGACCTATACACCCAATAGAATTCCAGGACATATATGTGACACTTTGTACAGATGGCGACTGCTATGTATATTGTGTATACTGGCATATGTAAGCACACACAACATGCTATGCATATTGTGTATAGGTGCATATGTTTGCACACACACATCATTGAGGTGCAAAGCAATGGCTGCTATGTGTAGTACTGTGGTCACTGTAACTGGATGGGGTGTAGTACCATGTGCCATCATCATCATGCATCTTGTGGTCACTCATGGCTACTAATGTGTGACAGACCACCGCCTAGCATGGCTACGTTCACAATTACACAGCCACTTTGTACATGGGTGTGTGAGGTGCCCAAAGGGAGCATTGCCTAACACGACTGTGTTATGTGTTGAAGAGTGTTGCACAGTCTCATGATAGGCCTCTACCCCTGAGGCACATCATATGTGTGTGGATGACATGTGGGATACTGAAGTATGACCTTACAGCAGGTGTGTGGTAACGCCATATGTAGCATGTTTTTGTGTACTGCATATGATAAACGTATTATGTTGTGTACAGCTGTAGCAACTATGCCTATCCAATGTGCAGTGCGGTGTTGCCACAACTGTGTCTGATGCTCTGTGTATTGCATGTCATTGAGGCAGCTACTGACAGTACTGAGCTGTGCAACATCTTACAGGAAACATGCACAACATGCATTATGCGTAGGTGTGTTACGTGTACATGGCCTACACCTCACCTATGACATGCACAATTCATTACCAACATTGCAGTTATACCACACTCACCAGCATGGATCATCTGCCCTGCTGTCACACCAGCGGGACCTACGAGAATATGAGAGAGTTTGTCAGTGGCCACAACTGTGGCATTGCTACAGTGGGTATGCTAAGCTACAGTGGAACAACAGTCAACAGTCACAGGTGTAGAGATAAAATTCCAAATATCAGTATTGCATAACACTAGGCAGCACAACTGCTAAACACACAGTACACATCTCACGTAGACATAATCTAACAATGCAGGTAACTGCAGTCTACAAATAGGGCATGTTACCTGCTCGCTCCATGTGAACATGCTGGGTGGCTCCGTCCTCCATGACAACACATGTCACAGGTTGTTGCTGCTGTTGTGCAGGAGCCACCATGCTTAGGAGCAGCTCCTCCACTCTGGTGAGGGGGGGATGAATGGCCACCACAACACCTGTGGCAAGCTGTTGTCTTTGGATATCAGACGCACGCCACTGGACATATCTAATTAAATCACTGCAGTGATGGCGTACCTGCTCATATGTCTGGTTATGTCTATGTCATTTACCAAACGAACAAGATCCTGCCACAGTGCAGTCAGCTCCTGTTGGTTCTGGCTGCTTTGGGAAAACAACATTGTGTACTGCTGCACCAGGCTTTGGACAATTTCATCTTCCTCCGCTGCTGTATATGATGGGTTGCATTGGTGAGCCATCTGGCTGAAAAAGATATGAACAATACGTGTGAGTGAGTCCTGTGGCACACTGTAAACCTTTAACCAAATATATCACTTTACTGACATATATACCATCCATTTGTTTGTCAGGGGTTACACACGTCCACTACCACTTATTGGTTCTCAGGCCACAACTGACTAACAGTGCCTGGCACACTGTATATATCACACCACTATACAACAGTACCCGGCACACTGTTTGTGACACAATGCACAACCTCGACAGAGGGATATATACCACACCAATGCATGAGCAGAGATGTCATCCATTGCAATGAATGTAAAGTACAGTTACAGTAGTACCAGTCAACCACCCTAGTCATTGATGCCATAGCTCTGCCTAACATATGTGTACAGTTGTTACTATAGGTGGCATACTGCTGTAACAGAGTATATATGTTGCTGGATACACACGTATACCCTGTAACACACATATGATTGCAGCCATGGTACAGGCATAATTGCACACATATCAGACAAACATACAAAACACCACTGTATACCAACACAGATGAGCATTACCTGTGTACCATACAGTACTGTGTGCCACTACTTACAAACCCTTATGCCTGAGTTTTGTCCTCTGTGCAGACTACAAGAAACACACAAGACAGTATTTCCAAGCAATGTGAACACACACCATACTGTGCTGTTTAGGCCTACAGCTTCAGGTAGTACTACAGTTCCTATGGAAGTTGGATTCACCAGCAGTACCACTCACTAAGCAGACATGTATTGCTTTAGCCTACGATGAGACACCACGGTCGTCAACAAGGAGCTACGTCACATCGTATGCCATACTACTATGTCTGCCTAACAGTACAATACACATCTTTTCCTGGCGTCACAGCTAGGATAGACACTACCATGTCAGATACAACTTCACACTAACCTATCACACCTTTACAGACCTTGCACACATTCAGCGTTACACTTATTCAACCTCACATAGCAGGTATTGCATTGAGTACATATGTGAGTGCATAGTGTCATAGGTAGGTTATATGCTACTGGCCCTAGGGCCTACGGCAGCCTAGCCATATGCTACCCAGGCCTTTTACACACATGTACTTTGATTTCACTTGCCCCTGCCAACCAGAACCACAGAGGGGGTTCCTGGGGTGTATTATTAATCTCCCAAACAATCATCAGGGGTATTTATTACAACTGCTAATGAGGAGCCTTGTTTGCTATTGCTAGGTGGTCTATTCCAGTGTATGGCATATCTCTGAGATAGGAACCTATCCCTCGAGCATGTGCTACTTAGTGAGCTGACGAGGTTTAGGGCCCTAGAGCATATATCCCAGAGGGATTGTGATATGTTGCCATGGTGATTGTCACCCAGCTATGGGTGTGACATACCTCTGTATGTCTGGCAGAGGTCACCTCTGTGTGGCCGGTATGCAACGCAGTCTAGATGTGGTTTTGTGAGTCAGTCTGCATGGGGCATCTGTTTGCGGCCAGTATTACCCTTTGTGAGGTATGGCTGTGGCCTTTCCACCTACTGTAGTTATCATGTGAGGTACATACCACACAGGGCATTGTGATGAGTAGAGGGGAACACTGACCTATATTTCCTTAGATGACACACCTGTTGTCATGACACATACCACACAGACAGATTACAGGTCTAGTGTGGCACTGTCTTTATCAAAGAGGTGGCTACTGTCCACCTGTGCCCCATGTTCCCTTTTCACACCTTCGGTGTTGGGTAGATCTCTACCTATGTGTTAGTACAGTGTTTTGGAAAGGAGGAATGGCACTGCAGTATCAACACTTGTCTACAGTCCATGCCTTGGTCACCACACACCTGTTGCAGTACATATGGCCCCATGTCTCTCTCTCTCTCTCTATATATGTATATGTATATATATATATTTATTTTATTTTTATTTTACATTTGTTGACCGGGCTGGTCTAGCTGGATATATTTCCATTTTCAGTAGAGGCCCAGGAAGTAAAGCTCCACACAAAATACAATAAAATAACAGGATAATCAAAAACTAATTAATTGATAAAATCAAAAGATAAACCAGAAATAGACAAGCTGTACAATTGTATAATAACAAAAAAATACCAAGTCAATTTGAGAGGATAAAAATAAAAAGAGTATTAAAATATAGAGAGAGAAAAAGGGTAAAAGGACAAAAGGAAGATGGATGACACACAAGTAGGAAGAGAGGAAGAGGAGGTAAGGCAGAAGATAGGGGAAAGAAAGAGAAGAGAAGGCAAAGAGAAAAAGGGGGAGGGGAAAGAAGGAAATGGTTAGTGAGAGGAAAGAAGAAAGTTCAAGGGTCAAGGGATAGAGGTGTTTGCTAGTGAGACTACGATAAACATAGTGGTGGGTGAAAAGAGGGAGAATAAGGAGAGGAGAAGTTAGTCTGGTGAGCTACAAGAACAAAGCCAGTGGTTTTGGAAGTGTAGTTTAAGTTTTTGTTTGAAGAGGGGTAAGGAAGTAATCTGAGTAATTTCCCTGGGTAAGAGATTCCAAATTCTACCTACATAATTAGTGAATAAGGAGTCACCAGCTGAGTTGTTAGTCTTAATAGAGCTGGCCAAGAGTTTACAAGAGGATCGAAGGGAGGTAAGATTGCTATAGGCGACTAAGAGTTGTGACAGTATAGGGGTGTTATTGGGTTGGTGTAGTATTTTGTGGGCAATAGTGAGTTGTGAGGTTGCAAGGTAGTTTTGAAGTTCAAGCCAGCCTAGAAGTTTCAGGTTATGGCAGTGATGGGTTCTGAAGGGGTTATTAGTGGCGAAGCGGGCGATGTTATTATAGCAGGTGGCTAGTTTGTTTAGGTTAGTTTTCTTAAGGTTGGTTAAGATTGGTGAGGCATAGAAGAAAGTGGATAACAGATGGGAGTGTGCAATGGTAGCTCTGGTAGTTGGGGTTAAAAAAGGTTTAATTCGGTATAGGGATCCTATTTTTCTGCTAACTGATTTGATGGTGTTGTTGATGTGTTGATCAGAAGTGAGATTATTATCGATGGTTATTCCTACCAGTTTAGTTGTAGAGTCAGGAGAGATGACAGTGGCATTGTTAGACAAAATGGTGAAGTTTGGTGGAGAGGTTTGAGTGGTAGGAGAGAAGAGGAGAAGTTTGGTTTTCGTAGCATTCAGAAGGAGGTACCATTTAGTAAACCATGTTTCTACTGTGTTAAAAATATTTTGAGTTAGTGAGATTACATCTGAAGAGGAAGAAGCTGAACAAATAATGGTAGAGTCATCAGCATATTGAATACAGGTAGCTTGAGGGATTACAGTGTGAAGATCATTAATATAGAGGGAGAAAAGAAGTGGGCCAAGAATGGAGCCTTGAGGGACTCTGATGGAGATGGGTAGTAATGAAGAGATATGGTTATCCCAAAGAACAGCTTGCTGTCTGTTACTCAGATAAGAAGTAAACCATCTAATGGCAAGGTTGTGAAATGAGAGGGATTCAAGGATGTGAATTAAGGAAGAATGGTTGACCATGTCGAAGGCTTTGGAGAGGTCAATGAATAGAGCAGAGGAGAGAAGGTTATTGTTGCGATTCTTATTGATGGTGTCTACAAAGGAAAGAAGGGCAGTGGTGGTGCTGTGATGAGGTCTAAAACCATGTTGACAATTAGCTACTATGTTGTGTAAAGAGAGATACTGTGCAAGTTGCTGATGGATACATTTCTCCATGAATTTTCCTAGGGGTGACAGAAGAGCAATTGGTCTAAAGTTAGAGTAGTCAATAGAGTTACCACCTTTGTGTAGTGGGATAATATAAGAGACTTTCCAGATATCAGGGATGGTACCCTCTTGGATTGTCCTATTAATGAGGATAGATACTGGGTAAGCAATTTCTTTGGCAGCCTTTTGAAGATAAAGAGAGGGGAGTTTGTCGGCCGAGGGGGTACAAGGTTTCAGTTTGTGTATAAGTTTGTAGATGAAGGAGGTAGGGATAGGTTGTAGAGAAAAGTTGTAGGAAGAATCTACTAGATTATTAGGGAGATAGAAGTTGTTAGTATTCAGTTGTCTTGCAAGAGATTGAATAGTTTCGGAGAAGAAAGAGTTAAAAGCATTAGCAGTTTTGAGAGGGGTGTCAGGGTCAGCATCAAGGGGGGAGGGAGTATTGGTTATTCCTGGTGAGAGGAGTCTATTGACTGATGACCAAAATTGTTTGGGCTTGTTGAAATTAGTTTCTTGAAGTTCACAATAGCATTTTCTTTTATCAGAGATTATAGCTTTTTTGGTAATATTCCTAAGCTGGCTGAAGTGGAGAAAATCAGAGCTGTTTCTATGGCATCTCCATTTGGCCCATACCTTATTTCTAGAGAGCATTAGTTGTTTAGTTTCAAGAGAGAGTCAAGGGGCTGAATTAGCTTTCATTCTAATGCTACGCTCTGGAGCATGTTTGTCAAGAATGGTCAGTAAGCTAGAGTTAAAGAATAATACTGCATCATTAAGTGGGAGTGATTTTAAGGGGTTCCAATTACAAGATTTGAGTTCATTTTGAAAATGGTCTATTTGGAAGTGTTTGGTAGAGCGTATTGTTCTTATGTTAGGGGGGTTTAGACACTCAGTCTTTTCTCTTGTAATATAAGTTAAGCAGTGGTCACTGAGGTCGCCTGGCAGAGTTCCTACTTTATAAGTAATGTTGGATTTGTTTGTGAGTATCCAGTCTAGGATACTCTCTTTCTTGCTGGGCTTATTAAGCCTTGTAGTAGACGTAATGGATTAGGTAAAACCATTTAGGTTTATGTGAGAGGATGGGTTTTCAGTGTTAATAGTATTCCAATCAATATTAAAGTCACCGAGAATTATGGTTTCTTGAGGGTAGTTGATGGAAACCCAACTAAGAAAGTCTTCTAAGATGGGTATGTTGTCACCTGGAGGAATATACAGGCAGATGATGTAGAGGGACCTTTTAGGGTTTAATAGGAGTTTAGAGATTACGGCTTCTACTTTACTATTAAGGGTTGGATAGGCTGGAAGGGTAGAGATATTGAGGTGATTTTTAAAAGGAAGTGCTACACCACCACCTTTACGTTTAGATCGGTCAAGTCTAAGTATATTGTAGCCTTGTGGAATAATTTCAGTATCTTTAGTGGCTGGTTTAAGCCAAGTCTCTGTTAGGCAGAGAATGTCAAAACCCTGTGTGTCAAGGAGGGCATGCAGGTAGGGTACTTTGTTATTTACACTGCGTATGTTAAGATGCCCTATGAGGAGGGTATTTTTGGAGCCTGGTCTAGATACTTGAGGGGAGAGATGTATGGGGCCAGGGTTGGGGTGAATGTCTCCATCTTGTAAGGTGGGAATGTCTGTCTATATATATCTATCTATATCTATCTATATCTATATCTATATCTATATATATATATATATATATATATATATATATATACATATCTATACACATACATGTACACATCCATTGCTGTACACATAGATGTACATATAGGCACATGTACAGTCCACCTTTCATGGTGGGGATATCAGTTATGCGACAGTTGTGGGATGTACAGTTATGTGATTATATTGCACAGTGTTGTGCAGAATGCATGTGGGTGTCCTTGGCCCATGTAGCTTTAGCAGGTCTCACTGGCTGTAACACAGCAGATCTGACAAATCAGTCCCACAGCGTTTAACCAGCACATGACATATATCAGCACTGCATGCTGTTTTCTATGCCACACACTATGACCTACATAGATATATGCACATAACAACCTTCAACGACAGATATCTGTCCACCCTTCACTAACAGTTGCAGTATGTCCCTTGCCCTATGCACATATGCAGATACAGATAGATACATACTGCTGCCACACATGGATGATTTGCAGTGTGTAGAGTAATCTTCAGGTACATCTACTACATGCCAACACATACATATGAGTTACATACCTTACCTTTGTATTTCCCTTCTCCGTCTGCTACAGTTTTGTAGGTTTTTTTTATTTTTTTATTTTGGTTGGTTGTTTGTTTTGGGTTTTCTCCCTCTGTTTCTGTTTCTGTCTCAGTTTCTTTCTCTGTTGTATGTGTCTCTGTCTGTCTGTCTCTCGCTCTCTATCTCCCTGTACCTGCAATGATATTATTGCATGTGTGGATAGCAGGTACAGCCTGCTTTTCTAGGTATCTGCATTTGTGCATGTGACAGCCTCTGCACTAATTGCTGCCCACCATTCAGTAATTGCATGCAGCCTGCTGTGTGCTGATTGCATTACTCACTGTGATTGCAGCCCACTGCTATGAAATGCTAGGTTAGGTAGGCATAGCCATTTCAGATTTTCCAAGGTGGGGCCCATGCTTGTTTGCTCTGGACACCGTTGTGTCAGTCAGAAGGTTGGTATATGTCTCTTATCTGAAGCTAGGGTTGTAGCCAGTGATATGCATGTTGTACTCAAACCTGAATGTTGCTGCTTCGAGTACACACTTCTCAGTGTAGACATGCACTCACCCCTCCAAATGCTAACAGAGGATGCATGGGAGTATATACTTTCTTTCTGAATTAGACATTTAACTGTCATACAAATGTGGTTAGTGCATTGTATTCTTGTGGCACATGCAGTGTTTGTGAACTGCTATACTGTAATTATTACATTACTCATCTCTGAACAGTTTGTGGTTTGTTTGTGTTGACATAAGCACAGGCTGCTCAACACAACTGGACATATTTCAGTACTGATCATGCCTACCTACATCCTGGTTTTTGCCTGAATACACAGGTGTGTTGTACCTTTGGATAGGGGTGCAGAACTGCAAAGAGAATTTAATATTATCATGTGAGGTTTATCTTGCTAAACATACAGGATTGCTGTGTACCTGTTAGTCTATCAAGGCAAGTAGTCTGTCTGCGTAGCTCCCACCTGTGGACATATCCAGATGGTAGCTACAGGTTAGCCTATTATACTTTGTCTGTGCACCACACCAGTCTTTTCAGCACTGGCACATTGGCATTGTCACAGTTGGTTGCTAACAGTACATGGCTACATCCTGTGATATTTCTGTGTTGTACTCCTACATAAGGGCATGCTTGTGGAACTCCTTCCAAAGCTATTTGCAGAGTGTGTAACAGCAGTAATGCTGATATTCCTGTGTGTTTCTGCCTCTGCAAGACCTCAGATACTCTCAGGTATGTATTTGAACGGCCTCAATGAAAGGTGCATATACGTTAGATACACCTGCAATATATTACAGACATATTGCAGTTGAGACTTTCTTGAGAATCAGAGCATATGTATACCTACATGTTTTCTGACGTGCAAGCAGGGTCTACTCTCACCTATTGAGATTATTCATTACGTGTGATTCCACACTTTGTCTGCCTAAAGTTAGTACTTTCCGGAGTGATTCAGTGGGGCGCAGCTAACATTTGTTTACAAATCAGGGACATCCCTGTAAAGCAGTCACAGTTGGAGTGTCTGGTCTCTGCCCTAATCAACTTTGCCAGTATTTATCCTGGTCTGATACTGTGTGGTGTTTGTAAGGTGCTACTGTAACATTATTCCCTGCTTGGATGGCTGGTTCGCTTTTCACAGTCATGTCATGCAATTCCACAACAACTGCTGGTAAAGACCCACAGAACAGGATTTGTGTTATACCATTCCTAATTTCCATTTATATTCCCTCACTGTAATGCATGAAATATTTATGTCAGCACCAAGTTATTTGTATTTTGGCTGTGACTTAGTGGTAATTCACGCAGTCTATTGTGGCAATGGTCTGGGGTTCGAGACTGGCAGTGGTCTTTTCTTTTGCTGCTAAGCAGAACAAGGGCCCTTCCATAGAGTGACTAAGGCACTTTTAAGTAGTTGTAAGTGGGTAAGCAATGCTTAGCTAAGCGCACACAAGCGCACACTTGCTTAAACCCGCTTACTACCGCTTAAAAGTGCTTACTCCCGCTAACCCGCACACTAATTTCTTTTAAAGAAAAGAAAATGGGGAGATAGGAAAGTGGTAAAAAAGGGGGCACAAAGAGGAACAGACAGTAGGTAAACAAGCTTGGGATGTGCAGGACGGGTGTAGGGAAGGTCCATAGCTGCTCATTTCTTTACCAGCAACAGCTGTGCCTATGCAATAAATTTGGAGTGAAATTTGAAACCTTCCACCCCTGGGAGAGGGGTGAGGACAACAAAGTATGTTGTATTGCCAATTATAATTATCAGTTTACATGTCCAGTGGACATGTGTGCGAAATGGGCAGCTATGTATGGGGCGTAATTTTTTTGTGGGTACAGATTGCCTTTTTTTTTTTTTTTTCAGGTGAGAGTGGAAAGTGAGGTAGAGGAAGTAGGTATGTTCGGGGAGGTAGGCTGGGGAGGTAAACAGACAAGACAGACAAGACGCATACAGGGGCAGAGGAGGGGAGCCCGGGCTGGGCACCGGACATGCTGGTGCCAGGTGCACTCGCCAGCTGAGGAGGGACAGTTGGGTCCGCTGGGACCAGCCTTCCCATACATTCTGTGATTAGGTGTGTTTAATTACAACATAAACAACAGCATTCCAGATTAGTTGGAACAGCATGCAGTAATATTCCCATTAACCCAACACACCAAGATTCCAACAGTTGAACAGCAAGCATAGCACATGCATATATTGAACGACAGTGGATATTCCAACAGCATGCAGGGATGTTTGGTAGCAACAGGCCACCATGATTGTGGTGTTTGAACAGGGCACATGCATCAACGTGTATGCAAATATTCATAGAACAATAGGACATATGTCCCAACAAATATTTAAGATTACACATACCCACTGAGGTGTGGAATTGCACATACAGTAGGGTGTAAAAAAAAACCTCGATTAACATCTTATAATTACTTTTAGTCTACACTACATTCCTAGTGACTGCAAGTGTGTATCCCCTACATGTATTATTATACTTGCCACCATGCATTCGGTTGTGTAATGGGTTTGGCTAGTTCAATATATACCTAACCTATATCTGACATACTAACTGTCCAAGATGCAGATGATACTGCTACATATTCGTTGATTGCATTTATATTTCTTTATCTACATATCTGGATGTTTTCACATGACATTTTCACTTCTATTTGTACAGAACCCTGCATTTCTTGACACGCACTCACATTTCTGGGTAACAAATTAACATGCTACTCATGTGCCAGATTTACTTATGCATGCCAGCCAGTAACTGACTGCTGAGCACTGTATATATGCTTCACAGCTGCTAGCAGTTCCATCACTCACTTTATATGGGACTGCACAACTCTGGGTTGCCAGCACTTTTTAAAACAGTACTATTTGTATAATGCAAGGGTACAACAACATTTCAAACTAAGTGACACAGACACACTCCGGGTTTTAGACCTTTATTAATGACATTACACACTTTTCCACAGGCTCACTCCTTTATTTGTTATAACCGTGCATATGGAAGACATATTCAAGACATATTATACCTTTATTAATAGGTTAGAACACTCTTTTTCAGGCTCACTCACTTATTTTATATGACAGTACCTGCAGAGATATTATTCCGGACATATGTTACCTTTCTTAATGGGTTACTACACTCTTTTTCTGGCTCTTTGACTTTTTTATCTGACAGTACATGCAGAGGACTTATTCAGGCCATTTATGGCTGTATTATTGGACTACAACACTTTATTTCATGCTCTCTCCCCTATTTTATATAACAATACAAGCAGAATAATCACTAACCTGCCTGGTGGCGCAGCCTTAGCAGCCTATCTGCATTGGCTTGCTGATTCGCAGCACCGTCACCTGCAGCTGTAAAGTAAATTAAGGGATATTGAGACATACCTATCTGTTATACAGAATCAATTATCAATTCCTACATACTGCATTCCATTGCTACCTACTCAGTCGTGGGGCATCCTGCATCCCACGGGCCTCCTGTATCCATTGGTTCAGGCAGTCCTGCTTCCATATTTTTAGGTCTGCATGGTGGTGACGGACCTACTCACCAGTCCGAGGAACGCCTGTGACACTGGTGAGGTCATGAGCTAACTGGTTCCAAGCCTCTGCCTTGTACTCCATCCCTTGGAACTGGCCCTGCAGGAGTCTTGACTCATGATGGTGGACAAGGAGCCAAACCATGTATTTTGACTCCTCGATGTCCCAACGTTGCACTTGGAAGCATGTTCCCTCTCCAGCACCAGCCACTCTAACTGCAGATGTGAGCTACAATCAGTTATAGCGAGTAATCCCACCTATGGGGCTTAAATATGCCACATTTCCCACACTTTGTTGTGATTGGCCATTTTTGAAAATTCTCGGCTGACTGCAGACCTGCTTAGTAATGGTTAATCTACCATTACTAAATATATGTATGTTAACAGTGGCTATTTCTCCTAAGTTGTCATGGCTTAGTGGTTCTGTGCTTTGGTTATGATGCACAAAGTCCTGGGTTCGAACCTTGTCATTCATTGTATTTTCATACTGTCCAGACAGGCTAGGGGGTGTGGCTGCATTTAAGCAACTTTGCTCTACGTTGCTTCACCGTGCCCTATGGTGCCCTGGTTGGCGCAGCGTGCACGTCCGCGCAAACACATTGGGCTGGTTAAAGTGCTATTTCACTATGGGCACCTCTATTGCGCTGGGTAAAGTGCTCTTAAACTTTGGGCAACTCTATTGCACTGGGTAAAGCGCTGCTTGACTGCAAGCAATTATATATCAGGATCCTTTAAAAATTTTATATTTTGTTCACTGATACATTGGCCATTTCACTGCTTTTTACTGATATTTTAATCATATGTGTCAGGTATTATTCCATGCACTGGTTTAAAACATAAATAATAAGAGGAATGGTGGGACTCGAACCATGAATGCCTCTTCTTTGTGCGAACGCTCTACCATTATGCTATTGCTATTTGGTGCAATTTGCATAAACATTCTTTCTTATGCTCTTCCATGTCGGAATTGCTAACTACAGCTAAGCAATGGGCACACCCGCGCACACACGCGCAAATACGGGCAGCTATTTCGGGAATTTAAAAAAAATAAAATTAATTTTTTACTTTTCATAACTGTGATGGGGATTTACAATGTCAGGGAGTGTGGTGTTGGGTGCAAGGACATTTGAGCGGACTCGCTGTTGTGTACTTTCATTTTCCTTTTCCAAACCTTGCAGGGGCATGGCCATTTAGACTGCTCGGCTGTCAGACACGGACCCTGCTTTCCTACCCGGTCCGTGTAAGACTTACGGTTGAGTCAGCATGCCCTCATGAATATTCATGGAACGCTGATGTCATACCGTTCAACTGCAGCCTCCGAGTAAGACTTATTAAGTCTTACACGGAGGATTCGTGAATCCGGGGGTCTGTCTTTATTTTTTCCTTCAAAAAATATTTGTGTCAAATAAAATTGCATTTCAAAATAAAATTCTTGCAAAGATAACATCATATCTGAGAATAGAGCCTTCTTCTGTAGCATCCCATGTTTTTGAGATGATATAAGAATGCCATTTGGCTTTAATATAGGTGCAAAAGTAGCACGAACAAACAAAATAAAATAAAAGCCATGTCCTGGTTCCTTATGCCACTCTTCTTGTCAGGTAAAATGAATAAAATAAAACATTGTCTAGTATAAAAACTGTATATGACCCTCAAACAATTTTATTTCTTACAAGAGCTTTTAAATTTAGGACTGGTGAAACTGAGCTACGCTCATTGATGCCCGGCCAACTGTAAACGTACTTGCTACTTTAACTCTTTTAACTCCAGATGAACACCCCATGCTTTCTTATCATCTATAATAACTTGATCAGTAGCTGCAAATCTAGAAATAAAATTGTTTGAGGGTAGTATACACATACACTAGTAACTTTTTCAGTGGTGATGTTAACTTGCTGATTTTTACAAGAAATAGTCATATCATTACTTACATTTTTAAGTGAACTATTTTCAGTTCTCACTACTGGTGCTGTAAAGTTGTGTTGCAACTTCTACATGGTAGTTTGTGATAAAAATTCCACTCTGGCTGCCAAATCTTCTATACGTTGAGTCATAAGTCCAATTAATGTAATCAGGTTACCATCTACTTCCTGTGTCAATTGAGACAAAGGTTGACTAGGACTGTTGAAACTTTCAAATGCCATTGAACAAACACAAACAAACACAAATAAATCCACAACTGCTACCACCAAATACAAAAAAACAACAGCAACTGGAGAAACAGTCCTCGGTTCTCGGTCCACAAATTTATTTGTTAAAAAACAATAAACATGAAGTGCTTTTCATTTGATATAATACCTCAAGCTTCTTCAGATGAAAGACTTTGTCCATTACACTGTTTAAATACAACAAGGTCATGTGTTCCAAAAAAAATTACCATACTAAATTAAAACTATTAACCCTATCCTACCTTTTGTAACTTTTAAAATAGTAAAACCATGAAAGACTTTAGGATTACTATTATCTTGACAGCACAAGTATTACTCTAAACACTTAACAGCATGTACTAACTGACTTTAAAATAATACAGTCAATATAAAATTAAATATAAAACAAATTAATTGACAGAGTAAACAAAACCATAAATATTAGGTATGTACTGCATCTTGTTCTTAAATGATGGACTGATACATTCCTTTATATTCCACTTATCTAGTAAGGCTCCAGGCTTAAATGAAACATGTTCAATATTATGTTATTTGAAATTGAAAAGCCTTACTAGATAAGTAGAGCAACTATCAGGGCAAACAAACTCAAATAGGTTCCAAAAAAATAAAGAGACATATGCCCAGGCATTCAGTTATCCCGTCAAAATTCTCACAGTCCCAAAAGACAAAGTTACAACCCGACTCAAGTGAACAACCAGCATCCATACAACACCCGAGGCAAAGCCAAACAGAAGAGGTAACATCAGCTATTATTAGCGACCAATTGACAAGGAGCAGTAACTGTGAAATCATTTTAAATAAAGATGGTGACTTTAAAATTTATAATTACACAAACATTAATATTGATCAGGACCTGGTTGAACTTCTAGCGAATGGACATAGCTACTACTTTACTTGATTTCAAATATTATGTAAGGAAGCAAAATGTATCTATCCTATTGGGTAACGAAGAAATTTCTTGTGCTGAATTTAAGATTCCCAGCATGTATAGTCCTCCAATTCATCCTACATTGGCTTTGTTTGATAGAATGTGCGAACCTGACATTAGAACATTGCTGAACAGTAGTCGTATAAAAAACAAGTTTCGAAATGTGACTAGAAGTGAAATTGCATCTTTAAATGGTTTTAGACACTTACCAGTCAGAGTAATGAAGCCGGACAAAGGGGAAGGGTTAGTATTAATGAGTATTGATGAATACGCATATAAGATGAAAACTATTACTAAGTCCTACTTACGAGAAAGTTAGTATTAATGAACTTAATACAACATATGGTCAGATTAATTCATACTTTAATGACATGTTTATCCATGCGACTATAGACATCAATGCATTTAAGTAAATAACTACATTATTCCCTAGAATTCCTAAGTTATTCGGTGTACCGAAAATACACAAAGGTACAGAAACCCCCCGATGTGGGCTTTAGTTGATGCAAGACACTCGATTACATATGCAAGTGCAAAATTAGTAGATTCCATCTTAAAGAAATACATTAGTATGTAAACCCACATTTGTCAGGATTCTTGGTTCTTCTTGGAAGACATTAACAAAATTGACTTTAAGGAAGAATATAACTTCCTGACAATTGATGTCAGGGATCTTTATACCTCAGTACCCAATGTAGAAGGGATCGAATGGGTTTCAGCCAAAATGAGAAAAAATGGAGCCCCCTTGGATGAAATTAACCTTACAGAAGAACTATTAGATATCATCTTTACATGTAATTTTATTTTCTTTGATAAGGAAATTTATTTACAAAAAATAGGGGTGGCAATGGGCTCACCATTTGGCGCGATTTTCATGAACCTGGCGATGGCCCATTGGGAAAGTGAGTTTATATTTAAGAATAGTAACATTAAAACCCAGTTACATTATTACACCCAATTTTTGGATGATATTTTTATCATTCTGAGGGGTAACAAAAATGCAGCTACAGATCAGTTGCACTACTTTAATAACACAGCACGCTTTTTACATTTTACAAGTAACTTCGACACTGAGACCATAACATACTTAGATGTTGAACTCAAGAAAGACAGAAGGCAGTTGAGATATATAGCAAAGATTCACAGCAAAAAACATATTCTAACACATTTTTGCACTTTACCAGCTCACACCCTTACCAACAAAAAAAGTCCAATATAAAAGGACAGTTAGTCAGGGCAGCAAGAATGGTATCACTAGAACATGATTTCCTAGAAGAATGTGAGAATTTAAGATATATGTTTTGAAAAGGGGTTATCCAAACCAACTAATCCTAGAACTGACTATGGAAGTTTAAAGTAAAAGAAGTAATGGGATATATAAACCAATTCTTAATGGAAGACCTAGGCAAGAAAGACTAGTTAACAGTGTCAACTCTGACCTAATCGAATTGAATAATATGAACCAATCCAATACACCTAACATAAATAATCAAAGATTTGTTTGAATTTTATAACTACATTTAGTATCTATGCTTTGGACGTCAAAAAAGTTATTATTAAAAATTGGAACCTCCTAAGTACTGATAGAGAAATAGCGAATAAGTTAGGTGATTTTCCTACATTAATATTCAGAACAGAGTTGAATTTAAAAAATCGATTAGAGAGATCAGTTCCTTGCCTAATACAAAACCCTGGAGTGTATAAGTGTGAAACATGCAACTATTGCAAATTTATGGAAACAGGGCACAGATTTTGTATTTGAAACATTAATTATTATACACAACGGAAGTTTAATTGTAATTCAAAGATGATTGTTTATGTGGCTTTATGCCAACTGTGCCCTGCTTTCTACATCGGAAAGACCAATCAGAAGTTCAAGGAATGTGTGTATGAACATATTTACTGCATCAAAAATAAAAAGACAGAAAAATGCACTGGCTGAACACATTATAAACTTTCCTATGCATCAGTTTAAATTCAGAGTTATAGACCAAGTGTCTTCGGACACTAGAAGGGGCCCAAGTTCAATTCTTTTGGAGAAACTAGAATTAATGTTGCAACTTCGAATTAATGCCTGTCAACATCTAGGCTTAAATGAAACATGTTCAATATTATATTATTTGAAACTGAAAAGCCTTACTAGATAAGTAGAATGTAGAGGAAAGCATCAGTCCATCGTTTAAGAACAAGATATAGTACATACCTAATATTTATGGTATTGTTAACTCTGTCATTTAATTTGTTTTATATTTAATTTTATATTGACTGTATTATTTTAAAGTCAGTTAGTATGTGCTAAGTGTTTAGAGTAATACTTGTGCTGCCAAGATAATAGTAATCCTAAAGTTTTGCTATTTTAAAAGTTACAAAAGGTAGGATTGGGTTAATAGTTTTAATTAAGTATGGTAATTTTTTGGAACACATGACCTTGTATTTAAACAGTGTAATGGTCAATGTCTTTCATCTGAAGAAGTGTGAGTTACTATACTAAACGAAAAGTGCTTCATGTTAACAAATAAATTTGTGGACTGAGAACCGAGGACAGTTTCTCCAGTTGGTGTTGTTGTTTTTCGTATTTTGATAATAAAACTTAGTAAGGGATATTTTAGAAGACCAAAATTAATACTGAAAACAACTCTGACATCTAGGAACAAAGTTCAGGCTATAAACCAATTTGCTCTTCCAATCCTAACCTACAGTTTTGGAGTGATTGATTGGCCCCAAAATGCACTGGGTCAGTTGGACAGGAAAACAAGAAAAATGCTTCATGCTTATCAAAGGATTTATAAAAATCAGTGTAAACCAAGACTTTATATTCCTTATTCTGAAGGAGGTATAGGCCTTGTCAAAACTGATTACATGTATAGATCTGCAATCGTAGGACCACATACATATTTACTGACCTCACAAGACCCAAACATAATGAAAGTTTTAAAACATGAGGAGAATAAGTCTAAGATGATTTCCCTGTTTAGTTTAGCAGAAGCATATTGGTGTCAATCAGAAATGGAAATCAAACCAGAGGTAGATAAAACTCAGGCAGCAACTGAATGTGCATAAAACAAAAGAAAGAATATAAGGTGAAGGATCAAGTGAGAAGGCAAGAAATGTGGAAAATGTATAATTATACCATGACCCCCATTAATATTCCAAAACGTGCACGCTGATTGGTCAGCGTGCACATTGTAAATCGACTTATACTAATGGAAAAAGGTCCGGTCACCCGGACTTTTTCTATTAGTATAAGTCTTTTTTAAAACACTGTCTCACTATGTTAAAGGAGTTTAACATAGCGAGACAGGTTTAAAAAAAGCAACGGAGATCTCTGTTGCTTTTTTTAAAGCTGTCTTGCTATGTTAAACTCCTTTAACATAGCAAGACAGTGTGTAAAAAGCAACGGAGATCTTGCTTTCTCCTTTGCTTTTTTTTTTTTAAACCTGTCTCACTATGTTAAATGGGTTTAACATAGTGAGACAGCTTTAAAATAAGCAACGGAGATCTCTGTTGCTTATTTTAAAGTTGTCTCGCTATGTTAAACCCATTTAACATAGAAAAACAGTAAAAAGCAATGGAGATCTTGCTTTCTCCGTTGTTTTTGCCCACAGCTCCGATGTACTGCATAGGCATATGCATGCGCAGTACATCAGAACTGCCGCAGAATATCAGACAGTCTGCTGCGGAAGGGCAGCAAGGAGGCATTATACAATGCCATTATTTAAGAAAAGTAATTATTTTTTTTCTTAAATAATGTCAGATAATAATAACCACCTGGTGTGGATAATGCTGGATTTACCCACGGTTGGCTTTGTTTGGCCACTCGGGCTTCGTCCGCATGACCAAACCACGCCAACCATGGGTAAATCCAGCATTACCCATACCCAGGTGTGGGTTATTGCTATAATATACCTGCAAGTACAGAAAACTCTTGGAATAGCTCCATGTCAATCAGGAAAGAATGCAGGAATGGTTAAGCAGAGGTAAATTTAAATCAAAAGATGAAAGGTTAATATTGATGGCTAAGAGAGTGGATTATGTACACATTGGTTTACAAAGTCCATTGAATATGTGGGAGAAACAGACAAAAATAGATTTTGTAAAATAGAATTGGAAACAGTCACACATTTGGTTGTTGGTTGAGATGCACTAATGGCAGAAGGACAGTGTACTGAAAGGTATAATGATGTGGCAAGACTGTTGCATTGGGGGTTGTGCAAACATTATAATACTGAAGTATCTGAAAAATGCAGGAAACATGAACCACAAAGCATTATAGAAAATGAAGTTTATATCACATGGGATCACTCATTACCAACAGTTCAAAAACAGATGTTAGAAAACCAAATATAGTTGTCCATGAAAAGAAGATAAAAGTAACATTGATCATTGAAATCACTACACCCAGTGACTACAGTTTCTTACGTACAGACACAAAGTCATAAAATAACAGGATTTGCAGGCAGAAACACGGGCAATGTGGAAGAAGGATACCCAGACAGCTCCATTAGTAGTAGGAGCAACAGGTCTTATAAAAATGAATTCACAATCATACTTAGATGTCTTACCGATACATGTAACTTTGTATGAATTGCAGAAGGAGTCAATTCTGGAAACATTGCCGGTGCTGCAAAGACCACTTCTGGCTAACATCAAAGATTGAAAAATACTAATTTCATGAACTTTAATCATACTTTCACTTTCCTGTCATGGTATTAGAAACCCAAAATACTTGGAGAAGTTAAAAAAAGAGACAAGTCATCACACAATCAGACATTCAGGTCATTGGAGACTCTATTGTGAGACACACTGATGTCCCTCTCACCAGGCTGAGTAAGTAGAAAGTCAGTCATTTGCTTGTTGGGGGCCAGGATCTGCCACATTTCTCACACACTCAGGTCATTAGACTGCAAGTACCAGTCTGTCATAGTCCATGTGGGGGTGAGTGACTTGAGACGTAACTCCCTAGACTATAATAAGAGAGACATCATAGAGCCCTTAGCATATGTGTCCTATGCTGGTATGAGCCTAGCACTGAGCAGCATTTTACCTTCCCCAAGGAATGATGCTACAATACAAAGAGAAAATGACTGACTAATAATTGGCTTCGTTTCTGGTGTCATTTTAAGGGGGTAAATATTTGTCAGCATTGAAGGGGGTGGTCAATAGACCACTCTGCTTTGCCAGGGATGGTCTACACCTCTCCCCTCTAAGCTTTCAAATATTAGCTGAAACACTGACCACCCCCATAGTGCCTTTTTTTAGACAGTGCCAAATTGAAAGTGTTTCTGACATAGCAAATCAAAACCAATAAACTCTAAAGGTGTTACTGATCAATGCTAGTAGTCCAAACAAGAAACTCTACTCCCTACAAGGTCTGCTCACCCTAGAGATTGAAACACAAAAACCAAGTCAGCAGTTTTTGTGTTTCAGTAGTTTGTTGGCTTCCTTTCCCTGGTTCACCCTAGAGAATGCTCACATCTGTGCAGTCACTGAGACATGGTTTAAAGCCATGGACAGCACATCAGCAGTGCAAGCCTATAATTCCACCCATACATTTAGACCAGTTACTACACAGACAGGGAATAAAGGTGGAGGTGTCTCATTTTACATAAAAAATATATATACCTCAAGGCTAGTCAAACAGGATGATGTACATGATCTTCTCCAAGTTCAAATCACTATAAGCAAAATCCCATCCCAATTTCTTGAAAGCTACAGGTCACACCCATGACCCAGGAAACCCATAACATGTATTTAATTTTACTGAAAACACTCACAATCCAACCCAATACCATATTCATGGGTTACTTTAATTACTCCCTTATTAACTAGGAATCATATATGACAACAAATGCGCAGGCACAGGCATTCGTGGATTTTGTAAATAGAAACACCCTGGAACATATTGTCAGTATGTTGACCAGGAGCCCAAACATACTGGATCTAGTTTAATGTCCTCTCTGGTAAGGTCAGACCACAAAATTATCTCCTTTAAAGTAAAAAAAAATGGCTTCCCAGCAAACCCTGGAATTTTCAGGACCTACTCTAAGGCTAACTTCTTACCATTAAGTGATAACATGGCATCATTTCAAGTCCCCATAAACCGTGAGAACACTGCTGCCTATGCGGAAACTGTACCTCTACAAGCATGTTAATAGCTGCATAGAGGCAGTTGCATCCATCAGGAATAAGTACAGAACTAACTAAAAAAAAACAAGCCACCTTGGTGGAATTACATCAATAGACTGTAACAGAAGCAGAAAATCATGGTAAAAATTAGATGTCTAGAATCCAGCAAGATGAAAATAGTCTTAACAAACTAAACAAAGAAATAACCCAGAGGAAAAATAAAGCCTACCAATGCCAAATTGTAGGTAAATGTTGCCTCCCAGGCCAAGGAGATCCACAAGGCATTCTTTAGTTATGTAAACAACCTCAAATGTAATACACAATTTTGTGCAGAGTTCATTGTTAATGGAGCCTGTTATAGTGAGTCAGAAGATATAGTAAACCTACTGGCAGGCAAATTCAGCTCTAACTTTACCCATCTCACCAATTTCAAGTTCCCTTCAAGAAATACCATCAAATATAACTGACGCTAGTAGTAGGGAACAGCTTCTCATTGCTCTCTATAAGGCTAAGAACACTGCATCGATGGGCCCAGACAATATCCCCGGATACCATCTAAATAGCATGAACGATGACCTATCAGGCTTTCTGGAAATGAATGTAACCATAGCATCTAAAAAGGCATCATGCCTCATGAAAGGAAACAGAAAAACTTCATCCCTCTGCACAAAGGTGAGTCATCTACAGACCATGGAAACAACAGACCCAAAAGTCTCACTAGTCTCATATGTAAAGCCATTTAAGGAATTATCATGGAAATGATCAAGAATGACATAAGACACCCACTCCAGGCATTGCATTTGGTTTCATAAATGCAGGTCATGCCTACTCAACCTGGAAGATTTCTTTGAGAAGGTCACCAAAGCAATAGATGAGGGCAAAATGGCTCACACTGCGTGCCTTGTCCTGACCAAGGCATTTGACAAAATAACCTACTTGACATTATTGATAAACTAAAGAGGTTAGGTATAAACCTTTATGTCATCTGTTGTATAGTCATCTGGCTCACAGACAAGACCCAGGAAGTTAAAATTGGGGAGTCCACCTCTACAAAGAGGCCAGTCACAAGTGGAGTCCTTCAAGGATCAGTCATAAGAAAACTCCTTTTTGGCATTTACTTCTCTGAAGTCAAGGACAATGTCAGGGGCCTCTGGCTGATGAAATTTGTAGCTGATTGCAAAATAGAAACAGTCGTAGAATTACTTCACCGACACTAATATTTTCCAGGAAGGGCTGATACAGACAAATAACGTGTGTCATGGACTCAAACTAAATGCCAAGAAATGCCTTGTATGCCAGGCATACATCTCCCTTTAAAAGCAAGTAAGAGACATAGGACTGCATAGGACTTGTTACGTACTCCCTGTCTTCTTTGAGTGAGGAACCTCTGTGGTAGTTCCATTTGTTGGATATACCTGGTTAGGTATATACCAAAGGGGGCATTGTACTCAATGATAGGTCTGATGAATGCTGAATACAGTGGCACAATAACTTCCTTGGACTTAGATGCCATACCTTTGTTTATATGTTGCACAACATAGAATAATTTCTTCACAACTGTATACATGATGGTCCAAGGCTACATTACAGTCTATGTGTGTCTTTAAGTACCTATCTACTGGGTCAACTCTTAGGGATGTGTTGTCCATATGATACTTATCAGGAGTAGATAACTTCTTGAAGGATACCATTATGCATTTCTTGGCATTTACTTTTAGTCGATGGCTCTGACACCAGTTGTTTGTTTGTATCAGCCCTTCCTGGGGAACATTTGTGTTGGTGGGAGATTCTATAACTGCTCCTAATTTGCAAGCATCTGCAAATTTAGTAAGCCAGAAGTAATTGACATCGGCTTTGACTTCAGGGAAGTAAACATCAAAAAAGAAGTGGACCCAGGGCCGATCCCTGGGGGACTCCACTTTGTGACTGGCCTCTCTGTAGAGGTGGACTCCCCATTTCTAACTTCCTGGGTCCTGCCTGTGAGCCAGCTGGCTATCCACTGGGTGACATGAGGGTTTATACATAACCTCTTGAGTTTGTCAAAAATGCCCTCCTGCACATGAATTTCAGCCATAGAGTAGCAAGGCATTATGTAAACTGTAAATTGTAAATTGTACTTTGCGTATCTGCCCTAAGCTACATTGACAATAAATGTTTGTGAATTTGTTCTTTTTTTACTTTTTTGTGAATGTTTTCACCTTGGATTTGCCTGCAAATGGTCTGTTGCAATAACTGTACTACCCGTGTAAACAAAATTTATAAATAAATACCAATAGGATAGGTTAATTCAAACACATAAAAGGAAATTGGCTTGGCTTAAAATGGCCTGCAAGGGCAGCTAGCCTAGTACTTACTTATGAACCTCTAATCTGTTTTGATTGACAAGTCTTTTGCGATTGACTGTGCAGTGATCTGACAGAGAGGAAAGATGTGCTATGCATCATACAGGGTATTCAGTACAGTAGATAATATTAGAGGGGGGATTTAAATGACTGCAGTTCTGAAACATAGTGTCCCCTGAATCACAAAGCTCTATCTACCTGCACTGGTCTTTGTCTGTCACGAATTTCATTAGGATAGATTTAATCTGTTTGTCTGTCTGCTAATGATCTCTGTGAGTGAATTACACAGCAGCAGAGGATGCAAAAGGGTCAGCACTTCATAATATCAAGCTATTTACTACTGTGTCAGTTTATCAAACTGAACAAAGGCAGTTATTGCATGTAGATGGGTTGTGTAGCCAGGAATGTTTAATATGGTGATACACCAGGGCTGCTATGATATAGGCAGTGAGTGTGACATTACCCAAACCTATGCCTTCCAACGCATGAATTACAGCCCTAGATTAGCAATACATTATGCAAAATTTAAATTGTGCATGGGGTATCTGCCCTAAGCTACAATGACAATAACATTGTTTTTAAATGTGCAAATATCCAGATGCACATAGTTATACATTGTGCAGGTGAGCAGTTTTGCAAAGTGCCTATCATATGAGTAGAACTGATGAACTGCAGAAACAAGTTAAGTTAGAAGGGTTCTGAACATCAGTTACTGAGCTGGCCATTACAACAAGGGAGATGAAATATCAGTAATTAATAGACTGGTGAAGTGACTTTTCATGAGAATGTGGAAGGGGTTCATTGGTGATACTTTTCTTTAATGACCAATGAAACTTTGGGCTGCATTGTTGGCACTTGTAATGTGTACTGTAGTGCAAAGGGGTGGGGGAGGGGGGAATGTAGCTATGCTGGGTTCTAGACTGCAAGGGTAATAAGATGAGTGAGACATGCATTGAGATTTAGATACATGCAGAGCTATAGCTCTTGTCTAAGTATGAGTTCAAAGTAGACAAGCTTCAACACAACTTTCACAAATAGTGCTTTTCAGTGATTTCAGTAAAGTCAGGAAAAAGGCACATAATGAATCTTTTTATTTGTGCAAAAAACAAGTATTTGTTTTTTGTCTGAGCATTGGTGACCTCAGTGCAGATTATCTTAGGCAAAAGAGTGAAGGGGGCAAAGACACAGTTGAGGGGTAGGGCACAGCCCGCACAGGACTGTTGAACCCTACACAACAAGTTAATTTCAACAAATGATTCCTTTTCAGTCTTCTGACTGCAATGTTGTGTATTCATGGTGGATTAATATTCACTGTTTCCCATGATGCACATCCTATATACTAGTGCAACCACAAACCTACTAGTCTTGCTTTATATTCCAGTTATCTCTACTGGTTGAGTAGTGGAACCAAGTCAAACATTTTGTTTCTTCATCTAAAGCTACACAGCATGGTCTATAAAAGGCTTGTGTCAGGGAATGCTGAACAGCAGCACTGTGTGATATGGGATTCTTCATAAATCCTAGTAAATACATTATGTATTATGTACAGATATGTGGCACAATCTGATGTTAGTTACACATACTGCATTACTTGCAAATGTAAGTAGACAGTAATGAAGATGTTCCACATACTTTGTGTGAGTCACTAAAGGCAAAGCCAATACGATAAGATTTCCTGCAAGGCAAGTCATTGCATTTTAATGCATCTTCTCCAATACATTGTGGACCCTAATAGCTAATGATTTATGCAAAGTATTTGATGTACGATTATGTATGATGTATTTGCTGTGCTTTCTTAGAAAGAAAATAATATGTAGAATTAAAACATTTATTTTTCCCTTAAGCTGGAAGAGTATGACTCACCAGAAACAATGTAAAGTGTGATTTTTAATATAGAAACATCTTTCCACTTTACATTAGTAAAACTGTTTATTACATTGAAAATTATTTGTAAGCACTCTCAAAATATTTTCATTTCTAAATAGGCAAACATGCAAAAACAATCCTCCATAACATTATGTAATGTTATTCATTTCAAATAAAGGCACATAATACCATAATTTTGTTTGCTGGAAAATTCAAATATTCACATTATAGTAGCAAAATGATGTGTGTGTGTGTGTGTGTGTGTGTGTGTGTGTGTGTGTGTGTGTGTGTGTGTGCGTGTGCGTGTGTGTGTGTGTGTGTGTGTGTGTGTGTGTGTGTGTGTGTGTCTGTGTGTGTGTGTGGACACGCATGCAGAAGTTCCTCTATGCACACATGAATTTGTGTGCGGCTGTGTGTGAATTTGTGTGGGTGGGTGTGTATATCATTGTTTCTAATGTGCTTTAGATTCATATCACTCTGATTTAGTTTACAACAACAAAACATAACTAGATATTCTGATTGCATTTAAGCACTTTTCTGTAGCTTTAGCAGTAGGATGGAAAATCAGCAAGAAATGAAATGCAAAACATATTTAATTGTTTTTGATAAACTATACAGAATAATTTAATACTTATTACTTAATTTGCTCCATTTGTAACTAAAACAATATAAATAAGTGCAACAAAATGTGTCTGAGGTATATTCTGCTGCTGCAACAGCCTTCAAGAAAAGCCAAGAATAACTTGTCTTTTTTCTTTAATACGGAAATGTTAATGTTTAAATGTCAACATTATTTAGAATCCGTTATTTCTGGCAGAACAGCTTTGCACTGTCATTTCATCAAATCAGTGCCATCCTCAGGAAAAAAGTGTTAAACTAACAGTGCTTTTTTAGTATTATACATGCCAAACGATAATATTATTTTACAGTTGTCAAGAGATGTTTTTACCATTTGGGTGACATCTATCATCAATGCTCAATTAAATGGTCTTTTTGTGTTCAATTAAAACAAACTGTTTACTCACATTCAGTCAGTGTTTAGTTCACAAGACGTGAAAGGCCCTAATATAACAGTCACATACGTGCCTAGGGATACAGGAGGGGTCAACAGTTTAACCCAAGAAGGAGGGTTTAGTCTTCGCCCTGCAACTGGATACTTCATTTCACTTCTCAAGTAAATGGTGGTATTATAATGTTATTCATAGATCATGTGGTGTTCCAACAACTCTTCCATTCAAAGTATGAGAGATGTATTCCATTTGTTGAGAACTATTGGCTTTACCTCTCAAGATTAGTTTGAAGGTGGTTTTAAAGGATGAAATAGGATTAGATAAGGTTTCTTACTTAAAAAAGGCCCCCAAAACAGAACTGTATAAAACGTTTTGTATTTCATGCTCTGAAACCATCCATTGTATTTAATTCCTCAAACAAGTCTTACTTATTAAGTCTTTGAAAAGTAACGTTTTATTATTTTTTAAAGAGTAGGGTTATGTCTTCATGTATATTAATTGTCAAAAACTAAACATTTTGGTATAGTTTTGAGCAATGATTTTTCAAGTCACTTTATTCATTATCTGTGTATATATTTGAGGGAGGATTTTCAGCATAAAACTGAATTGAAGAAAGTCCATTTATTAATGTAGAAAGATTTATAGAATGTGACATATATAGTGTAGCTGAAGGATTGTGTGTGTCTGACAGTGTGTGTGCGTTTATATAAATATATATATATGTATGTATAAACATATATATATATATATATATATATATATATATATATATGTATTTTATATATATATATATATATATATATATATATATATATATATATATATATATATATCTGGGTCTACCTGAATTAAGAGAAACTGCAAATGACCGACAGCAAGATAACCGGCACCGGAAGATCGACAACAGAGAAGACCGACAGATGAGAATCCCGACACTGTTAAGGTAAGTGTGAGATAGGGACGGACGTTAGGGTAGGGTGCAGGTGAGGTAAGTGTATGATAGTGACAGACTTTATGTTTAGGGGTGGGTTAAGTGAGTTAGGGTTTGGGTGTGGGTAAGGTAAGTGTGCGATAGTGACAGACTTAAGGGTTAGGGGTGGATTAAGTGAGTTAGGGTTAGGGTGTGGGTATATATATATATATATATATATATATATATATATATATATATATATATATATATATCTTAAACAAACTCAGGTATAAAAGAAAACTTAGTGTTTATATATAACCAGATTCAGTGCAGGATAGATAAACCCCGGGATTCATGAAGCTTGCACCAGGCGCAGGCGTAGCGTAGGCGGTATGACACCAAACATGGCCGCCGAGCGATTCAGGTATGATCCAGTTCAATGTGCACTACCGGCGTACGCCAGATCTGCGCAGCCCTCAGCTTAGGTATGCTAATCACCCCATGCGCAGTGCCGCACCATGCAAATGAAGGCACATACTGATTCATGAAGTGGTGCAGGTGTAGCGTAGGCCCACAGAAATGTAAACCAAAAAACACGGTTTACATTTTTCCAAACAGAACATCGGAGCTATGAAAGAGGACCAGACTCATGTATTACAAAGTTAACATATACCAATGGCTAAATATACAGCCAATGGCATAAGAAAAGATGCACAACACCTAAAAAACAACATTTAATGTCATGTCCTCAGTAACACAAAGTACAACCGGAGGGCATGTGTGCGCAAACAGGAACACAAAGAAAATATATACAAATGTCATAAAATTGCAATGTAATACAAATCATGATTTCACCATAATACTCAGTGGTATGCATGGTACACCACAACCAAGCTGAAAGGGTTGCTAAGGGTCTGTGACAGTGTTTGGCATGGTAACTAGGAATTAGTAGTCAATGCCATGCAAATGAGGCAGGTAATAGTGAATCACAAACATCCTGCTGGACTAAGGATGTACCATACGGTGCAGCGCTACAACACCAAGGAGTGGCTTAGAGGTATACATGACATCAGCAGTGGGGTGTGCCACCATAGCTGTAAGCACATTGGAGCAATACAAATACGGCCTGGCCATTGCTAAGCAAAGCCGCAGGACAGGGGTGGGGAGGTAGGTATAGCATCGTTTAGCTGAGAGCACATATGGTGCCCAAAAGCGCATGTGTATGGGGAGGAAAACGTGCCAAAACCCGGTAAGCGGATGCATGTGCCACGCACCATAGCTCAAACAGGAAGGTCAGGGGAAGAAAATAAGGAAATGCCACAGTAGGGTAACTGGAGTACAACTGAGCAATTAACACCTATTAACTCACAGCGGGCAATCGACGGCAGCTGACAAGTCTTCTCGCAGAAACCTGCAAAACAGGATAGGGGAGGTGTTGGATTGCAAAGAAAAGAGAACTGTCATAGCAGAGCAAAGCAAACCTGCAGTAGACCGGCCATAGAACACATTACACAAGATAAGGCAGGTGTAGGAAAGTACAAATGAAAGCAGGCTGCTGGATGCATGTCAGAAAATAGGAGGTGAAACGTGAAGAAATGTAAAGGGAAGGGCAAGAGGTAATCCATGGCAGCCAAATGTAATTCAACACCAAAGGCACCACAATAGTAGTTCCTGTCATAAAACACATAAGATATCCTGTAGCTACGATCATACATACACACCCTATGACATCATTGGTGTTCACAGCATAATAGTATAAAGCGTGAAAGCACCCCACACACCTGTGTATTCCCAAACACTGCACCATAGGTGTAAACATACGGGGAACTTTTACAATGTACATGTTGGGAGCTGCCATAGCTGTGATTCATCACCATGTGTTAGAGACTGATGGTGTTGTGGAGGATGATGCTGAAAATCACCACAGGCCCCGGAGGAGAAGAGTGTTCAAACCAAGGGTAACCTACCAGGGACTACATGATCTAGAGATAGTAGAGCATTACAGGGTGGACAGGGACATCTTACAGCAAATAGTTGAGCTGTGCCGGTCACGCCTGAGATCCAGAAAAAACAGAGGGGAACCCATCCCAGCGGACACGAAGGTATATGTAAGCTTGCGAATACTAGCCACAGGTACCTTTCAAAGGCCAACTGGAGATATAATGGGGATCTCACAGGCATTAGCATCCAGGGTACTGCACCAGTTCCTGGATGCCATGCTACCACATGCCAATGAGCATATATACTTCCCCCAAACTCAGGAGGAGTTGGCCAGCAATATGCATCTCTTCCACCATGTGGCACACTACCTGGAGGTACTGGGTGCGATAGACTGCACTCACATACATATCAAGTCACCACCCATTGAGCATGGTAGGCACTACATAAACTGCAAGGGATACCAGTCCATCAACTGCCAGGTCATGTGCAATGCCCAAGGCATTATCATGGATGTGTGTGCTGGCAGCCCTGGAAGCTACCATGACTCCCACATCTGGCATGCCTCACAGCTGTATCAGGTATTTGTCAGGGTGGACATCCCACATGGCCACCTTGTAGGGGATGCTGGCTATGCATTGGAGCCGTGGATGATGACTCCCATCAGAAATACACACACACCCATGCAAGAATGCCATAATGAGGCACACGCACAAACCAGAATAATCATAGAGCGTGTGTTCGGGATGCTGAAATCATGGTTCCATTGCTTGGACATATCTGGTGGAGTCTTGCAGTACTCCCTAGGCACGTGTGCCCACATCGTCATAGTATGTGCCATGCTACATAATATGATCCTGTGGAAACAGCTGCAGCAGGGACAAAATGGTGAAGGCCCTCACAGCCCACCGCAATTGCCAACGCCATCACAGGCACAGAGGGATTCAGACCACGAACAAACTGTACCAGCCTCAGTAGGCAGACGAGGCGTGCCCAATATGCCTATGCCTTGACAAAGAGGGAACGTATAGCACATACTCTGACAGTGTAGGCCCCTACGGACTGTCACACCTCTCCACCTGCACACACAGTAAAATGGATGGCACACACACACGACCACCTGTAAATTGTAATGTATAGGTGGCCTACTGTGTGAATCCTACATAGGCAGCCCTCAACCATTGTACACACAACAGCTATTGGAACAAGGAATGTCAACACCTGAACAGTACATGCACCTATCAGCATATGCTGGTATTGTGTGTATAGGTTCCTAGGTACATCAGTAGGTACACGCCTGATTGTCAGAGGCCATTCATCAATCAAGGCAAACAGTGTCTGCTGTCACCACCACATTGAGTAACCAATTGTCGCTCAGTGGAGCAGAGCCAATTGCAGGATCCATGTGTGTAATCACTTTTCCCCACACACTCTGCATGGATTCCCTGGTGCGTTAATGAGGGGTGCCTTATAATGTAATCATGGATGTAGTGGCAAAGCATGGGGTGTACACATGACAGGTATCTGTCACCTCAGCATGCTCCACCTACGGTTGTGTGAAGGTGTAGCACATTATAGTGTGTGGCTCACTGTGACATACATACCCAATGCTGGAGCACATCCATTAAACATCACTTGGACATACCATTAATAGGTCTCATCCATATGTAATCTAACTGAGTTACCCATTTGATCGCAGTATGGAGTAACAGCCGTAGTGCAGTCCACATACAAAATGCCATAACACGTGTACAAATCCCAGATGCCCAAGTGGTAAATGCAGTGACTGTCGTGCATGTTCCCAGTCCCACGTCCTGCAAGGGATGCAACATAATCCCGAAGGAATGAATAATGCATGTTGGATGCAGGTCATCAGATCATGTTTAGCAATGTTAGCGGGAATATGCATTGCCCAGTGCTGGTAAGCGTTGTTTAAATATGACTATACAGATATGCGCGAAACAGGGCTAAGCTTCTCTGAATATTGTGCAGATCATGGTCAATGATGTCCAGAACAGGTGAAACCAGCATTATTCACTCCTGTACTAATAGTGCCTGCTCTGAAGGGTAAAATGACCACTGCCAGGAGTAGAACACGCAATCATGTACACAATCACCTAAAACTAAGCTATCTAAGATGTACCAACGACAAGTGTGTAATGTGACAGGTTCAAACACAAACGTGTGGAGTCCAGGTAACAGTATACACCGACATGTACACAATGAAAGGTGTATTCTGCCTGTCACTCTCTCTCTGTTATATATATATATATATATATATATATATATATATATATATATATATATACATATACATAATAGAGATAGAAAGGGTGATACAGAGATATATAGGTCAATGACATGTACACAACCATGGAGGTACAAATAAATAGGAAACTGCCAATTATGGAATGTGTCAAATACCGACACGCGTAATCACGAGGCAGAAAGACCGAAGGAACACAGTACCGGAACACTAGAACCGAGTGTAATATCATCACGATATTAAGGGACATTTAGTTATCGCTGCCGGTGTTGCGGTCCACGTAGGTACTGTGTTCAACTGTGTTTGTGATTGCCGTAGTCTGTGTATGTGTGTGTTGAGGGTGCCGTGTGCGTTTCCATGGGACTGTAATGTGTGTGTGTGTGTTTGCATCGTGTGTCTGTTAGTGCTAACTCGAAGGTAGATCATTACGGTAGGTGTGGTTATAGCTGGCAGTAGGCATACGGTTACCACCTGTCCCACTTTAAGAGGGACAGCCCCTCCCTGGGCAGTTGTGTCCTGACAAAAAATATTAAAAAGGGCAAATGTCCGAGATTGTAGGACATAATTATGTCCCATATATTATGTAATAGTTGTATTAAATAGTTATGCCTGTATCTAAAAAACGTAAATGTTACATGAAACATGATAAGTAGCTAAAGTGCTACAAGAATAAGTATGTATTCAGGATAAAAGTATGTGCTATCCTGTGTACTGACCGTGGGTATGTGTCGGCCTGTAAACACTGATGTGTGTCCTGCAAATGTCCCACTATGGCCATTTGAAAAGGTGGCAACCCATGCCAAAGAGGTTCAGTCACCAACACAACTGCAATGAGTGCAAATATCTGTGACAGAAATACACGGGACAGCTGTCATTTAGTAACATTACTTTACATATCGTTGTATTTCCGGAGGTATGGAAATATTAACCTCACCTGCATACTATATAGAAACCAATTAACAACGGCCCAATGTATAAGTCTGTAACAGCCATAGTTTCAGTCTACTAACTGATAGGTCTTCAATTAGGGAAGGAGCCCGCACACATATATGGAATAAGTAGAAATACAGTCCCCACAAACCTGTATATGCTATGTACACCCACCTACATCTCCCACACACGAAACAATAGCAATACAGACTGTAATAACATCACAAACATCCACTCACTCAATTACATCTGCAGAAGCGTTAACATACCTTGTGAGAGACACATTTGTAAAGGTGCCATGTGAAATTGTAGCTGTTGTATAATGGAACAGACGGCGATGTTACAGGTTTTGTTTGAATAGTCCCTTATCAGACGGTTGAGATGACAGGCACACTCACATGTAGAACCACATACTCTAGCCGTCACACACAATCCACGTGGGAAATGAATCCAAAATATCCATGTCTCTACAACTAGCAGTTGCAATTCCACACAACAAAACACATACAGGCCGTCTCCCCGAAGGTAGGGCAAAAGGGCAACACCAAAGTGGAGAATTCAATTATACCCCACTGTTGCCATGTAATTGGCAAATGGAGTAGCTGTACAGCTGATGTGCATGTAATAATTTACTCAGGAACACCAATTGGTGACAGGAAACCACATGTTACAGATATTGACGTATATAAGGATGACTTGCCAGACATTCAAACTATATGCTCATACCATAGAACCGTTTAAACAGTAAAGGTGTAAGAGAGATATTTACGAAAGTTCGGAACGCTAACGAGGTATGTAGAACACTCAGTATGTTAGTGTATGTATAGCCTGTTTTGTATTAATTAAAAGTGTCCACAATGCATAAAGTGGGAAAAGTTATTATGTAATGATGTCTTGCTGAGCATAGTAACGCTTGTAGAAATTGTGTGTCCTGCTGTGGGCCACAAGGTAAACATCACAAACACCACAAGGGATGCTACATGAGGGCTTTAAACAGAACAATTCCACACCACCCGCCGTCAGTGGTAGGGTATATCCAACAAGTACGTGCCATAGCAGGGGATAGTATATGTTGATATACTGTCACAGTAGGCATGTGTATGGACATATAATGACAATAACATGCCTAAGGTGGTCCTGCTGTGCAAGTATGCTTTCCATTATGGGATAATATGTAAAATATGTGTAATGTACAGTATTGTAGGTAGATGTGTCAGATATTCTACACAGCATAACAGTTATATCATGCAAACAAAAGGTATCATCTATTGGCATGTACAATACACAATAACAGGATACATATGACTTGTAGTCACGGGACACTGTAACAGCATGATAGCTAATCGAAATGGAAGAGCTACTCAATTAACCATGCACAAAGGACATGTAATAGCTTCACAGGTTCATAGTGAGGTACTATGCTGTCTGGCAAGTCTATGTGTAAGCCCAACTACAGTGTTTACACCGGAGGCACCTCTCTAGGGTAGTGTCCTGTCTGCGAACAGCAGAGCAATGTGTTTAATGAACCTCTGCACAGTACAGCCACTGCAGTGATCCCTGGCGTACATGTGTGTCTCCCATCCACCAAGTGAGGTATCTCATAAACAGTGTCCCTGCGTGATGTACATAGGAATCATGTTCCAAAGCATGGTGAGTGTCTGGTTTGGGAATGTAACCCTCAAGCACATTCCACTCATCGTTGCGTTTGTGCACATATCCATGAGCATGTTGCTCTCGGTGGCTTTTGCTTATGTCGCTTATGTGGAGTATATCCATAAATATTGTTGTGGACATGGGTCCTGTATGTTCAGCAGAGGTCACCCCTGAGTATGCAGTATGCAAATGTGTACAGTTGTGGTGTCCGTAGTTCTACCGCATACGTCAACCTTTGTAGCTCAATAATCCTCATGGTGTGTTAATGTTGTGGTATGTAAAGCTGTTGCTGTTCTGGAAGGTACACCCTAAATGGCTGTTGTACCCTTGAATGTGTGTATACATCAGGAGTTTAGAGGTACAATGGGTGCTTTTGTTCCAGCTACAAACCCAGTACAGATAAGGGTGGCCACTTAGAAGGATATCCACGCCCGGATACCCACGCCACATTGGCAATATGGTTATCAAAGGAGTGGGTGCTACATACGTGTGTACTAAGATCCTGTATAATGTCACATGTATATAGGGGACTACCACCTATGTGATAGTCAGTGGGTGATTGGTGTAATCCAAAGGGGATGTTCATGCACCATGTGTCATGCAGCTTGAGGCCATGTTATCAACGTCAGGTATCTGTCACAGTGACACCCTTATGGAGGTAGTCTGTATCAGCTGTTGGATCAGTCATGGTGCCTTGTATACAGTTGTCTGGAAACCTAGTTAGGGAAAGTCCCTCTGTGCTAGCCTGTACCTCATGGAAGCATATACCGAATATGAGGGGCCCTATGAATGCGGACTGTGGTATGCCAAGTGTAACTGAAATACAGTAGGTACTACGGTATGCTGCCCTCATTGTGTGGGTCCTGTCTGTGAGCCACTTTGCATAACATCCTGAGACGTAGGGGTCGATGTGCAGGTGGATGTGTATGTTGTCAATACCAGAATGGAGAACGGTGGTGAAAGCCAATGAGAGGACAATGTAGGCTGTGTGGACCCCCTTACCGTCATCACTTACCCTGGTAACTATATCAAAGGAGTTCACCAGGTGTAGGAGCCATGGTCTGGCCCTAACAAGTCCAACCTGGGTGTCATCAAAGGTCTGGAGCCACCAATGTCTCTGTGAATGACTTCCGTGATGATGTGCCCCATAGCCTTGCAGAACAGTCCAGTCAGGAGTATGGGGCAATAGTCCCTCTGGTTCATTGTGGCGCCACCTGTGTGGAGTGTGATAACTGTTGCTGTGTGCCATTCAGGGGCCACAATGTCTGATACAAGGCTATTAGTGAATCTGGTGGCCAAGTGGGGAGACATGTCATTCTGAGGTTTGTGTAAATCACAGCCTGGAATGTTGGATGGTCACATGGAGTCTGTGTTCCCGGCCTTAGAGGGTGCAGGTTGGAACTGTGTAGTTGTGACCGCAGGGACCCCGCAATGTTCCTGCATGGATTATGGCCATGTAGGGAGTGAGAGGGTGTAAAGTTAGCAGTGAACCCATCCGCCAGGATGTTGCCAACATCACTCAGTTCTGTAATGTTCCTGAGTAACCGTCGTATGTCAGAACAGATGTGGGTATTGCCATTGACTACTAACATACCTCCATAATGCTTTGTAGTACACCCTGGAATGTGTTGCAGTAATGTTTACGTAGCTAGGTTTGGAGGATGTGATAAGGGATCCCGGAGCCCTACTGAGGCTGACCAGTGAGCTACCCCACCCATGGGATTGTACTCCACTTTGGAACAGCCTCCACCTTTTGTTGTACATTATGTCCATGGAACTGGGCCCCCAGAGTGGCGTCCGTTATCTGGTGGGTACCATCATGGCTCTGTTTGGAATAGCATGATCCATGCAGTCGTGTAAGTGCTAATGAAGTGCATTGGGGTATGTTTCAGCATTTGTATGTGCATTGTCCATCTGCACGGGTGTCATGATGTTTACTACTGCTGTCATAAGACATCTGTAGTAGGTGTTGTACTAATCTTGTACTGTGTATGCCGTGAAGGATGTGGTGCTGGGATGTGGATAACAAGGGTGATTAGCATATGTTTGGAAATTACCAACGAGGGGATAACTTGACATGTTGGTAATGTCCATGTCTAGGATATTGTTGGTCTTGGTGGTGGTGTGTATGGGTTGATCCAGCCAAGTGCATATGAGTTGATCCAGCCAATTTCTAGCTCTTTCAAGTCCCCCTGTATAAAACCCACTTTGGCGCAGTTTTTTGTGCTTTTTACTACTCAGCCAAGCTCCTCGTGGTCCTGCAGATTGATGCTAGCAGCAGAGAGTCTAAAAGAGCATCTGCTAACCTGATAAAAGTGTTTTTTTTTCCTACTACTACCTGGGTGACTGTCCGATCTAGCTAAACTGCACGTATTTCTGCTTCTTGAACTGTTTTAAACTGTTTAAAGTTGTTTTTGCACCTGCACTTTTAAAGTTTATCTTGTTTGTTGCATATAGCTATTGAGGCTACACACTCAAGTGTGCTAGCTTGTGTTACACATTTATTGCATTTTCCTGCTGTTTGTTGCAAAAAAGGAAAAAAAACAAAAAAATGATCCTTGTTTCCCATCTTTCCTGACCTAGAGTAGCCCAAATACAGGCTTTGCTGTATTCTGGACTTTTGGAAAGTTTCTGTGTTGCCCATTTCCTTTCTTGGATGAAGGGAGGCTTCTTTGTTCACCAGTGGCAGTGGGGAGCTTAGAGCAGCCTATCTATCCCTGGAGGAGTGTTCCCAGCACAAGAATCTGGTAGTCTATTGGCCGTTTTGGGACAGTTTCTAGCTCTTTCAAGTCTCCCTGTATAAAACCCGCTTTGGCACGGTTTCTGTGCTTGTTACTACTCAGCCAAGCTCCTCGTGGTCCTGCAGAGTGGTGCTAGCATCAGAGAGGCTAAAAGAGCGACTGCTAACCTGATAAAAGTGTTTTTTTTCCTGCTACTACCTGGGCGACTGTCAGATCTAGAAAAAACTGCAAGTATTTCTGCTTCTTGAACTGTTTTAAACTGTTTAAAGTTGTTTTTGCACCTGCACTTTTAAAGTTTGTCCTGTTTGTTGCATTTACCTGTTGAGGCTACACACTCAAGTGCGCTAGCCTGTGTTACATATTTATTGCATTTTCCTGCTGTTTGTTGCAAAAAAAGAAAATAAAACAAAAAAAAATTATCCTTGTTTCCTGTCTTTCCTGACCTAGAGTAGTCCAAATACAGGCTTTGCTGTATTCTGAACTTTTGGAAAGTTCCTGTGTTGCCCATTTCCTTTCTTGGATAAAGGGAGGCTTCTTTGTTCACCAGTGGCAGTGGGGAGCTTAGAGCAGCCTATCTATCCCTGGAAGAGTGTTCCCAACACAAGAATCTGGTAATCTATTGGCCGGTTAGGGCCAGTTTCTAGCTCTTTCAAGTCCCCCTGTATAAAACCCACTTTGGCGCGGCTTTGCGCGATTTTGCACATAGCGCAGCATCGGGCAGCTCTGCTTAATTGGGTTTAAACCATTCTCAGCTCCTCAAAGTCTGCTCTTCACTTTTTCCCTTAGAACTGATCTAGTTCTCATAATAAACACCCTATTCCTACTCTAAAGCCTGGCACTTGCTCACTAAAGCAATTATATAAGTCAGCACTAAAAAATTAAAAGCATTACACCCTCACAAACTCCCCTTGAATACCTTGTTCCCCATTGGCCCTTTTTTCAATTATAAAGGAATTCCCAATACTATTCTAGCATGTCCAAAGGTCAGTTGTCAATCTCCTCTCTGGTCCAGCTGGTGAATCTGGGAATCTTGAGGCAATATTACAACTGCCTCATGTACACAGACAACCCTCTCCTCCTCCCAACAAATTCCAACACATGTGAGAGATGCAACCATATAGCCAAACTGGAGGCTAAGCTCTCTAAACTCAGTATTGGCGTAACTAGTCAGGAGGAGAAGGAAAGTACACTCAATACAATTCCAGTCTCACATAAACCTACCACGACAGCAAACCAAACACATAAACACACAAAAACATACTCAGAGGCTCTAAATAAAAATCTGCCTAAGCAGCAGAGACCTCCAAAGCAGACACCCAAGCAACCGCTACCCCAAAACAAAACACGTGCAACACATAGCTCACAAAGCCAGTGTGCCAAACAGTCACAGCCCTTAAGGATAAAAAACACACCTGATACACTTGTAATAGGTGACTCTATCATCAGGCACACTGACGTCCTGCTCACCAGGCTGAACAAGGAGAAGGTCACTGTGAGCTGCCTGTCGGGCACTAGGATCCGCCACATAACACAAGCACTCAGGTCTAAGGCAAGTACAAATATGACTCAGTCATTGTCCATGCTGATGTGAATGACCTGAGACGTACCTCCCTGGACTACATGAAAAGAGACATAGAGGAGCTCTCTGAGCATGTAGCCCAGGCCGGTATGACCCTGACCTTGAGTAGCATCTTACCCTCACCAAGAATGATGCCACAATATGAAGACAAGATGATCAATTTCAACAATTGGCTTAAGTATTGGTGTCATTCAAAGGGGATCCAATGCCTGTCAGCCAGGGATGACATGCTCGACAAGCCACGATGCTTCGCTAGGGACAGCTTGTACCTGTTACCCCTGGGCTTTCGGATATTGACAAAGGCTCTTGCCACCCCCATAGTGCCTTTTTTAGGCAAGGCTCAAAAGACAAACCCACCTCTATAGGTATCACAAGGGATAAGAAACTAAGAGTAATGCTACTCAATGCCAGAAGTCTAAACCTCAAGATGCATGCACTCGAAACTCTCCTTAGCATGGAGAACATCGATATCTGTGCAGTAACAGAAACCTGGTTCAAGGCTCCCGAGAGCACCCCAGCACTACCAGGTTATACCTCATACCATGTTTTTCGACCCCAAAACTTGGACCGAACCACAAAAGGAGGGGGAGTATCAATATTCATCAAAGATACCCACACCTCCAGGTTGGTGGCACAGCACGAAGCATCAGAGACTATCCATGTGCAACTAACAGTGGGTAAAACTGCCTTCCAGTTTATAGCCTGCTACAGACCACCCTCCCAAACCCAGGAACCCCACTCGGCCTTCCTGAGAACACTGGAAAATATGAAGGTCTCTCCAAACATCATTATATTGAGTGACTTCAACTACACAAACATAGACTGGGAGCATTACTCTAGCTCCAACACCCTAGCCCAAAGGTTCCTAGAACTTATAAACTCAAATGCTATGGAACAACTTGTTACCACTCCCACAAGAGGGGAAAACATACTGGACCTGAACATCACCAACATGGGGGCTCTATGCTCCAGAACAGAAGTGTATCCCTCACTGGTAAGATCAGACCATAAACTAATTTCACTGGATATTCACATCCCAACCCCACCCCCTGCCCAGAAAACCACAGTGAAAAACTTCTCTAAAGCAAATTTCACACTCCTCAAAACCGAGGTGGAATCCTTCAAAGCCCCCGGGCCTGTGGAAAATACACCCAGACCGCAGAATCCTTTATAAACGCATTCTATGAACACCTTCAGGAATGCATGGATCATGCAATCCCAAATAAAACCAAGACCCAATCCTTCAAAGGCAGGCGTCCTGTCTGGTGGACCCCAGCCATAAACAAACTATACAATAGAAGGAGGAAGCTACTACATGATAGAGCAAAATCCCAAAAAGGGAAGGCATCTCTGATCAGCATTAGCAAAAAAACTATGGGCACTCATAAAATCGTCTAAGGCCAGCTTCGAGAGAAAAATTGCACAGGACACTAAGGATAATCACAAGGCTTTCTTTAGTTATGTTAGGAATCTGGGTGGGAATTCCCAGATATGCTCAGAATTAGTCCAAAATGACAAAAAATACACCGAATCCACAGACATTGCCAACATCCTAGCTGACAGGTTCACCGCAAACTTCTCCCCCCCTCCCCACCAAAAGGGCAAATATCTATCCCAGCAGAGTGCTGCCCCCTAACATCTCAGATGCTCAGGTAAGAGCCGCCCTCTCCAAAGAAAAAAACACAGCATCAATGGGACCAGACGGTGTCCCGGCTGCCCTACATGAACTCCAAGAAGAGCTAAACCCAAACATAAAACTACTGTTCAATCTCAGCCTTACTACAGGATATGTACCCAAAGAGTGGCGTACAGCAACAGTGGTCCCTCTCCACAAAGGTGGTGCCTCAACGGATCCTGGAAACTATCGCCCCATAAGCCTGACTAGCTTGGTCTGCAAATCTATGGAAAAGATCATCATGGACCTCATAAATAAAGATAATGGGGACCTACAGACACTGGATCATACCCAGTTCGGCTTTGTTAAGGGCAGATCCTGCCTCTTAAACCTGGTTGATTTCTTTGAAACAGTCACCAAGGCCATTGACGAGGGGAAGGTGGTCCACACAGCCTACCTGGACCTCACAAAAGCCTTCGGTACAATACCCCACTCGGGCATTATAGATAAGCTCACCAGTTTAAATATAAACCCCTATGTCACTAGATGGGTTGCAAACTGGCTCAAGGACAGAATCTACATGGTTAGAATTGCTGGAACCATGTCAGACTCCAAACCAGTTACAAGTGGCATCCCACAAGGCTCAGTCCTGGGACCTCTCTTGTTTGGTATATATTTCTCGGAGGTACAGGCCAACACAGAAGAACTGTGGCTGACCAAGTTCGCAGATGACTGCAAACTAGGCTCCATAATCGACTCTCCAGCCGACACAAGCATCCTACAAAAGGGCCTCATAGAAACAGACAACTGGTGCTAGAGCCATGGCCTCAAGCTAAACGCCAAAAAGTGTATAGTCATCCCCTTTGGCAAAAACAAAGTGCCCACAAATTACCACATAGGTGGTAATCCATTAAGTACGGAAGAAGTAGTTAGGGACCTGGGGACCCAAGTTGATAGCAATCTCTCATTTGAAAACCACGTGGCCAAAGTGGTTAGAAAAACATTTTATAATAGCCCACCTAATCATGAAGAGATTCACATCTAGATCAGGGGAGGTCATCGTGCCTCTTTACTCATCCCTCATCAGGCCCATAATTGAGTACAATGCCCCTTTTGGGATGTACCCTACCAGACACCTGCAGCAACTGGAAAGACCCCAAAAGTACCTCACCAAGAGGATCAAAGGGCTCAAACAGATGCCATATGCTGCCCGGTTAAAGAAACTCCAGCTCTACTCAGTGGCATACCACCTGCTCAGAGGCGATCTGTGCCTGACGTATAAAGCCATGTCCAACCCAGAATTAATGGACATGCTGCACCTCAGAAAATCCAAATCCCATTGAGCTACTCGCTTGAGAGACTTGAACCTCAGCACTGAAATAAATAGGACATGCTGGAGGGACAGATTCATGACCCAGAGTCTCCCTTCACTCTGGAATAAAATCCCAGTCCTGGTTAGGCAGAGTCCCTCATTGACTCTCTTCAAGAGGAATCTTGATGAGTGGATGGGAGATCGTAGGCTTACCTTGGGTATCACTTCTGTGTCACTGTTAGACAGAGGCACAGTATACTAACCTCAAAAAAGGGCATAGCAAAATTCATTTAAAATGGGTGGTGAAAGCCAAACACACTCTGGCTAGGCTTATAAATGCCCTAGGGCAGATAGCCTAGTATGAACCTATGAACCTATGAACCTATGAGTGGAGGTAATGAATCCCGGACAGCGTTGGCCTAATGTGTCGGTACATGAGTAGCTATCCCAGTTAAATGTGGGGTAGTGTCAGTCACACATCAGTAGTACCTGTCTGAACCCTACTGTCCAGTACACCAAGAAATGAGGGCCGGTAACCGTGGGGTATGCTGTTGAATCCGTAGCATGTTACAATGTGTATAGCAGTTCTGGCCACAGTTAGTTGCATGTAGATCACCTCTGATGCATTGTGCTAAGTAACCAGCCAGGAGGTGTGTACAACATAGTGAAATATGGACACACCTCAGCCGTGGGTGTTCCGGTCCAGGTTACATGAATGAAAGGTGTGGTCTGCGTATAACCTGTCAGTGCAGGTGTGCTCTGCAGAGCCTAGAGGCAGGTCCCAGTCACTGCAGAGATATTGAAGTGGTCCATTATAAGGAGTGCCTTGCCTGCGTGCGTCAGAGATGATGTCAAGCATTGAGTCACATGACCCCATGTTTTGCTTGCCTGTTCCTGTTCTGGTGGTGAATGTTATTGGAAACTGTGCAAGACAGGCAATATGGGAGCAGCAAGAGCCTTACATGTTATCTGTACTCCCAGGGCTGACATGTGCAGGTCATCTGTGCCAAAGCATCGTGTTTTGTTGACCATGTCATTCAAAGTGGACAGATACTGGATGCCTGTGGAATAACAGCAGAAGCATAGGCAACTGTTGAAGTGAAACAGTCAGTCGTTGTACAGTGGTATCTAGTCTGGATGAATGCAGAATGCTCCCAGGGCTTGGCCGATACCTTCTGGGCTACAAGACCGGAGAGCTATTGCATGTCCCTGCACATGTAGTCTGGGAAGTTACATCTCAAGGCAGTCACACTAACATGGAGAATGACAGTCAAATTGTACCTGGTGAGGTGTGGCATGGGTGCATAGGTTATGTTGCAGAACCAGTTACCCAACAGCTAGATGTAAGCGACTATCGCCTTGTGTAGCCTGCTGAGTGGGACATCAGTGTGACCGCCTAAAGAGTCACCTATGACTGGTGTGTTGGGTATGTTATAACACCCTATTGGCTGTATTTGATGGGCACACATGAGTCTGTGGGCTAAAAGTAATTGTTGTAAAACAAACAAAATGAGACGCAGAAGGCTGTAAACTCCAGTATAAGGCCTTTACTTAGTGCAAAAACACAAGCGCTTTCACAAGTATGCTTCCTCAGGTGTATACAAGCACTATAAAACACACACCTTTATACCAAAAATCACATGACAAATAGTCATATGACTAATACACTTGTGTTATTCAGTTCCCACATAAACATCACATATCTTTATTAAATCTCTGTACATCTCTGTGATACTGTGACCTGTCACCATCATTATGTCTTCCAGATAATGCTTCGTTCATGCCTGCCAGCGTACAGCCACCAGGAGGATGATGTCCTCATCCCGTACCTCCATGAGAACTATGAGGCATTGTTCAGCCATGTGCCACAGCATGCCCAGCAGTGTGACGACCTGTGGTAGGACCTTCACAGGAGGGTTAATGATGTTGGTGGCCATAATCGCACCTAGCAGCAGGTGCGCAGACACTGCACGGACTTGATACGACATGCGAAACAGCGTGCCACTGCAATCACCAGGGAACAAGGTGGAACAGGTGGTGGGCCACTAACCCAGCCCCCACTTATACCCACCAATGAGCTACTGGACAGCCTGGGGACACCCTCAGAACAGCATCCACAAACACTAGCTGCCATCGTGGAGGTGGGTGTCTCCCAACCAATGAGCCTGGAGTTGCCTGGTAAGTCACTACTGCACATATGGCTATTATATCCCATTTAGTTGCATATGTCACTGTACAATATGTAATGTAACATCATATGCAAGGTATGTTTACACACATGCCGCATACTACAGTATGCTACCCTGTGTATGCACACATGTGCAAACTGTATGCTATTGTACAGGCGAATGTGTTAACATGCACAGTGCACCCTGTGACTGTCATACAGTCATGGATAATGTTCAAACTGCTGTGTCACCCCTATACAGGTACCTCTGGCATGCCGCACAGACATCAGTCCATTGCAGGTGAGACTGTCATCAGTATCAGGCATGTTAATGCATGTATCTATTCGCCATGTGGCCAGTTAACACATGTACACATGATGTATGGTCCAGTCACGATATATGGTCGCATCTCCCATCATTCACACTGGCTACCCATGTGCAATATATACAAATGAAATGAAACACTGACATGAAACCACAGTATTTGTCATTGCTACATGTGTGGACAGCTGTGCATACAACGGTGGAGGTGTTGTTCAGTGTAGGCATATGAATTATACATTGGAACAACACATGTGTGGTACGCAAACAGTACCACACAGTGAGCTGGGATATGGGCAGCCCACAGGAGTCACCATTGTGTTATATGCCCCTGCAATGGGTGCACACATTGTGATTTGCCATCTGACATGTCCCAGACATGTAGTGTTCTGGCTGCAATATTGTCACACTATCCCGTAATACATACCCCACATACGAAACATACAACCCATTGTCTGCATAGCCATGTGGATGGTGACATATCTGACATCTATAGGTGTATGTCATATGGGACTACACAGACATGTGAGATAGATGGGCATCACAAACATTTGGCCAACACATGTTCACACATGGCCATGGAGGATGGCCAGAGACATGTAGCCACACAGTAGATGTGATGTGTATACACCCTGTTGCACATTGTCCACACATGGTCCAACTATAGCCTTAGTTGACTGATTATACAGTTGAGGTGGTACACTGGACATCCTAAAAGCCTGTGCACAGCTAGTGGCGGTGTCACGTAAGTCGATCATATAAGATGTGTTGAACATCACGACTGTGTCATAGCATGACAGTAGTCACCTGTACAGCTTTCACAGACATTGACATCACATCAGGCCACAGATACTGTACATTTCACTTGCTGCTGTAGGACATCACCATCAGCCATGCACCTTGTGTGTGTGGTGCATCAATGTCATGTGGGACTTGGTGTATTGACAAGTCTGTCATGTGTGGACATGGTTGCCAGGCAGCTAAGACTCTGTAGTAGTTGTGCAGGGGTGTTATCTGTAGGTCTTCCAGTGACCTGTCACATGACACAGCATGGTTTGGTGTGTATACACCTCAGCAATGTGGGTCACAATCCACAGTTATGTCATGTGTATGCACACAGTTATGGCTATGCAATGTGTGCATATTACACATAGAAATATAGACGCCTCATGATGTCATGCAATGGCACAGTGTCTGTACTTCACACTGTATAGCAATGTAGATACTACCCTTCCATGCTCATGCACATTTGCTAAATGTGCATTCTATCTGTAGGGCATACAGACAACACTGCAATGTGATACCCATTACAGCGCTGTACATGTGTCAGGACACCATTGTGTCAGACATGTATGCATGTCAGTGCACACGTCAGCAGATTACATGTCAAGGTCACTTCAGCCATGTGTACTGTTAACCTGTGCTGGTCCACATGGTGTATCATAGGGATGCATGCTTACTACCATGATTATGTGAACTGCATGGCTACTGATATGACACCTGCTTGCTGTTGTGTGCAACCCAGGGAGGTATGCTAACTACCACTATTAATGTCTGAGCTGCATGCAGTCTGCTGTATCACATGCATGCTGCATGCCGTCTGTCAAATCACATGCATGGTGTGTCTGTGTGTGTGTGTCTATGTGTGTGTCTGTGTGTGTGTGTGTCTGTGTGTGTGTGTGTGTGTGTGTGTGTGTGTGTGTGTGTGTGTGTGTGTGTGTGTGTGTGTGTGTGTGCGTGTATCTATTGTAATGTAGAGTCTTTCTTTACATTCATAGGTGATGTAGGTGCATTACCCTCCTGCGGTCCGTCTGATGTTAGTGTCCCCACAGATACTATCAGTGATGAACATATGCATGAGGTACAGGCAGGGTTGTCAGGGGCTGAATCTGTGCCAATGGTTGCCATCCCAGCTATGTCCTCCTCTTCCCCGCACACAGTTCTCATGCCAACACATACCCCATCACCAGTGGCCATAGAGGGAGGACAGTCAGCGTGTGTTAGCTTGGAACAGGAACGTGTGATGGCTACAGAAGGTGTGTCTCCACACCATGGTGTCAGTGTAATGACTGCAGATGTGCCACACAGGCATGTGGCCAGTGCTGCTCGTAGGAGGACCTCTGGCAGACATGCACCTGCAGGACAGAGCACAGCAGCTGGTGTTACCAGACGCATGTTCCAGACTGTAATGGCGGCACAGGCATGTGCTGAACGGCAGAAGGGCAGAGGCTTCAGAGGGCTGCTATCCGTACGCTAAATGACAACATCCAGGCATTGGCAAATGCTCAACAGCAGATTGCTGATGTTCTGGACAGGCAATTGTGTGACATGGTCGGAATCCTTGACCATGGCATGGCAATCCACGAGCATGAGCTGTCTGTGCTGGAACATCTGGTAGGAGTGAGGCATAGGCCACTTGGACGTAGGCCAGCTACACCACCTAGTGCAGGTCAACATGAATAAGCCACCTCACATGCCTGCTCCCATAGTGCCGGTAGCAGTAGCAGTGCAGCTGGTGCAGCGCTGTCCACACCAGGACACAGCAGGCCATGTGGACATGGCCCTGGACACTCCCAGCGGGGACATGGTTCCAGTGGACATGTGTCATTGGACAGTAGCCAACCTGTACCTCTGCCTGGTAGTGCCCGTGCAGCCCCTGGCAAGCACAGGTCACATGGTTGTGGCCGGACACAGTGAGCTATACATCCTGGTCTGTACAATCTGGAGCTGTCAATAATACCCCTGTGTAGGCCTGGCAAAAGGCAGAACTGTGTGCACTCATACACGCATACAGCAAAAACATCTGTAGGGCACCGCAACACCCACAAGCATAACGACCACACATGTCCAATCAGATCACCGGCCCTTACCCCCACACATGATGTCATCCACTGGTGCAGGTGTCAAAGGGAAAAACTTCAAAGACCAATACACATAAGGTTCAAGTTAAGGCACTTTTAATTCTTGCAGCAAGGAGACAAAAACATGCAAAAATACAGAGTTTGTCTGATTAGTAACAGGAAGTGAAGCCATTCTTATACTGTTTTACAAGACATTGCTTTCTAAAGCTGACATAATCAAATACAAGCCTACAATATTGTTTTTCACAGTAGATATTGTTCATGATTTTCTGCTGACATGACATTACATTACTAGATTTGTGAGAAACTTTTTGAAAAATAACTTGGCCTTGGAGACCACTAGCTAGTTACAATTATTTCTACAGTGCTGTGTTACATTTCAAGGTACTCTGCTAATTCAAGCACAAAGCAAACACAGATTATAGTTCATATTCTTCAAGCAGTCTTTGTTCTACTTATCTATCCTTCCTGCAGCTGTGTATGTTCTCATAGCACAAACAGAGCTAATTGTCTAAGTTTAATATCATTATAGAAACGGTATTGTTCTATTCATTATTTTCCTAACCCAGCAGAAAATCATCTGCTTCTCAGTAAATTTCCAAAGGCATAAGCAAGATTTCAGCTGTGCTGACAAAATACAAGGTCAGAAAGCATTCGCAGTTTATATGGATTTATGCAGTATGAAATAGAATAAGTGTGTTAACACTTTTGGGCTTTTAAAAGCACTAATATACACATTAATACATATTTTTCTAACATCTTCCCCCATTAATACTTTTATTCTACTTTCAAAAGCATAAACAGTTTGTTTCTTCTCCTAACCTCTTCCATTCAGGATTTGCAGTTAAGAAAGTCATTCAGTTTAACTTATGAAAGCATTTCAGTCTTTAACAGTTCTTCAAACTCAGTACTTTGATATAAGGTTTCAGAAACCGACATATCTATAAAATCTTTGATCAATCTTTTCATGCAGGGGATGCCACAACAAACACATACTTTCAACAGGAGCATACCTACAGAAATGGCAATCAAGATGTTCATTAGGATGGTACCCCACCCCCAAACCATTTCTGGAAAAGTCCATCAGTGGGTTTGGGCCTGGTTTGGTCATGGCCGACACTTGCTGAATCACCTCAAGATGGTTGTCTATCTCATGCTGGTTGTCAGGAATGTATGAACAGCACTCTTCTTGGATTAAAGTGCACGTACCACCTCTCGCCGCTAGGGTGAAGTCAAGAGCCATGTGGTTTTGAAGCACCACAGTTCTCATAGCATTCAGTTCATCAGTTACTAATTCAAGAGCGGAAAAAGTTGCATTGCTCATTACTTCAAGGAGTTTAGACAGTTTTCTCAGCTCCCAAATCGATTTCACTGCTCCATATGCTGGTAATATGCCTGCCCACGATAAAACAGTGTCACTCAAGTCCATATGTGTCAGTTTATCGCCCATGAAATGATGGTTTCTCCAGCCCGCCTCGATTTGTCCCACTGGATTCTCAGGTTTCTTGACAGGTTTCTTGGTGACCTCTCTGGCATTTCAAATTTTACCTCGAGGCAAAACTGCAGTGTGTCGTATGTCCGGAACCAGGTAACCCAAAAAACAACTGCCGGACCAATTCTCAGGTAACCATTTGTATGCCTTTTTGCCACACACAAAATAACAATCCTCTACCTTAGTAGTAACCTTGCTATTAATATATACTTACCCTGCATGGAACATTTTCCTATCAATTATAGACAGTTGCTTAAAAAGAACATTATGTTGTACTTCATTAATTGTTTTATGCATCAGTTCAAGAAATGAATCATAGTTTGTATTACAATAAGAACCTGCATTATTTGCTTTAGTGTAACATTTGTAAGGAACTGTCACATTGCAATTGCTCCAACCCACCTGAACTGTATCATTTTTGTAGAAACACACATTTCCCTTCTGTGGAACAGACAAGTGCAATGCTATTTTATCTTGTAATTTAACGGTTGTGGTGTCATAAATTAAGTTTTCCCAGGTCTCATTGACCCCTAGGGGAACTTCAGTCATTAATATTCTCCTGTATGCTGTTGGTAAAGCTGTACAGATCCAACAATTCGAAACATTAAAAGTCTCAGCATACACATATTTAATTGCTTGGTAAGTGTTAAAGTTTGGGTGCCAGTCTATGAGTAACGCATCAAGTTTATTCAGTTCAGCTTGTGTGGCTGGAAAAAGGAAAGGCGACAACAAAAAGATTAGTGTCACCAGTATAGTTAACAGGATGATCATGCAATACTTCTGTGGTTGTTCTGCATTCCTGTTTGCTCTGGATTTTGTCATTTTTATTCTTGTTGTGTAACAGTAACAAGATTTTTGTCCAGTTCAAAGTTTTTTACCAGTTTGCAGTGTGCCAGATGAATCCAAGATGATCGCTCCGCAATCTTGACTGTGGTGGGTGTTGACAATAGCACTTGGAATGGGCCTTCCCACTTTGGTGTCGTCCAGTTCTTCTTTTTGATGACCTTCACCCAGACCCACGTGCCTGGGACTACTGCTGCTTCCGATGGTCTGGTTTGTTGTTTATCTGAAACAGAATTTAACTGCAACAGATGTTTAGAATTCAACAATCTTCTCATAAACTCAGCAAGTGTACAGTCAGCTTCCTGGTCTGCGGGCATGAGAGGTTTCCACTGAGGTATATAATATGTTCGTCCAAATAACTTCTCAAAAGGAGTCAATCCCTTTGCATTCGGAACAGTTCTCATGCTCAACAGTGCCAGGGGCAGACAGGACACCCAATTTCTATGTGTTTCCTCTATAAGCTTCCTTAACTTATTTTTCAATGTTCCATTGTGTCTCTCTACCAATCCTGCATATTGAGGATGATACACACAATGATTTTTCAAAGAAATTCCAAAATACCTGCTCAGCTGTTATATGGTTTGGTTTATAAAATGTGTGCCATTGTCACTGAAGATCCTTTCCGGTATGCCAAATCTAGGAATGATTTCTTTAACAAGGGTTTTCGCAACAGTAGCTGTGTCTTAGGTTCATAGGTTCATAGGTAGATACTAGGCTATCTGCCCTAGGGCATTTATAAGCCTAGCCAGAGTGTATTTGGCTTCCACCTCCCTATTAGATTAGCCTACTGTGCCTCTGTAAAGTAGGTCACAGAAGGTACCCTTTTAAGATTAGTTTACTGTGCCTCTGTCTAGCAGGGACACAGGAGAGATCCCAGGGGTGAATTTGCGATTTCCCATCCACGCTTTCAAATTTTGCTTGAAGAGGGTCAGCGAGGGGCTATGTCTAACATGAATTGAGATTCTATTCCAGAGTGAGGGGAGCCTCTGGGAAATGAATCTGTCACTCCAGCATGTCCTATTTATTTTTGTGCTGAGGTTTAGGTCCCTGGAGCGTGTAGCTCTAAGGGACTTGGATTTTTTGAGGTGGAGCATGTCCATTAATTCTGGGTTTGACATGGCTTTGTACGTCAGGCATAGATCGCCTCTGAGTAGGCGGTAAGCAACTGAGAAGAGCTGGAGTTTCTTTAGTCGAGCTGCATAGGATATCTGTTTGTAGCCCATGATCCTCTTGGTGAGGTACTTTTGGGGTCTCTCCAGTTGCTGTAGGTGTCAGGTAAGGTATATCCCAAAAGGGGCATTGTATTCAATTATGGGCCTGATGAGTGACGAGTAGAGGGGCACAATGACCTCTCTTGATCTAGATGCGAACCCTTTCGTGGATTTTTCGTTGGAAAAGCTTCCACCCATTTGGAAAACATATCTACAATGACAAGACAGTACTTCTTATTTTCACATTTGTTTAGTTCTATGAAATCCATACAGATAGTATGGAACGGATACGGTGGTGTAGGGAAACTCCCTTGCTTAGGCTTTAATGCCCCTTGTGCATGATGTTTATTACAAACGTGACATGACGAACAAAAATGTTTAGTGTAGTTTATGAATCCATATGTTGTGAACACTCGGTTCACTAACTGTACCATCCCCCCTGTTGAGACATGGCATTGCCCATGGCTCAACAAAGCTGCATATCTAAACAGGTTAGATGGCAATATTGGTTTTCCCTCTTTGGAGATGTACAGCCCTTTCTCGAGAATTGCTCCTCGTTTTATCCATCTCTGTTTCTCAACTTGCGTAGTAAGTGTCTGCATTGTTTTTAACATTTCTAAGTCTAAAATCTCGGAGGGTTGTAATTCCTCATTCAAATGAAATACTTCTGAAGCTGAAGCTGCCTGCTTTGCAGCTGTATCGGCTCTCGCATTACCTTTTGAAATTCTATCCTGTTGCTTGGTATGAGCTATGCATTTACAAATAGCTACTTTCTGAGGTAACTGAATAGATACTAAAAGATCTAAAATAAACTGTGCATGATTGATTGGTTTCCCAGTAGATGTTATCATTCCTTGATTTTTCCACTGTTGCGCAAAAACATTTACAGTAGAAAAAGCGTACTGGCTATCAGTAAAAATGTTCACACATTTACCCTTTGCTAAGGTACATGCCCATGTCAAGGCAATCAGTTCTGCTGCCTGTGCAGATAAATTGTGTGGTAAAGATTTTGCTTCTATAATCTCAGTATCAGAACTACTGCATATCCTACTAGGTTCTGTCCTGTGGGACCCCTTTTGCATGAGCCGTCCAGGTAGTATGTCACCTCGGCATCATCCAAGGGAACATCCATAAGATCTTTTCTAGGCAGTGTCTTTTGCTCAATCTCCTGCAGGCAGCTGTGCGGTGTGCCATCTGCAGGAGTTGGAAGCAGGGTAGACGGATTCATAGTCATGCATCATTCAATTGTCATATGAGGTTGGCTCAACAATATAGTCATACAGGAAAGATGCCTAGCAGGAGAAAGATATGCTACTTTTTCTTGCAATAAAATAATCGCGACTGCATGAGGCACTCTCAATGTGAGAGGGTGGAACAACACTACTGAGGCCGAAGCCTGTACTGCCATTGCAGCTGCGACTACTGCTTGTATGCAGTGGGGTAAAGGCCGCGCCACTGGGTCCAGTTGTGATGAATAGTAAGCAATGGGGCGTTGCTTGTCCCCATGCTGTTGTGTTAACACTGATGTCATATAACCTTGTTTACAATCTACAGTTTGGAAAAATCATTTATGATAGTTTGGTAATCCTAAAACTAATGAGGATGCTATCAACTGTTTCAATTTGCAGAAAGCAGATTCTGCTTCTGGTTTCCATTGTAATAAATCTTGTGCTGCCATAGGCTTCTTATATATTAAGTTAGTCAGAAGTGCAGATTCCAAGGCATAGTTTGGAATCCAGCTCCGACAAAAATTGGTTGTACCCAGGAAGGACATCATTTCCTTCTTGGTAGCGGGTTTCACTGTGCTTGCAAAATCGCTATTTTTCTGTCCTTATCTAATGTTCTACCCTCTTTGGATATTACATATCCTAGGTATTTAACTTGCTTTCTCCAAAGCTGCAATTTATTTTTGTTTACTTTATGTCCTTGAGTGGCTAAAAATTGTAATAACGCTATGGTATCTTCTTTGCAATCTTGCTGGGTGGGGGCTGCCAGCAGGATGTCATCAACATAAAGTAAAATCTGACTGCCTCTCAGTGGGGTAAATCCCGCCAAGTTGCTTGCCATCTCTTGTGAGAATATTGTCAGATTTTCTCAATATCCCTGTGGTAGTCATGTGTATGTGTACCTTTTCCCCTGAAATGTGAATGCAAACCAATGTTGGCTGTCAGGGTGTATTGGTATCGAAAAGAACGCATTGCTGATATCTACCACAGAAAAATATTTCTGTTGAGGTTTTAAATCATTCAACAGGGTGTGTGGATCTGGCACCGTAGGTGCCCTTGGTATTACTGCGTCATTTACAGCTTGTAAATCTTGGCCATACGCCATTCTCCATTTGCTTTCCTAACAGGAAATAAGGGTGTGTTACATGGTGAATCAGGAGATTCCACCAGTACTCCTTAAGTAAAGCTGCTATTATAGGTTTGATTCCTACTTCTGCATCTTTTCTTAAGGGATACTGTCTCTTTTGTGGTCTAAATGCTGACTTTGGTGTGATAGTAACTGGTCCTGCTGTACGAATAAGTCCTACATCTGATCTGCCTGTTGGCCAGAGAGTTTCTGGTATGCTTTGTAAGGAGTCTTCTTCCTCTTTTAATAAGAGTGCTAATCAGCTGTCCTCGCTAGACTGCAAGTGTACAGCTGGGTGTGTCTGTGTTATCCAATTTAACTTCTGCTTTTGTACTCCCTGTTCTGAGAGCTCTAACTCAGTCTGTTTTTCCCATCTCGTGACTTTTTCTCCTAAGTCTGCCCATTTTGCATTTTTATCCTTAGTCAAGCTAACATGTGGTAATCGATTAGATTTGTAAAGTGCAAAGAATTCCTGGGGCAATGAACAGTTAGCTACACTGTTCCCTTCTATGTCCCAGTACAGATTACGTAATACTAACCTGTTTGCACAGTTTCTAAACAACTCTTGCTTATATTCCTTGTCAGGTCCTGGTGTGCTACAATAATATAGAGTACAGTGCAATAAATGTTGTTTATCAGTGTCAAGGGAGGGGAACTTGCTGATGGCTACATTCATCAGCTCTTCGGTTACTGCCCCTGGACCAGTCATAGCCAAGTCCTGGCTGTACCAATAAAATGTTTCACCCTCTGATCGCACTGCATAAGTATTAATTTGTTGCTGTCCTTCCATATCCTGCATAGTTGGAACTACTGCTATACCAAATAGCTGCATAAGGTCTCTGCCCAAGAGGTTTACTGGGCATTTTGCAGAAACAACAATTTTGCTTTTCTGGGTCAATCCTGAAACAGGATCAGTTATCGCGATGTTCTGGGAGAGTGGCTCTCGATACAGCTGTCCATTAGCTGCTTTCACTAATATGTAATCAGGTGACTCTGAGTTCTCTGGCAGTTTGGAGGGATGTATCAGGGTCCGTGAGGCCCCTGAGTCACACAAAAATGTGACTTCCCTCCCTTCTACCAGGAGTGTGACTTCTGGTTTTGTGTCTGCTAAATAGAGCTCTAAGCTCAATAAAGCCAAATCCAATATTTCATTTTCTTCACTATCTGTAACTTCTTGCACTTCCTCTAGTTCTTCTGTCACATTCTATACTCCCTCTATCACATTCTCATTTGTCCTTTCTCCACTATCCCCTTCTAGTGATTCCTGACTACCATATAGTCAGTCCTCACCCTCCTTATCTTCCATGGTTGCCTTCTTGTTTTTCTTGCAATCCCTTGCCAAGTGTCCCTTTTTACCACATTTAAAGCACTCCCTCCTTTTCTTACGTCCCTCAAAGTCTTCTGATCATTGATCAGATTGTTTGTTTCCCTGGACATTTTTCTTGCCCTTTTCCCGGTCTGTACTACATAAACTTCTGCTCCATCTTCTACAGAAAATACATGGGCTTTCTTTTTCTTTTTGCTATTGAAATGCCTTTTGGCATGCCTAGCATATTCAAGCAATGACTGTAATCTGCTTGCATGATGATCTACCATGTGTTTTGTAATAAAACTGCTTATGGGTGCAATACTGCCTTTTAAAAATGCATGCTTTAACTGCTTCTCATATGGGGAATCATGTGTTTGATCTTCAGGAACCTGCATTCCACAATGGTTATTAAAACACTCTAATAATCTAGCATAATATCTGTCAACTGTTTCACCTTCTTGTTGGATGCATTGATTAATGCAAGTCCAGTCTGCCCTAGGCTTCCATTTCTTAGAGATTCAGTCTGTAAGACCTTTTACTCTGTTGTCTAACTTTGCACTGCTATGTGGGAGGGGTTTGTGTTCTGCGTCACAGGGATTCCAGTTGCCACTAATCATGTGCCAATCTGGTCCCACGATTTGTCTGACTACTTTTTCTACTTCTTCTCCATTTAGGTTATAACTTAACCTCATGCCTTGTAAGTCTTCTAAGAATTTTCTAAAATTAACTTTTGGATGGGGAATTCCCTCAGTGGCTTTCCGGATATCTTCCGGTGTCCACGGTCTATAAACTAGGAGAGTTGGGTCCTGTCCTTCTTGTCCTGCCTGAGGATTAGGTACTTCTATGAGTGGGCATATCTCTTCTTCACTCGTATATCGTGAATTTCTACCCATTTGATATAACTCAATGTCCCCTTTTGAGTTTCCTGCCCGTGATCGAGACCTGGTCTCGACGGGATCTCTAACAAACGGTGTTGCTTTTGTAGTGTCTCTACTTACAGTGATAGCAGGATATCGCAGGGGTGGACTAACTTGTTCACTTGCCTCATATTCTGGTAAGGGAGGTGGAGGGGCTGATGCTATTGCTAAGTTATTGTCTTCTTTATCTAAAAACATTGCTTTTGAATTATTACTCTTTTGTTCCCTACAGTTTGCTTCCTCAATCCACTTGTGTGCCTGAGGAATTCCTAATTTATGTTGCTTTTTTACCCGACGTCTGGAATCGGTTTTAAGCTGTTTGACAAGTTTAACAAGTGAGGATTTTTCTAATTTACCATCAAATTCATACTTATTAACCAATTTTGAGTAGTGTTTAACATTATCGGCAAGTTGTGATTGCATATATTTCGCGTCTTCGGTTAACGGCGGAGTTTGGGATATTTTCGTGCACTTATTTCCCATTTCGTTCTAACCTTTAGAATGTTACGTAACCCTGCTTATCTTTTACGTGGTACCATGGGGTTTTTTATAGTCTCTCCAGAATGACTGCCTACCTATTCTGTTTCCCTGATCTATGACAAGACTGCAATCTTTTTGTCCCTGATCTGTACAAAACAAATCTCTATACAAAACAATGCTAATCAAGTCCCTGATCTAAAACAGAAAAAGAGAAGGTAAATTTACCTTACCTGAACCTCCGTGATTGATCACCTGGTTCGAGGTAAACCCGTCCTTCAGTCACAGATCAGAAAGTGGCTGGCCTCTTTTGTACGACAATTCAGTCGGAGGTCTTTTCAGATAAGAAGAACTGATGTGGTTTCTTCCCCGTACGGTTTCAAGCCACCTGGCCTGTCTGATCCGAGGCGAAGTGAAGGTTTCCGGTCCGAAGGACCAATCTGTCAAAGGAAAAACTTCAAAGACCAATACACGTAAGGTTCAGGTTAAGGCACTTTTAATTCTTGCAGCAAGGAGACAAAAACATGCAAAAATACAGAGTTTGTCTGATTAGTAACAGGAAGTGCAGCCATTCTTATACTGTTTTACAAGACATTGCCTTCTAAAGCTGACGTAATCAAATACAAGCCTACAATATTGTTTTTCACAGTAGATATTGTTCATGATTTTCTGCTGACATGACATTACATTACTAGATTTGTGAGAAACTTTTTGAAAAATAACATGGCCTTGGAGACCACTAGCTAGTTACAATTATTTCTTCAGTGCTGTGTTACATTTCAAGGTACTCTGCTAATTCAAGCACAAAGCAAACACAGATTATAGTTCATATTCTTCAAGCAGTCTTTGTTCTACTTATCTATCCTTCCTGCAGCTCTGTATGTTCTCATAGCACAAACAGAGCTAATTGTCTAAGTTTAATAACATTATAGAAATGGTATTGTTCTATTCATTATTTTCCTAAGCCAGCAGAAAATCATCTGCTTCTCAATAAATTTCCAAAGGCATAAGCAAGATTTCAGCTGTGCTGACAAAATACAAGGTCAGAAAGCATTCACAGTTTATATGGATTTATGCAGTATGAAATAGAATAAATGTGTTAACCCTTTTGGGCTTTTAAAAGCATGAATATACACATTAATACATATTTTTCTAACAGCTCCTATGCCCCTGGCAAACATTATCACCCTGTGCATATGATGATGCCTGTGCCGCATCCCTGCCATCCACACCATCGGTGCAGGGACATGCTCAAATGGTCTGATGCACAGGGTGAACAGAATAGTGAGAGAAGTGTATATTACATTAGTTGTGTACTGTTGACATGCACCAGACATATCATGTAGTACAGGTTTATAATGCATTGTTATATGTTCACAGTATGTGTCTTGGCAACAACAGTAACAGCATGTTGGTAATGATGCCCTGGTTCCCTCCTTATGGTCTACTTGCATGTGCCAACAAGTAACAGTGTTTGCAGTTTCCCATGTGTAAATGTGGAGTACTCACAGGCATGTATGGCAATACCAGCATGCTATACGTAGCCTCAACCTGACTGTTAGAAAGGCTACCATACACAGATGTCCACACATCTACTGATCCAGAAGCATGTGGGCTGTTTAATAGGCTACAGTGGCTAGAGACGTGACATCCATACCAGGTCACATCACAGGTATGTTGACATGGTGCGATCACAGCGGTCTGGCCGATGATAACGTTAGAGGCCACTTGATAGCATGAGACCTCACTGTGTAGCAGTAATATTCCGTCACATTACAGGATGAGAACACACATAGACATACACAGAAACACACAGTAACATGCCCAAACTCACGGGGTCAACAACACTATAACGCACACTCGATAGTGTTGAGGTGGGGACCCCTGCCTATGTGGTAATCACCCTCACAGTACTGTGCACCCACGCAATGCGACACAGAGAATGAACATGTACAGGTAGCCAGTAAGGCTGAGACCGATGGCATCAACAGTGTAGTAGACTGCATCACCATGAGGGGTTAGGGATCCTGTCTGTTCTGTATGGTAGCATACACCCTCACTCCATGCACCAGACAGCCATACATACATACATACACACACACTGTGGAGTCCACAAATGTCATTCACATACAGATAGCTGACATGTGTGTGATGCATACACCACTCCTGCCTACGTCATGCTTTCCACACTGCAGTATGTACAGACCTCTACAACAGTGTACAGGGGTGTGTAACAATTGGGATGTATTCCCCACCATATGTGGCATATATGGTCACACAAGCAAACACACATGGCAGTACTGTGAATGATACACCTGCTATATGATGATACGTCTGACAGACATGCAGCAGTATTGGCCGCATTATGTGTACCAATGCTACCTTCGGCAATTGTGCTGCTATATGCACACGGGAGGATGTAAGTGTTACAGGTGTCAAGTGACTTACAGTCAGTAACACCCTGACCGGTGTGTAGGTTTTATATCTTCACCGTCAAGTAATAGTAGCATAGCATACTGTTTGCACATGTAATGGTAGGATGGCTTGTGACACACCTGTGAGCCATCCTCAGCAAACATCCATCTGCAAAGGTGGATCACCACTTTAGGTACACACATCCATCCATACCTGATGTACATCCTACTGTACTGTCAGTATTTCACCATATACAGGTGTCAATGATGGGGCTGCATTGCAACTGCATGCTATAGATAGGCACAGATGAATTACATACATCAGCTACTGCACATGCATGGTAGCTGCATGCACACCACTACATGTACATGTGTGTTGGTTCTACATGCCTGTCATGTAGCCATGTTTGTATGCATTGCAATTGCTGGACATGTGTGATGACATACGTAACACATGGACTGTTGTATGATATGATGGGTGTCATGGGTAACTAGTACAGAGGGAATGTTTCCTCGGTCAACATTGTTACCTCATGTACTGTTAGCATTCAACAGCCATGGACCTATCTTCCATGTGCATGCGTGTGATTGCCGTAGCCACTTGTCTGCATGGAGGACAGCAAATGCTATGCTATGTACATATGTGTTGTGTGAGTGTGTGTGTGTGTGTGTGTGTGTGTGTGTGTGTGTGTGTGTGTGTGTGTGTGTGTGTGTGTGTGGTCCATGCACATATCCACTGCGATTACATGTATGTCTTATCCAAACATGTGTGTTCTTTGGTGTACAGCGACAGTCATCTGTCACAGCTGTGTAAGACCCAGGGCCCCTGTTATGTGTAGAGCCAACCTGGTTATGTACAGTGGTATAATTGCATTGCATAACACATGATGGAACCCTGTCAGTACATGTGTAGTCTGCACAGTTGCTGTAGACCTATGTACAGTCCACTGGTCATGAGTCAAACGGTGTTGTGGTAATGTATGGATGTGTGTTGCTGGTCCAAGCACATGGTGATGTCTGAGGGCTACATAGCAGAATGTGGCGTTTACCTCTGTGATCTGCACCTGAGACATCTGTGATGGCTCTTGAGTGTGTACTGGTCAGTACATGTGAGTGGCCTTCATGTACGTGGGGACAGTAACACCATACTGTGCCCTTCTGTGTTTAGAATCCATGTGCATGCAAGACAGCCCTTTGCTACTGCTAAGTGTGTGAGCATGTCCAGTACGCCATTGTGTAGATGGACACACAGTACATTGCAAACTGTGCCCTTCCGTGTTTAGAATCCGTGTGCATGCAAGACAGCCCTTTGCAACTGCTAAGTGCGTGAGCATGCCCAGTACGCCGTTGTGTAGATGGACACACAGTACATTCCAAACTGTGCCCTTCCGTGTTTAGAATCCATGTGGATGCAGGATAGCCCTTCACTTATACTAAGTGCGTGAGCATGCCCAGTATGCCGTTGTGTAGATGGGCACACAGTACATTCCAAACGGACGTGTGATACTAAGTGTGTGAGCATGCCCAGTGACACCTTATGTCAGTGATGTGCCTCTGTGTATGGGCATGGCCATTGACATCCTGTATAGCGATGGTGGTCATCCAGGCAACAGATGTCCATACCCCACGTCAGGATGGATTCCTACATTGAACACACTGGCTGACTGTCTTGAAGGGTGTACTGTCTGTGGCGCATCTCGTATCTATGTAGTGTTGTAATAGTGCTCCGTAGATAGGCAGTTGTCCCGTTCACACCACTGCCGTGTGTTTGTCTATGTCTACCTTGGGGCAGTAATATGCTTTTAGACTGCTCACTCTCTATACATTCCCAATCGGCATCTTTGCCTTTGTGGATGATGTCATCCACCTAGAAGTATGCCTCTGGGAGTGCTGTGTTGCAATAATCTCAGTAGCGTGTTCTGTAACTGCGTAATGATGTAGTGTGATAAGGTAGTTAGATGTATGTTTGACTCCCAGCCGTGCCTGTGTGTGTGTGTGTGTGTGTGTGTGTGTGTGTGTGTGTGTGTGTGTGTGTGTGTGTGTGTGTGTGTGTGTGTGTTTCCAGCTGCCTGCGGACAGAGTAATGCTTTTAGACCGCTCACTCCACATACATTCCCTATTGGCGTCTTTGCCTTTGCGGATGATGTCATCCACCTAGAAGTATGCCTCTGGGACTGCTGTGTACAAGTAATCTCAATAGCGCATTCTGTAACTGTGTAATGCTGTAGTGTGATAATGTAGTTAGGTGTATGTTCGACTCCGAGCCCTGCCAAGTCTGTGTGTGTGCTTCCAGCTGCCTGAGGACAGAGTAATGCTTTTAGACGGCTCACTCCACATACATTCCCTATCGGCGTCTTTGCCTTTGCGGATAATGTCATCCACCTAGAAGTATGCCTCTGGGAGTGCTGAATTCCAGTAATCTCGATAGTGCATTCTGTAACTGCGTAATGCTGTAGTGTGATAAGGTAGTTAGGTGTATGTTTGACTCCCAGCCCTGCCAAGTGTGTGTGTGTGTGTTTCCAGCTGCCTGGGGACAGAGTAATGCTTTTAGATGGCTCACTCCACATACATTCCCTATCGGCATCTTTGCGGATGATATCATCCACCTAGATGTATGCCTGTGGGAATGCGGTGATGCCGGAACTCGGTAGCACTTTCTGTTACTGCATAATGCTGTAGTGTGGTAGACTAGACAGGTAGGTGCTCGATTCCAAGGCATGGCATGTGTGTGTGTTGGGCAGTTATACCGTATGTGTAGGTATCTGTGGGTGGCTAGCTGCGGGATGTGTTCAGTGTGTTTTGTTGCTGACCTATATAGTGTTCACTGTCCGCATATTCTGCCAAGACATTGGGTTGTCAACACATACATTCACCAATAGGTCTGGTGAGTAACTGTCAGCAGCCCTACTCTTACCCTTGATACGGCCTGACCCGTGTGATGCAACCTAACGCACTTGCCTTGATAGTAACAACACTACATAATGCAGGTGGCACATGTAGTTTCCTTTTCATTCCTGTCTAATGCATTGCTGTCACGTGGTCCGCTGTTGTGATATAAATGCCATATCTACATATGTGTGTACATGTATATGTTTGTATGTATATATATATATATATATATATATATATATATATATATATATATATATATATGTCTGGGGACATCAGCACTATTGAATGTTTGTGCTGGATGATCTGTACGTGATAACCTGGGATCTATGTATATCTGCAATGGCGTGGTGATAATGCACATTGTCTGTAGTGTGCAGGGCCATGGGTTGTAGTCGTGTAGACACCGGATATTTTGTTGCTGGGAAGACCATAGGACATTGAATATGGTGATAGTAAGGCACCTGTTACCAGTTGTGTACGGATCTGAGTGACACTGAGCAGTGGTTATTAATTTGGAGGTTCGGTATGGGTCATATAACTATTCATTAGAAGACTATACTATGCAGATGAGGTTGACTACAGTGTATCACATTTATCACCAGGGTGTGCTGCTGGTCCCTGGAGTGTATGTGTGTAGTCAGCCGAGGGCAGGTCTCGAATATAGTTGACAGCATGGGAGGGTGGTCAGGCATACTGTACGTACATTGCAAAACTGTGCCTCGGGAGTGCTCCTGCCCTAGCACACCTAAGCTAGGGGTGTGTCTATGCCTGCCTGGTGACATTGGGAGGGATGACAGCAGTGGTGGGGTAGTCAGGGTGTACATGCTGCACAAACAGGTGTTGATCAGCACAATCAGCAGATGACATGGCCAGCCTGCACATGAACAGTACGGTAATGCGAGCAAGCAGCATACACACAGGTTTCGTCCGCACTCTACACAACCAGTGTATACCTGCGGGGACATTTCATCACACAGTCCAACCTAATGAGACGGGCTGCAGCAGGCAACATATACCAACATGTGCAGGAGGCTGGGGCAGTGAGGATGTGTATGCTGCCGGACAACCCTTACTAGGGTGACATAAGACTTTATAGACTGAGGGTGACTTACCAGGGTGGAGCACTATGGGGTGGACACAGACCTCCTACAGCAGTTTGTTGACCTGTGCCTGCCACACCTGACACATCAAAAAGGCCAAGGGAAACACATCACAGTGGATACCATGGTATGTGGTGGCCTAGGTGTACTAGCCACAGGTACCTCACACAGCGCAACTGGGGATATCATGGGTATCTCACAGGCATCTGCATCCAGAGTATTGCACCAGTTCACAGACGCCATGTCAACACATGCTAGTGAGCATGTACATGTCCTCAATACACGTGATTAGTAGACCAGCAATATGCATCTGTTCAACCAGATGGATGACTACCCTGGGGTACTGGGTGCTATAGCCTGCACACACATACACATCATAGCACCACCCGGTGAGCGGGGTAGGGCCTACAGTCACTGCAGGGGCATACCCTCCAACAGCTAGGCCATATGCGATGGCCAGGGCATGAGATTGAATGTGTGTGCTGTCTGCCCTGGAAGCTATGATGTGTCCGATATATGACTTCTGACACAGCTGTAGCACACCAATGCCAATATGGACATCCCCTACAGTCTCCTAGTGGGGGATGCTGGGTAAACACTGATGTCGTGGCTGATGACACTCATCAGCAATGCACACACACCTGAACACTCACACCATACTGAGGCGGATGCATAGGCAAGACATATACTTGTGCATGTGTTTGGGATGCTCAGTTCACAGTTCTGGTATCCGGACACATCCGTTGGAGCTCTGCAGTATTCACAAGCTACATGCATACAAGTTGTTATGGTATTTTCTATGCTACACAATCTTACCCTGCAGTAACAGTTGCAGCAGGAACAGCATGGGGCAGGGCCACACAGCCCAACACCACTGCCAAGGCCTGTACAGGCACAGTGTGACTTGGTGAAGGAACTACCTGAGCAGGGCACAGTCGGCGAAAGCCCGTGCACAGAATGACCTGCCCTTGGCAAAGAGGCAATGCAAGGCATATGCACTGACGCAGTAGGTACCCACGGATTTCCCCTCTCTGACCCACACACAGTACAATGGATGCCAAACATGACACTATCTGTGCTTGGCCATGTATAGGAGGTGCACTGTGTGCATCCGACATAGGCAGCACTCCAGCACCATCCACAAGTCTGGAACACACCCAGGGTATGTCTATTGACCTAACAAGTAGCAGTTGTATTAGAATGTGTAGTTACCCATTAATATGGTATGTATGTGAGCATACAAGTGACTGTGGTGGCCAAATGTTAGGGCAGCAGACAGTACACATCCATAGTGGCACCATGACCTCTATAGCACATACAGGGGTCACAATGCTAGCCTGTAGTACACAGGGTGTACTAACCCACTGCAGATTATGGGCTGACCATCATGTGTGTCCGTACAGCCCACACACATTCCATGCAGCTGGACAGATGTTGACCAATACAGACAAATGATATTCGATGGCCTATGGATATGCCCAGTGAATGACCCCAACCCCCTAAGACACACACAGACTACAGCAGGCCAGGCAGTTTGATGTACGTTGTGTAAGCTAGGATGTACAACACCACTGTGCTGGTAATTAAAGATGGGAACTGACGTACCCTGGTATCCCTCCAACCAGCAATTTAGGTAGGTCCACACACTGACATGGAGCACCCAGCATACCAGTACAGTAGCGGCAGATGTGTACAACTGTTGGCTGTGCCCCCCGTCAAACCTACACATGTGAGAGTCATGTGCACCACCCACGGTGCTGTGTAGGACTGTGGTTGTGGTTGGATGTCCCCCCACGCTATGCAGACATGTAGCAACTGTCAATGCCACATGACCATTAGCTACCCTGCAGATGCAGCATGACACCTGTCTGTGTAGAATGGAGGGGTCAGCAACACAGTACTAACTATCTGGACATGTGACACATGCAATACAGTTGACCATACTTGGCATGCTCACACACATGACGGTATGATGGTAATGTCGGTCGACAACATGAGTAACAGTCATACTGGGCATGCTCACACACCGAAACACAAGATGGCTAGGCATGCATACACCAGTGGTCCGGACATATCTGCCAGTACATTGCTATATTGTTGGATGTCTGCGCTGTATGGTGTGTGTGTGTGTGTGTGGTCTTTTGTCTGTACATATGCCATGGTCTATTGTCAATTCACATGAGCTATGTGCGCAGGGTACTGCTACCATCACATGTATAGGGCGGTTCTTTGTTTGCGGACAGGCCGACGCCTTTGGATACAGACTGGGTAAGGCACATTCCAGCAGGTGGGAGCAGTTGTGCGTGGGTTTGCACAGTGTTAAGCACTGCTGACCTCTGGTCACAGCATCTTATACACGTTTAGACTCCACATTTCTTTGACAGTGCACTACTGGCATACTGGTAGACAAACACGCTTACAGCCGCTCGCTCACCGACATTTCCGCTTACATTTGTCACTCACGCTGGGTGTGTGCGATCCCTTGTGATGCATATTACATCGGACTACATGACTACAGTATCGGGTATGTGTAACCATTTTGTGACTGCAGGCATTCGACTGTACGAACTCGGCGGCCTGTCCAGTGACGTAATCATATTATATGCGTGTTCCTCATACGATCTGCTCCCATCTGCCTGATACATGGGAACCGATACTCTGCAATGCTGACATGTGACTAGAGTTTGTTAACGCAGCTGTCCACCGAGTCATGCTAACCGCATACCTACTGCACGTTGTCCACCTTTCAGATTGCACGACGGGAGACTGTAGGAGTGACACCTTTCCCACTTTGCATGGGACAGTCCCTCATTACGTATATCTCATGTGACAATACCAGAACTCTCCACCAATCGGGGACACATTTCTACAGAATCAGGGACAGGTCAAGAAAAAATCAGGGACACTTTTACAAAAGTAGTGCTATTAACTTGAAACATTGACAGAATCAGAGCATATGACTTAATACACATATTCTGAATTAACAGTTGTTTATAACTCTTACTTATTGTCATTAGTCAGTAAGTGTAATTCACCACCTTTCCTTCAACAGGCACTAATTTTAGGAGGGATTAAGAGGGACAGAGTTAAACTTTCAGTCAAACTCAGGGATGTACCTGACATTCAGGGACAGTTGAGTAGCATGGACAATACTCTAGCCATTGCAACTATCCTGATTAGGGGACATTCTCATGTTGTACGTGTCTGTACTGGTTGCTTGTTTCAGGTCTTGTATACCTGAGACGTCAATATGTCATATGTAGTAGCATAAGCAACTTTACTGGTGCTAGACTACGCTTTGATTTGTTCCGATATGTATATTTCTGTACTATGCATGGCTGTAGGTATGTTCTGTCCTTGTACGTCTGACATTTCTACAGAGCAGGTTCCATTTTGGTCATTCAGAATGGTGGCGGCCCTATAGACCCTATATGTAGAGCTATCACATGTGTCAAGGCAACACATACCCACAGCCAGTAGTAAATGGACGACTTCCACGGTTTGCATACGTTAAGGTTATTCATGTAGCATTATAATTGATAATACTGTTTCCTATTACATGTAGCTGTTACTGATACAACAAATTGATGTCTGACACCACTACACACACTATATAGCCTCCATTCCCGAACTCACAGGCCATATGCCATAACTGTCATTTTGCAGGACACAACTGCCCAGACAGGTGTGTACCTCGCAGGTGTACAGGTATTGAACCTCTTTTATTATGCTATCATCTACCTAAGGTGGTCAGCAAATTATGCACTTTCCGTCAGTAGCAGAACTCACATACCAATGGGTGTGAATGAACACTGTATCAGGAACAATGCATAACACCCTGTGGGACACATTTAGACAATTGGTTCTATTAACCAAACACATTCACAGTCACAGAGCATATGTATTCATTCACGTTTGTCGAGGTACATGCTGTTTATGACTCATACATGTTGTCATCTGTCATTACCTGTATTTTGCCACCTGTTCACCTAATATCACAAGTTCTGGAAGTGTTTAGTTGGACTTTGTTACATTCTGAAACATAACTATGGACGTCCATGCTAATCGGGTACATGGCACTGATTTGGTCTCTATGTATTCCCCCAATGGTTTACAGACTATCCGGTAGATGTTCTCTTCAGGTTTGGGAGGTGTAGGCATATGCTATGCCCACATAGGAATATTAATGACTTCCATTGGGCGGGCCTACTACATCTCTGCCAACCAGCACCTGCACATTTAAGCCCATTAATGCATACCCATGGTCCACCTACCTGGCACCCCTCTACAGCAGTCATGACAAATACTGCGAACGCAGCTGGGGTATGAGCACACCCCTACACATTGCCCACTCTCCCCATCCCGGGACACATGTCGTACGTTTTGTCAACCCATGTATTATCACACTTGCACAACCTACTGTTCTATGTACAACTACATCCTGCTCATATTAATGTGAGCAGGTTCACACTTACCCTGAATTTTTGGGGTCCCGCAAGAGACACCGTTATCCATGTTTAAAGTGTAGACCTTGTAGAACTCTACCACTGGTACTTTCCTACTGGCGTTTTGGACAGCGGCAGTGTATTGATCTGTATTGCCTGTCTGCATGTCTGTCCAGCCTAGCTGGGCGATGTGGGGGGTACAACGTTTATTTATTGGACATCCCAGTAACATATGCCCGGGCTGTAAATATGTTACCCCTAATTGCTGTGAAGTAACCTATTTATGTACATGTGTATATCTACACTGACATATATATTTTGTTTTTTGTGTATGTGTATATATCACTACCTGTTGTTTGTGTGTATATATCTATCTATATATATATCCGTAGTATATCCTTGTGTGTGTATCTATATATCCGTATGAATATATATGTGTATGTAAATTAATATAGATATATGTATACATATGTTTTTATCTATATATACATCTGTGTGTCCGTTAACCTATACATTTCCCGGACATGGACACTTACACATGCTTATTGGGTTTTATCTCTGCTTCAACAGCATACTATTGCCTTAGTCATGACACCGACACTTCACTCCAGTGAACTTGTGCACAGTATATTGCAAGTTATACAGCGGACAGATGTCGCATATTTTTCATGTCTGGGGTGCTGCTGCTAACTGGGATGTGATACAGTGTCATTCGACCTATTACTCGTATGCGCAGCCTATAATTCCTGCTACTGTGTTTGTTTCTGTGCACATTCATATTATTACTGTTGAGAGGATGTGTGTTTGTGTTACTGTGACTGTACATCAACATATTGTTGCCTTCATGTAGTTGTGTCTTTCTGCTTTTCCTGGTTTGGGGTTGTCACAGCAGAACTCCATTCCGCTCATGGGTGGTGTATAGGTTTTACGTGCTGAGCTGCCAGCCCTGACGCACAACATCAGACAATGATAAGCCCATTCACGCATGTCTCCACGCAAATGATGCTCTATCTGGGAATCGCACCTACGTACTAGCTGACCTCTACGGGCCGCTCCACGCTAAATTGCACCCGGCGCAACATACCCTAGCACTCCTGCGTCCATAATCGCATATCCATAGTTTCTCCAGCACACCCATGTTGAGTTTCCACGCATAACAGCCATTATACACCTGATATTGCAGCCATGACACACCTTTACACATTGCCCTCTCATGAGCATTGGGACTCTACACACATTTTGTACCACCTCGTGTATTCACAGGCTCACCATCCATTCATATTTGCACATACGTGCCTTTCCTGATGTTATGGATTACGAACAATTTGCAGGTTACAAGTGTAGGTGGTCACAACATGTACTACATTCCGTTTGTTTACAATGTTGACGTAGCACTTCAACGATGTTATGGCCACTGGTATAACCCTGCCTCTGGTGAGAAGAGCGGTGCTCTACTCAAACTTGTGCAGCTTTATGTGACATATGCTGCAAGCACTTTATAATTCCTTACTTGCTCTGGATTCCCTTCACAACCCTTATGTTTGCTTTCGTCTTTCGGCGTTCCTTACATATCTATATATATATCTATATATATATATGTATGTATATATATATATATATATATATCTGTATTTATATATATATATATATATATATATATATATATATATATATATACATTTATATATATGTGTATATATAGATAAATATGCAGATATATAATTGCATATTTCTGTTATGTCTGTGGATATTTATCTATACAAACATCTATCTATCTATATATATATAAAAGTTACAGCTGTACAAGACAACATACATTTGCTATGCTAATAGCTGCGTACACCCGCGCAGGCGCACTTGCATCTACTTACTCTGAGTTACATATGTTTACAGGCACTTCTTTGGGAGTACATGTACCTTATTCCTTATGAAAGTACCACTTTGAGGGAATCCGGTTAACGGACCCATGCGGACGTGGTCACCTTTACATGTATAAATGCTGGTTTTACAGCACAGAGGCATTCATTACACAATTAATATGTGCTATAGTCGTACTTGAACTGGGAATGCATTTACGTTGGGCGGATGCTGTAACCACTACACTATTGGTGTTCTGGCTCATTTTTATGTATACCCGTGGTTCATAGCTACTCTGACATACACCTCACCGCTTCCCTTACACAGCTGGCATCCATTCTCCTGCTGCGAAAACTGCAGTACTACAATTAGGACATTCCCTGTTTCCTACTGCTCTGGACCCGTGCTGCATGTCTACTCACTCCAAGGATATTCAGAACCCCTATGCTTATAGTCCTCGCACATACACGTGTTTGATTGTCAGGGTGTTCATGTGCTGGTTCGGGTTTAGGTTTGGCCGACTGGTGACTTGAACTGCCCTGGCACTGTTCAAAGATCAGACATAGCACATGGACAGAGTTAGTCCAGATTTTAACATTCTACCTGTGTTTACAGACGCAGGTGTTTGGGCACCTATGACCACATTATTGGGTCGGCGCTACATAATTTAGGGCGGGGAGTGGTTCCACTACATAATGCAGGTTGGGGGGTGGTTTCCACGTGTTTCCCTTCCCATTTGAATATTTCATTCATTTATAGATATAATGAATATTATTCTGGACATCTGTTATAAATTCACTACAGGTATGCAATAGTTCTGTCAACAGATGTGACAGTTGGTTGGTGTACTTATGTGTACAGACTTCTGTGATTCTCTGTGACTCATTTCTACAGTGACAGGGACAAGGCTATGACAATGCAGGGACAATCACGGACACTTCTACCATATTAGTACTATTAACTTGGATCGTGTTGACAGATTCGTAATACTACTAATTTTCTGCAGTTAAATGTGTCTATTACTCTTCATTGTTGTAAGTAGTCATTCTCATTCAACACCTTTCCCCAAAGGTCACTGGCTTTGTGAGGGGTTAAGAGGCTGGCCCGTTATTGTGTGAATGCTCTGACCATTGGTACCATTGACATTGTCATATGTACAGGTTGGGATGTATTCTGGGCACTAGGGTTGCCACCTTTTCAAATGTCCAAGATGGGACATTTTCGGAACACACATCATATTTTACAAGCCGACACATACCCACGTTCAGTACAAAGGATAGAACTTTACTTAGTTGCCTACATAAAAGCCTATTGTTGTAGCGGTTTAGTTGCTTATTCTGTTTCTTGTAACATTTAGGTATTTCAGATACTGAAATAATTATTTTCTGCAACTATTACATAACATATGGGACATAATTATGTCCTACAATCCCAGGACATTTGCCATTTGTAATGTATTTTGTCAGGACACAACTGTCCAAAGAGGGACTGTCCCTCGCAAAGTGGGACAGATGGTAACCCTACTGCGGACACCAGATTGTTTGGGCCAACACATAGCCACAGTCAGTGCAGGTTTAGAACATTCATTTATTTCCTAGCTGTGAGCCTTATACCTTTGGCACTTTTGTTGTTTGCCTGTTTCTTCTACGAATTACGTTTATTCTATCCTAATGTGACCGCTTTAGGCAACTGTTACATGCAGTATGGTACATAGTTATTTCCTATAATCACAGGACATTTGGCATTCTATCATCGTTGGTCAGGTCACACCTACACACACATTAATTGTCCCTCACACAGTGGATCAGGGGGTATCCTGTTTACGTCAGTGCCTTCATCACCCTTATACCATGTGCCACTATGCGATTGTGTGCAATATATTCTCTCGCTTATTCATGTTGGGACACGTGAGTCACGGGCAGGTGTTTAATCCTGGGTAGTAGGTCCTGCATGACCATCTAGGGCTGGACAGTCTCGTGCACCACTACTACACATTCCAACTTGTATCCAGATATCTACAGGACTGGACTTTGTGTCTTCATACCCATTCTAATGTTTACACAGGTTACTTATCCCATGAGGGATATCCCAAAAATTGAACAAGACCAAAACAAGACAAATACCAACCATTCTTCTGGTGTTATGAAAATGTGCTGGGGGTTTTACATGCAAGGGATACATAGTTTGCAATCCTGAAACTGCCTAGGGTGACACTACCTACTACATATGCATAGTGGTCACTATGTGTAGATGTGGCTGCACCAAACCAGTAGGCCAAGTATAGCTGGACTTGGTGGATATTCAGGTATGGGAATGGGTTGTGTGCTGTGGAGGGAATGATATGTAGTCCATAATGCATCCAGGTGTGTTGCATTTGATATGGCCAGTTCCATCAGGATGAATCTGTGGGTATGTGCCGGTGACATGTCTATACATTTGTATCGCACATTTTAATATTCATATGTTTATGGGATTGTGTTCTACAATATGGCCTGTCTGGTTGTATTGCAGATGTGTATACATGTTTTTGTGTTTCTTTCTGCTTCACCCGCTGCTCCCTCATACACCTCCGGTTCACCTATTCTGCATGTGACACAGTGTCGCCTTGGAGGATTATACCATTACCCACCCCCCCACACACACATATTCCTGACACTCCATCCATCACTGCTTTGGTTGATGGCCCATGACACGGTCAAGGTAACACACTGCATACCCTACATATGTCAGGTACCTGTATGGTTGTGTGGACTACCCTGCCATGTTTGACTTTCCACATGCTATACCTCACGCACATAGGTACACGCCCATACTTAACTTTCATGACATGGTTGGTATACCCGGGTAATACCCGTTCAACTGTGACACATCCTGACAAGTTCAGCTTGGACCACTGATGTGCGGATTTTGGCAGACTGTTCTAATCATTGGTAGGATGCCACCTTTTCTTATGTCCAGGATGGGATATATTCCGGACACATATCCGAATGTACTGGACAACACGTACCCACAGTCAATGGTATGGATAATACTGTTCCTTTCAGCCTACATGTTGCCTTATTGTTGTAGCAGTTTATATGCTCCTTCTGTTTTGTTTACATGCTTATTCTATTTACTGTCACATTTGGTATGTGAAATATGGACATACCTATTGTATGTGACTATTACATGTGTTGTAGGATATAATTCGGTCATACGGTCGCTAGATATATACATTTATAGTGTTTTTTGTTATGGACACATCTGCTCAGTTGTGTACCCTCCCTCACAATATGGGTCAGCTGGTTACCCTGACCATTGGGCTGGACATACCTATTGGTGGCGCGCTAACATATGATGCATTTCACTTCCACTTGGTATAACTATCTACACTGCGTTGGACTACAGGCACACAGTTTTCAATGTCATTTGTTTGTGGGATAGGGACCCGTTATTCCCTACCGTGCATTTGTGTTTGCTTCTTCATTTTGTGTTTGCAAGAACTGTCTTGCATGCTTTGCATACTTTTCAGTATCCACGGACACTGACATATGTGATTACTATTGCTTGCAAATTGTTATATGCAAGCATTTTAGGTTGCACGTCGACAGCTGACATTTCCACGCCTCCGTGTGGCACTTCGACACACCCTATGCACTCCTTTCCTATGCATGTGGCTGTGGCGGCAGCATGTCTTCATTAATATGCATTTGGTGCTACTGCGCCATCTTCATGCCGCACGGTCGGCACAAGCCTAACACCGGCCTTGCGCCGAGCTTCATGAATCCCGGGGAAAGAGTTTAAAGTTTTAATGAGGTTCATTATTTCCAATGTCAAACTTTTAAATATCCGTTCACAATATAACTTTCTACAGATTAACCAACTTAAACAGCTTCTTTAATTTTATATTATTTTAAGTATCTTTGACTCCCCTAAAGTTGTTTGAGATGAAATTGCTCAAATGTCAGTAGCATGAAAAAAAGAAAGACAAAACGGATAACACTGAACACTGTTTCCACATTTACCTGCATTTTATAACTTAGTTCAGCACACCCAACACACACTTAATGTACTCACACACATATATATTAGGGAGAATTCTGTAAAGCCTACATGATTTTTTTTTTGGTGTACACATCGTGGCACAATGTGTACATGAGTGTGAACATTATTAGATTCACTAAACGTCGCTTAGCGGTGCACAAGCACGTGCAAATAGGGAAACTTCCATGTAATGCAAATTTCCACATAAGCAGGTGAATCTTATGCAAATTAGCCAGATGGTGTGATCCAACAAGCCAAAAGGCATCTGTGTAGACTCCGTGTCCATGTTCATAGTGTATGCGATTGCGCAAACATACTTAACAGAAAAATAAAAAAATTGTAAAATAACATCTATAATGAAGTTCAGGCAAATGTACTGTAGGACCTTGCATCAGGTCTGTACAATGGTGCATCCGTGCTGTTACCCAGCTTACATGGCTATGAATCATATAGTTTCCATGCTGTCAGCATGAATATGTAAGCAAATGAGGTGCATTTGTTGAATCACTAATAGGAGCAACCGTGTCTGCATATCCAGTTCGTGTAGGCTTCTACACGGTGTTGATATTCCCACTGGATGTGGATGCAATCAACTGGGGGGGGGTGTCCTGTTACATTTATTTATTTTATTTTACATTTGTTGACCGGGATAGTCCGACTGGATACATGTCCATTTTCAGCGGAGGCCTGGGGAGAAAAGCTCCAAGGTACAAACAATAAGAAATTACATGGTTCGTGATAAACACAGTTTAAAGATTATTTATATAATCAAGTTTTACAAGTTCACAAAGTTAAGATTTCACAAGGTAAAAGACCTAGTATTTACACATAGCTGAGTTCTAAAGTAGTTAGCACACCATCATAGAAAAGAGTTAGTCAGGCTTGGAACAAGGACATAACCAGTTTAATTTAAAATACTATTTGAGACTCATCTTGAATTAACTTAGAGTGGATTCTAGGGTGATGTCCGCAAGGAGTGAGTTCCAAATTTTTCCTACAGAGTTGGCAAACAGAGAGACACCAGCTGAATTATTGGTTTTGGCAGTTTGAACTAACAGTCTATTGGAAGAGCGTAGTGGTCTGAGATTGCTGTAGGGGTTGATAATGTTTTTAAGTGCAGGTGTATTTTCAGGTTGGTTACGTACTTTATGTGCCACTATAAGTTGGTTGTATTGAATTAGTCTGGGCAGTTCTAACCATCCTAGATAGTTTAGTTTGTTGCAGTGGTGTGTCCTATAGGGCATCCTGGTGGCAAATCTGGCAATGTGGTTGTAGCAGCTAGAGAGTTTATTGAGATAAGATTTTCTTAAGTTAGTGAGTAAAGGGGAAGAGTAGAGAAGAGTCGAGAGTAGATGAGATTGTGCAATGGCAGTTCTAGCTGGTGGGGTTAGGAAGCGTTTAATCTTGTATAGTTTATATATATTGATGGCTTTGATAGTTTGGTTGACATGCAAGTCAAATTTAAGGTTATTATCTACAATAACACCTAGGAGTTTTGTATAGGTGTCTGGGGAAATTGTGGTGCTATTGTTAGATTTTATGGAAAAGGAGAATGCAGTCGACTTATTAGTAGGGGAGAAAAGTAATAACTTTGTTTTATTCGGGTTTAAGATCAGATGATGATCAGAAAGCCAGTTTTCAACTATGTTGAAAGTATTTTGAGATAATGTCCACAGATCTGACTGGGATGCAGCAAAGCAGATCAGAGTGGAGTCATCCGCATACTGAATACAGTTTGAATCTGGAACATCAGTGTAGAGATCATTAATGAAAAAAGAAAATAGAAGAGGCCCTAATATAGAGCCCTGGGGGACTCCCAGGGTATTAGGTAGGAGGTTAGATAGTTTATTTTGCCATAGGATTGCCTGTTGTCTACCACTCAGATAAGATTGGAACCACTGGAGAGCTTGATTATCAAAGTGAATTGTTTTCAAGGGTGTGGATTAGAAGCTGGTGGTCAACCATATCAAAAGCCTTGGAGAGATCCAAAAAGAGGGCAGAGGATAGTTTATTATTATTATGGTTATGGTTAATGGTGTTGGAGAAGTCTAGGAGGGCTGAGGTGGTGCAATGAGGTCTGAAGCCATGCTGAGAGTTGGCCAAGAGATTGTTCTGGATTAGATGGTGAAGCAGTTGTCTATGGATGCATTTTTCCATAATTTTAGCCAATGGTAATAGTATAGCTATGGCTCTGAAATTAGACAGTTCAGTGGAGCTCCGGCCTTGATGGAGTGGTATCACATGGGATATTTTCCAGATGGTAGGTACTGATATGGTACAACTGATTAGAATGGAGATGGGGTATACTAAGGCATCTGCAGCTTTTTGCAGATACTCAGCGGGGAGAAGATCTGCTGACAAGTAGTGGGTTTTAATTTTTTGATTAGGGCATGGACAAGTGATGTAGTAGTTAGTTGGAAGCTAACGGAGAGTTGGGTACTGGGAGCAGTGGACTTTGAGCTGGTGCTGCTTGGAGGTAGCTGGCTTGCCATGGACTGGATAGTCTCGGTGAAGAAACTATTGAAGGTGTTTGCAACTACCTCTGGTAATTTATCAATGTGTGTTGTGGGGGTTGGAGTGGTGGTTTGTCCTGGGTGCAAGAGTTTATTTATACCTGCCCAGAACTTATGAGGGTTGTTTTGATTTTTCCTGCTGTAGATGGCAGTAGTAGTTTCTTTTATCTAGTAAAATGGATTTTTTAGTCTCATTCCATACCTGTCGATATTTAATTTGATCTAGGGGGGGCTTTGTGGTATGCCATAAAGCACATGCTTTGTTTCTGTGGGTAATTTTTGATTTGGTGTCTTTAGAAAGCCACAGTGCAATACTTGTTTTAGTTCTAATGGTGCAAGTGGGAGCATGATAATCTAGGACAGCAAGGAATTTGTTATTGAAGTAAGCAACAGCTTCATCTAAGGGCAAGTGTTTTAAGACTGACCAATTGCATGCTTTGATTTCTTCTTGGAATTTGGCTGGGTTAAAGTTCTTATTGTTTCTTACTGTTCTGGGGGTGGGCTGATGGGGGTTAACAGATTTATGCCTAATTATATAGGTAAGAAGGTGATCACTTAGGTCATTGGGGAGGGTTCCTGATATGTACAGTTGGGGCTGACTGTTAATACATATCCAACCTAGTATACTTTCTTTATGATTAGGTTTACCTATCCTGGTGGGGGTGGATATGATCTGTGTAAATGTATATAAGATTGCATGGGTGGTCGGTGAATCAGAGGAGCAGGAGTTCCAGTCTATGTTAAAATCACCAAGTACTATGGTTTCTTGAGAGTGGGTACTAGATAACCAGAGGAGGATACCTTCTAGGGTAGTTTTATTTTTCACTGGGGGAATGAACATACAGACAATATTTATACATTTATTTTTATTAATTTGCAATTTGGTAGAAAGAATCTCTGTGTTATTAACTTGGGGTGGTTATAAAGGGTCAATAGTAACCTTTAGTGTTGATTTATAGAGTACAGCTACCCCACCTCCCTTCCTAATAGTGCGGTCTAGCATGAGTATGTTATACCCAGGTGGTAGTACTGCATTGTCTGCAGTTGCTGGTTTTAGCCAGGTTTCGGTTAGACAGAGTATGTCAGGGGAGTGTACAGCCAAGAGTGCATGCAGTTCATGTACCTTGTCATTTATACTTATAATTTTAGGATTTTTTTTTAGTGTTCAGCATGTGTGTTTGTGTGGCACACTACAAAACTCAGTCCCCGGGATTCAAGAAGCTTGGCGCAAGGCCAGCGTTAGGCTTGCGCTGACCGTGCGGTGTGAAGATGGAGCAGCAGCTCCAAATGCATATTAATGAAGGCACGCTGCCACCACAGCCACGTGCATAGGAAAGGAGCGCGAGTGCATAGGGCATGTCGAAGTGCTGCACGGAGGCATGGAAATGTCAGCTGTCGACGTGCAACCTAAAATGCTTGCATATAACAATTTGCAAGCAATAGTAATCACATCTGTCAGTGTCCGTGGATACTGAAACGTATGCAAAGCATGCAAGACAGTTCCTGTGAACACAAAATGAAGAAGCAAACACAAATGCATGGTAGGGAATAATGGGTCCCTACCCCGCGAACAAATGACATTGAAAACCGTGTGCCCGTAGTCCAACGCAGTGTAGATAGCTATACCAAGTGGAAGTGAAACGCATCATATGTTAGCGCGCCGCCAATAGGTACATCCAGCCCAATGGTCAGGGTAACCAGCTGACCCATATTGTGAGGGAGGGTACACAGCTGGGCAGATGTGTCCATAACAAAAAACACGATAAATGTACATATCTAGCGATCGTATGACCGAATTATATCCCACAACGCATGCAATAGTCACATACAATAGGTATGTCCGTATTTCACATACCAAATGTGACAGGAAATAGAATAAGCATGTAAACGAAACATAAGGAGCATATAAATTGCTACAACAATAAGCAACATGTAGGCTGAAAGGAAAAGTATTATCTGTACCATTGACTGTGGGTACGTGTTGTCCAGTACATTCGGATATGTGTCCGGAATATATCCCATCCTGGACATAAGAAAAGGTGGCATCCTACCAATGATTAGTATAGTCAGCCAAAATCTGCACATCAGCGGTCCAAGCCGAACTTGTCAGGATGTGTCACAGTTGAACAGGTATTACCCGGGTATACCAACCATGTCATGAAAGTTAAGTATGGGCATGTACCTATGTGCGGGAGGTATAGCATGTGGAAAGTCAAACATGGCAGGGTAGTCCACACAACCATACAGGTACCTGACATATGTAGAGTATGCAGTGTGTTACCTTGACCATGTCATGGGCCATCAACCAAAGCAGTGATGATGGAGTGTCAGGAATATGTGTGTGTGTGGGGGGGTGGGTAATGGTATAATCCTCCAAGGCGGCACTGTGTCGTATGCAGAATAGGTGAACCAGAGGTGTATGAGGGAGCACCGGGTGAAGCAGAAAGAAACACAAAAACATGTATACACATCTGCAATACAACCAGAAAGGCCATACTGTAGAACAAAATCCCACAAACATATGAATATTAAAATGTGCAGTACAAATGTATAGACATGTCACTGGCACATACCCACAGATTGGTCCTGATGGAACTGGCCATATCAAATGCAACACACCTGGATGCATAATGGACTACCCAGCATCCCCTCCACAGCACACAACCCGCTCCCATACTTGAACGTCCACTATATCCAGCCATACTTGGCCTACTGGTTTGGTGCAGCCACATCTACACATAGTGACCACCACGCATATGTAGTAGATAGTGTCACCCTAGGCAGTTTCAGGATTGCAAACTATGTATCCCTTGCATGTAAAACCCCCAGCATATTTTCATAACGCCAGAAGAATGTTCGGTATTTGTCTTGTTTTGGTCTTGTTCAATTTTTGGTATATCCCTCATGGGATAAGTAACCTGTGTAAACATTAGAATGGGTATGAAGACATGAAGTCCAGTCCTGTAGATATCTGGACACAAGTTGGAATGTGCAGTAGTGGTGCACGAGACTGTGCAGTAGAACCTACTACCCAGGATCAAACACCTGCCCGTGACGCACGTGTCCCGACATGAATAAGCGAGAGAATATATTGCACACATTTGCATAGTGACACATGGTATAAGGGTGATGAAGGCACTGACATAAACAGGATACCCCCTGATCCACTGTGTGAGGGACAATTAATGTGTGTGTAGGCATGATCTGACCAACAATGATACAATGCCAATTGTCCTGTGATTGTAGGAAATAGCTATGTACCATACTGCATGTAACAGTTGCCTAAAGCGGTCACATCAGGATAGAATAAACGTATTCGTAGAAGAAACAGGCAAACAACAAAAGTGCCAAAGGTATAAGGCTCACAGCTAGGAAACAAATGAATGTTCTAAACCTGCACTGACCGTGGCTATGTGTTGGCCCAAACAATCTGGTGTCCGCAGTAGGGTTACCATCTGTCCCGCTTTGTGAGGGACAGTCCCTCTTTGAACAGTTGTGTCCTGACAAAATACATTACAAATGGCAAATGTCCTGGGATTGTAGGACATAATTATGTCCCATATGTTATGTAATAGTTGCAGAAAATAATTATTTCAGTATGTAAAATATCTAAATAACACCAAAACTAAAAGCAAAATCCAACCAAGAATAAAAACCACTTGGCACGACAGGAGCCGGAAGCACGTAAACAAAGGCTTTCAAAATAAGCAGTTGAAGAAATCAAACAGCTGCTAGTTCTCCAAAAAGATCCTTCAATGTAACAAGGCAAAGTAAAAATCCACAATATCTTCCAAACACTTTCACTCGACCACTTGCGAGCTTTTTCAAGGCAAAAAATATTGCTGGAAGTTCATTCACATTAAATACTTCCACTGTCATCACATGACTTCCTGTGAACCTTTCCCAACAGGAAAATCACCATATAAGGAAATTCTAAAATGCATTCTTATTATCATTAAAAATAATTCATTTTCTAAAAATCTTGGCAACTAGATACCATATTAAACATGAAATCAAAACAAACTGTTAAAATGTGTCAAAAAACAATTCTGCAAAATATTTTTAAAATCACAAATAAATGTAGTGCCCCTTTACCGGGGTAAAATAAAAGCTCCAAATTGAAACCTAGAATTACTGAATAACATTGTAAAACATTTCTTTCCTAAGTTTCAAGTATATAACATGACATTCCATATATCTTATTATAAGATTTGGTAAATTCAAAATGAGTAAAACAATAAATGTCATGTTGTGCCAAACTGTGTTATAAACGGCTTGCCTCAATTTCAGAACACTAACAATGTTAAGGGTGTCATTCAGACCTGGGTTTATAGTAGCGTCTAAACGGAGCTGCCAAAATAGCTCACGGTATTCTAATTTTAACTCCCAACTACCCCCTCTTATATCCGGTTGTACCTGTTCCAAAACCATAAACTTTATGTTCATGTCCTTACATGTCAAAGAGTGTTTATAAAAGGCATTACTTTCCTTCCTTACCTTGATGTCATTGAAGTGTTCATAAACCCTTCTCCTAAACACCCTTTCAGTTTTCCCAATGTAAAAACCATGGCACGTGGCACAGCATCCAAGATAGACTACCCCCTTAGATCCACAATTAAAATGTTTGTTAGCGTGGAACTTTAATCTTCTAGAGGGAAGATAGAAGGACCCCGAATTCAGCATAGCGTGGCATTGCTTGCACATCCCACATGGATAAGTGCCTAATTTCTTTCTATTCTGATTCTGTGGATCCTCTAACCTAATTTCTAAAAGTTCTTTCAAATTCCTGCTCCTTTTCCTAACAAAAGAAGGGAAACTGGGCATAGAATCCTTAAGATCTTCCTGAAGTCTAAGAATGGGCCAATATTTTTTAATAACCTTCTCGATCTGATCTGAGTTGTTAGAGAAAGTATGTATAAAGCTATTTTTTGACTGTGAAATGTCTTTTGAAGGGTTTGGTGACCTCTCATTAACACCCACCCCCAATAAAGGGGGATATTTATTAGCCCTCTTCTCAGAAATTTCTGTAACTAGTGCTTCTACCAGGGCTTCCGGATATTGTTTTTCATTAAAGAATCTCTTTAAAATGGAAACTTCCTCGTTGAAAAGTTTGTCCGTGCTAGACATTCGTGAAGCCTTAATTAGTTGACCCTTCACTATCGCCTTCTTTTGATAGAAGGGATGTCCACTATGATAATTTAGGAATCCATTTGAAAAAGTGCTTTTCCTGTAAATCTTAGACTGGAAACACATATTTGAATAGTCCTTAACCAGTGAAATGTCTAAATAATCAAGTTGATGTTTACTGATCTTATAGGTGAACCTAAAATATTGATGTAATCCATAAATTCCATTAAACTTCATCCCATAAGGAGATATTAGGTCAGAAATATCCTATAGTACAAGATGTCCTGATACCATGTACTAGTGAAAATGTATTTCTTTTCCCATTGGTATAATACCAGATTTGCATTTACATGGAAGCACAAGAGGCACCCATTGCTACACCTTTTTTGAAATGAATGAAGTTATTTTCTAAAACTAAATCCATAAATTCCAAAATTGGAATGCTAGGGAAATCGACTACATCAACAGTGACCATAAACATCTCAGGTAAAAATAAACTCTGATCCACTCCTTTTAGATAGTCCCATGAATCCTTACATATGTGTTTAATTTTCTCTACATGTTGTTTTAAGGAGAAGTCGATAAATTTAGCTAATGGTTCTGTGACACTTCCACCTCCTGAAACCATAGGTCTAAATTTAAGGGTCAATTTTCTTATGTTCTTTGGAATTTCAAAAAATGGGGGCAACCTTTGGTTTTTTACTAATAAGTAGTTATATAACTTCTCATTAATAGCATTCTGCATTAAATAGTCATATAATGAATAATTTATTTTAGCTTGAGCTATATTAATCTCATTTTCATAATCCCAGTTGTACATCAAAGCGGCCCCTCCCCTTGTCTGGTTTCATAACCCTACACCCTCCATTTTAAGATTTTTAATTAGAGTCAACTCATCCTCAGTAATGTTGTCAGATATTTCACAATAATCTTTCTCTTTAAGTTTCCTAATGTCAGACTCAACTAACTCCTCAAAAATTTTGATGGTGGGAACAATAAATTAAATTAACTGCTCTCATGAAAGCTTTAAATCAAAAAGTAAACTAAAAAAATTGTCCGTTATTAATAGGTCAGTGTAATTAAAAATAGTAAAATTGCCTTTCCTATATTTAATTTGTTTACCTTGAAATAATATGGTCACTGTTGATGTAGTCAATTTATTCCCCACACAACACGGGCCTGGAGTGGTTAGGTACTTACTTATCCAATGAAGTCCAACTGGGGGCCAAGTTCACTAACTTAATTTTGGAATTTATGGATTTAGTTTTAGAAAATAACTTCATTCATTTATCTGGTATTATACCAATGGGAAAAGAAATACATTTTCACTAGTACATGGTATCAGGACATCTTGTACTATAGGAGATTTCTGGACAACATCTCCTTTATGTGGATGGGAGATGAAGGAAGTTTAATGGAATTTATGGATTACATCAATATGACGATCACATTTTTTAGGTTCACCTATAAGATCAGTAAACATCAACTTGATTATTTAGACATTTCACTGGTTAAGGACTATTTAAATATGTGTTTCCAGTCTAAGATTTACAGGAAAAGCACTTTTTCAAATGCATTCCTAAATTATCATAGTGGACATCCCTTCTATCAAAAGTGAAGGGTCAACTAATTAGGGCTTCACGAATGTCCAGCACGGACAAACTTTTCAACGAGGACATTTCCATTTTAAAGAGATTCTTTAATGAAAAACAATATCCGGAAGCCCTGGTAGAAGCACTAGTTACAGAAATTTCTGAGAAGAGGGCTAATAAATATCCCCCTTTATTGGGGGTGGGTGTTAATGAGAGGTCACCAAACCCTTCAAAAGACATTTCACAGTCAAAAAATAGCTTTATACATACTTTCTCTAACAACTCAGATCAGATCGAGAAGGTTATTAAAAAATATTGGCCCATTCTTAGACTTCAGGAAGATCTTAAGGATTCTATGCCCAGTTTCCCTTCTTTTGTTAGGAAAAGGGGCAGGAATTTGAAAGAACTTTTAGAAATTAGGTTAGAGGATCCACAGAATCAGAATAGAAAGAAATTAGGCACTTATCCATGTGGGATGTGCAAGCAATGCCACGCCATGCTGAATTGGGTCCTTCTACCTTCCCTCTAGAAGATTCAAGTTCCACGCTAACAAACATTTTAATTGTGGATCTAAGGGGGTAGTCTATCTTGGATGCTGTGCCACGTGCCATGGTTTTTACATTGGGAAAACTGAAAGGGTGTTTAGGAGAAGGGTTTATGAACACTTCAATGACATCAAGGTAAGGAAGGAAAGTAATGCCTTTTATAAACACTCTTTGACATGTAAGGACATGAACATAAAGTTTATGGTTTTGGAACAGATACAACCGGATATAAGAGGGGGTAGTTGGGAGTCAAAATTAGAATACCGTGAGCTATTTTGGCAGTCTGCTTAGACACTACTAGAAACCCAGGTCTGAATGACACCCTTAACATTGGTAGTGTTCTGAAATTGAGGCAAGCCCGTTTATAACACAGTTTGGCACAACATGACATTTATTGTTTTACTCATTTTTGAATTTACCAAATCTTATAATAAGATATATGGAATGTCATGTTATATACTTGAAACTTAGGAAAGAAATGTTTTACAATGTTATTCAGTAATTCTAGGTTTCAATTTGGAGCTTTTATTTTACCCCCTAGGGTAAAGGGGCACTACATTTATTTGTGATTTTAAAAATATTTTGCAGAATTGTTTTTTGGCACATTTTAACAGTTTGTTTTGATTTCATGTTTAATATGGTATCTAGTTGTCAAGATTTTTAGAAAATGAATTATTTTTAATGATAATAAGAATGCATTTTAGAATTTCCTTATATGCTGATTTTCTTGTTGGGAAAGGTTCACAGGAAGTCATGTGATGACAGTGGAAGTATTTAATGTGAATGAACTTCCAGCAATATTTTTTGCCTTGAAAAAGCTCGCAAGTGGTCGAGTGAAAGCGCTTGGAAGATATTGTGGATTTTTACTTTGTCTTGTTACATTAAAGGATCTTTTTGGAGAACTAGCAGCTGTTTGATTTCTTCAACTGCTTATTTTGAAAGCCTTTGTTTACGTGCTTCCGGGTCCTGTCGTGCCAAGTGGTTTTTATTCTTGATAAAATATCTAAATGTTACAAGAAACAGAATAAGCAACTAAACCACTACAACAATAGGCTTTTATGTAGGCAAATAAGTAAAGTTCTATCCTTTGTACTGAACGTGGGTATGTGTCGGCTTGTAAAATCTGATGTGTGTCCCGAAAATGTACTATCTTGGCCATTTGAAAAGGTGGCAACCCTAGTCCCCAGAATACATCCCAGCCTGTACATATGACAATGTCAACGCTACCAATGGTCAGATCATTCACACAATAACTGGTCAGCCTCTTAACCACTCACAAAGCTAGTGACCTTTGGGGGAAAGGTGTTGAATGAGAATGACTACTTACAACAATGAAGAGTAATAGACGCATTTAACTGCAGAAAATTAGTAGTATTACGCATCTGTCAACACGTTCCAAGTTAATAGTACTAATATGGTAGAAGTGTCCGTGATTGTCCCTGAGTTGTCATAGCCTTGTCCCTGTCACTGTAGAAACGAGTCCCTGTGTATCACAGAGGTCCGTACACATAAGTACACCAACCAACTGTCACATCTGTTGACAGGACTATTGCATACCTGTAGTGAATTTATAACAGATGTACAGAATAATTTTCATTGTATCTATAAATGAATGAAATAGTCAAATGGGAAGGGAAACACGTGGAAACCACCCCCCCAACCTGCATTATGTAGTGGAACTACTCCCCGCCCTAAATTATGTAGCGCTGACCCAATAATGTGGTCAGAGGTGCCCAAACACCTGCGTCTGCAAACACAGATATAATGTTAAAATCTGGACTAACTCTGTCCATGTGCTATGCCTGATCTTTGAACAGCACCAGGGCAGTTCTAGTCACCAGTCGGCCGAGCCTAAACCCGGACCAGCACATAAACACCCTGACAATCAAATACGCGTATGTGCGAGGACTATAAGCATAGGAGTTATGAATATCCTTGGAGTGAGTAGACTTGCAGCATGGCTCCAGAGCAGTAGGAAACAGGGAATGTCCTAATTGCTGTACTGTGGTTTTCCCAGCAGGAGAATGGATGCCTGCTGTGTAAGGGAAGTGGTGAGGCATATGTCAGAGTAGCTATGAACCATGGGTATACATATAAATGAGCCAGAACACCAATAGTGTAGTGGTTAACAGCATCCGCCCAACGTAAAGGCATTCCCGGTTCAAGTACGACTATAGCACATATTAATTGTGTAATGAATGCCTCTGTGCTGTAAAGCCAACATTTATACATGTAAAGGTGACCGCGTTCGCATGGGTCCGTTAACCAGATTCCATTAAAGTGGTACTTTCATAAGGAATAAGGCACATATAATCCCAAAGAAGTGCCTGTAAACATATGTAACTCAGAATAAGTAGATGCAAGTATGCCTGCGCGGATGTATGCAGCTATTAGCATAGCAAATGTATGTTGTCTTGTACAGCTGTAACTTTTATATATATGCAGATAGATAGATGTGTGTATAGATAAATACCCACAGACATAGCATAAATATGCAATTATATATCTACATATTTATCTATATATACACATATATATAAATATATATATATATATATATATATATATATATATATATATATATATACACACACACATATATATATATATACAGATATATATATCTATATATCTATATATATATATATATATATATATATATATATATATATATATATATATATATATATATATATATATATATATATATATATATATATATATATATATATATATATATATATATATAGATAGATATATATATAGATATGTAAGGAACGCCGAAAGACAAAAGCAAACATAAGGGTTTTGAAGAGAATCCAGAGCAAGTAAGGAATTATGAAGTGCTCGCAGCGTATGCCACATAAAGCTGCACAAGTGTGAGTAGAGCACCGCTCTTCACACCAGAGGCAGGGTTATACCAGTGGCCATAACATTGTTAAAGTGCTACATCAACATTGTAAACAGATGGAATGTAGTACATGTTGCGACCACCTATACTTGTAACCTGCAAATCGTTCGTAATCCATAACACCAGGAAAGGCACGTATGTGCAAATATGGAGCGTATTATCATGGAACTTATAAACAAAGACATTGGCAACCTTCAAACACTGGACCCCACCCAGTTTGGGTTTGTGAAGGGCCGATCTTGTCTCCTGAACCTGATTGACTTCTTTGAATCAGTCTCCAGAGCCATGGACAAGGGTAAGGTGGTCCACACAGCCTATCTAGACCTTGCCAAGGCCTTTGACACCATCCCCCACTCTGGAATCATAGATAAACTTACTAAGTTGGGCATTAATCCCTATGTCACCCAATGGGTTGATAAATGGCTTACTGATAGAACCCACACTGTAAAAGTAGCCGACTCCAAATCCAGCTCCAGACAAGTGACAAGTGGAGTACCTCAGGGTTCAGTCCTGGGGCCGCTCTTGTTTGGCATCTACTTCTCTGAAGTGCAGGTCAACACAAAGGGACTCTAGCTAACAAAGTTTGCAGATGACTGCAAACTGGGAGCCATTATTGAATCCCCAAATGATGTGGATACTCAACAAAAGGGCCTTACAGAAACAGATGCTTGGTGCCAGAGCCATGGGCTCAAGCTCAATGCCAAGAAATGTATTGTTATCCCCTTTGGGAAAAAACATGTATCCATGAATTACCATATAGGTGGCAGTACACTAAACACAGAAAGTGTGATAAGAGACTTAGGGACACAGGTGGACAGTGGTCTCACCTTCGATAACCACATCGCCACAACAGTCAGGAAATCCTTCTATGTGGCACACCTCATCACGAAGGGCTTTTCTTCCAGAAAAAAGGAGGTCATTGTCCCACTGTACTCATCCCTCATTAGACCCATTATAGAATACAACGCCCCATTTGGTATGTACCTCTCAAGACATCTGCAACAACTGGAAAGGCCTCAGAAATACCTCACTAAAAGAATCACAGGCCTAAAGCAGATGCCCTATGCTGACCGCCTTAAAAACTCCAGCTATACTCTGTCATATCGTCTCCTCAGAGGCGATCTCTGCTTAACATACAAGGCCATGTCAAACCCAGAGCTGTTGGACATGCTACACTTAAAGAAATCCCAATCCCTCAGAGCTACACACTCCAGGGATCTAAACCTTGTCATCACAATAAACAAACATGCTGGAGGGATAGGTTCCTGACCCAGAGACTCCCCAGACTCTGGAATAGATTGCCCATACATGTCAAGCAGAGTGCCTCTTTGGACCTCTTCAAGAGGAACCTTGACGATTGGATGGGAGAAAGGAAATTCACCCCAGGGATCACGTCAGTCGCCCTGCTAGACAGGGGTCCAGGAAAGTAAATAATGTGGGAAGAAATAGCCAGGGAATTGTTATGGCTAGGCTTGTATAGGCCCTAGGACTGATAGCCTAGTACTAACCTATGAACCTATGAACCTATGAACCTATGAATATGAATGGATGGTGAGCCTGTAAATACATGAGGCAGTACAAAACATGTGTAGGGCCCCAACACTCATGAGAGGGCAATGTGTAAAGGTGTGTCATGGCTACGATATCAGGTGGATAATGGCTGTTATCCATGGAAACTCAACACAGGTGTGCAGGTGAAACTATGGATATGCGATTATGGACACAGGAGTGCTAGGGTATGCTGTGCCGGGTGCAATGGAGCGGCCCGTGGTGGTCAGCTTGTACGTAGGTGTGATTCCTAGATAGAGCATCATTTGTGTGGAGACATACGTGAATGGGCGTATCGTTGTCAAACGTTGTGCGTCAGCGCTGGCAGCCCAGCACGTAAAACCTATACGCCACCCATGAGCGGAACGGAGTCCTGCTGTGACAACCCCAAACCGGGAAAAGCAGAAAGACACAACTACATGAAGACAACAATATGTTGATGTACAGTCACAGTAACACAAACACACATCCTATCAACAGTAATAATATGAATGTGCATAGAAACAAACACAGTAGCAGGAATAATAGGCTGCCCATACGAGTAATAGGTCGAATGACACTGTATCCCATCCCAGTTAGCAGCAGCACCCCCAGACATGAAAAACGTGTGACATCTGTCCGCTGTATAATGTGCAATATACTGAGCACAAGTTCACCGGAGTGAAGTTTCGGTGTCATAATGACTAAGGCAATAGTATGCTGTTGAAGCAGAGATAAAACCCTATACGCATGTGTAAGTGTCCATGTCCGGGAAATGTATAGGTTAACGGACACACAGATGTATATTTAGATAAAAACGTATATATACATATATCTATATTAATTTACATACACATATATATTCATACGGATATATATATATATACACACACACACACACACACACAAGGATATACTACGGATATATATGTAGATAGATATATATACACAAACAACAGGTACTGATATATACACATACACACAAAACAAAATATATATGTCAGTGTAGATATACACATGTACATAAATAGGTTACTTCACAGCAATTAGGGGTAACATATTTACATCCCAGGCATTTGTGACTGGGAGGTCCAATAAATAAACCTTGTACCCCCCACATAGCCCAGCTAGGCCAGACAGACATACAGACAGGAAATACAGATCAATACACTGCCACAGTCCAAAACACCGGTAGGAAAGTACCAGTGGGAGAGTTCTGCAAGGTCTACACTTTAAACATGGATAACGGTGTCCCTTGCGGGACCCCAAAAATTCAGGGTACGTGCAAATCTGCTGACATTAATATGAGCAGGATGTAGGTGTACATGGAACAGTAGGTTGTTCAAGTGTGATAATACATGGTTTGACAAAACATATGACATGTGTCCCGAGACGGGGAGAGTGGGCAATGTGTAGGGGTGTGCTTATACCCCTGCTGCGCTCGCAGTAAGTACTTGTCACAACTGCTGTAGAGGGGTGCCAGGTAGGTGGACCATGGGTATGCATTAATGGGTTTAAGTGTGCAGCTGCTGGTTGGCAGAGATGTAGTAGGCCTGCCCAGTGGAAGTCATTAATATTCCTATGTGGGCATAGCATATGCCTGTACCTCCCAAACCTGAAGAGCACATCTACCGGATAGTCTGTAAACCATTGGGGGTATACATTGTGACCAAATTAGTGCCGTGTACCCGATTAGCATGGAAGTCCATAGTTATGAATCAGAATGTAACAAAGTCCAACTAAACACTTCCAGAACTAGTGATATTAGATGAATAGGTGGCAGAATACTGGTAATGACAGATGACAACATGTATGAGTCATAAACAGCATGTACCTCGACAAACGTGAATGAATACATATGCTATGTGACTGTGAATGTGTCTGGTTAATAGAACCGATCATCTAAATGTGTCCCACAGGGTGTTATGCATTGTCCCTTATACAGTGTTCATTCACACCCATTGATATGTGAGTTCTACTACTGACGGAAAGTGCATAATTTGCTGACCACCTTAGGTATATGATAACATAATAGAAGAGGTTCAACAACTGTACGCCTACGAGGGACACACCCTTCTGGGCAGTTGTGTCCTACAAAATTACAGTTATGGCACATGGCCTATGAGTTTGGGAATGGAGGCTATATAGTGTGTGTAGTGGTGTCAGACATCAATTTGTTGTATCAATAACAGCTACATGTAATAGGAAACAGTATTATCAATTATAATGCTACATGAATAACCTTAACGTATGCAAACCGTGGAAGTCATCTGTTTACTACTGGCTGTAGGTATGTGTTGCCTTGACACATGTGATAGCTCTACATATAGGGTCTATAGGGCTGCCACCATTCTAAATGGCCAAAGTGGAACCTGCTCTGTAGAAATGTCAGATGTACCAGGGCAGAACATACCTACAGCCATGCATAGTACAGAAATATACATATCGGAACAAATCAAAGCGTAGTCTAGCAGCAGTAAAGTTGCTTATGCTACTACATATGACATATCGACGTGTCAGGTATACAAGACCTGTAACAATTAACCAGTACAGACACATACAACATGAGAATGTCCCCTAATCAGGACAGTTGCAATGGCTAGAGTATTGTCCATGCTACTCAACTGTCCCTGAATGTCAGGTACGTCCCTGAGTTTGACTGAAAGTTTAACTCTGTCCCTCTTAATCCCTCCTAAAATTAGTGCCTGTTGAAGGAAAGGTGGTGAATTACACTTACTGACTAATGACAATAAGTAAGAGTTATAAACAACTGTTACCTCAGAATATATGTATTAAGTCATATGCTCTGATTCTGTCAATGTTTCAAGTTAAGAGCACTACTTTTGTAAAAGTGTCCCTGATTTTTCTTGACCTGTCCCTGATTCTGTAGAAATGTGTCCCCGATTGGTGGAGAGTTCTGGTATTGTCACATGAGATATGCGTGATGAGGGACTGTCCCATGCAAAGTGGGAAAGATGTCACTCCTACAGTCTCCCGTTGTGCAATCTGAAAGGTGGACAACGTGCAGTAGGTATGCGGTAGCATGACTTGGTGGACAGCTGCGTTAACAAACTCAAGTCATATGTCAACATTGCAGAGTATCGGTTCCCATGTATCAGGCAGATGGAAGCAAATCTTATGAGGAACACGCATATAATATGATTACATCACTGGATAGGCCGCCGAGTCCATACAGTCGAACGCCTGCAGTCGCAAAATGGCTACACATACCCGATACTGTAGTCATGTAGTCCGATGTAATACGCATCACAAGGGATCACACACACCCAGCGTGAGTGACAAATGTAAGCGGAAATGACGGTGAGCGAGCGGCTGTAAGCGTGTTTGTCTACCAGTATGCCAGTAGTGCACTATCAAAGAAATGTGGAGTCTAAACATGTATAAGGTGCTGTGACCAGAGGTCAGCAGTGCTTAAAACTGTGCACACCCATGCACAACTGCTCCCACCTGCTGGAATGTGCCTTACCCAGTCTGTATCCAAAGGTGTTGACCTGTCCGCAAACAAAGAACCGCCCTATACACGTGATGGTAGAAGTACCCTGCGCACATAGCTCATGTGAATTAACAATAGACCATGGCATATGTACAGACAATAGATCACACACACACCATACAGCACAGACTTCCAACAGTATAGCAATGTACTGGCAGATATGTCCGGACCACTGGTGTATGCATGCCTGGCCATCCTGTGTTTCAATGTGTGAGCATGCCCAGTATGACTGTTACGCATGTTGTCGACCGACATTACCGTCATACCGTCATGTGTGTGAGCATGCCAAGTATGGTCAACTGTATTGCATGTGTCACATGTCCAGATAGTTAGTACTGTGTTGCTAACCCCTTCGTTCTACACAGACAGGTGTCATGCTGTGTCTGCAGGGTAGCTAATGGTCATGTGTTATTGACAGTTGCTACATGTCTGCATAGCGTGGGGGGATATCCAACCACAACCACAGTCCTACACAGCACCGTGGGTGGCGCACATGACTCTCACATGTGTAGATTTGACGGGGGAGGCACAGCCAACAGCTGTACACATCTGCCGCTACTGTACTGGTATGCTGGGTACTCCATGTCAGTGTGTGGACCTACCTAAATTGCTGGTTGGAGGGATACCAGGGTACGTTAGTTCCCAGCTTTAATTACCAGCACAGTGGTGTTGGACATCCTAGCTTACACAACCTACATCAAACTGCCTGGACTGCTGTCGTCTGTGTGTGTCTTAGGGGGTTGGCGTCATTCATTGGGCATATCCATAGGCCATCGTATATCATTTGTCTGTATTGGTCCACATCTGTCCAGCTGCATGGAACGTGTGTGGGCTGTACGGACACACATGATGGTCAGCCCATTATCTGCAGTGGGTTAGGACACCCTGTGACCCCTGTATGTGCTACAGAGGTCATGGTGCCACTATGGATGTGTACTGTCTGCTGCCCTAACATTTGGCCACCACAGTCACTTGTATGCTCACATACATACCATAGCAATGGGTAACTACACATTCTAATATAACTGCCACTTGTTAGATCAATAGACATACCCTGGGTATGTTCTGGACTTGAGGACGGTGCTGGAGTGCTGCCTATGTCGGATGCACACAGTGCACCTCCTATACATGGCCGAGTACATGTATTGTCATGTTTGGCATCCATTGTACTGTGTGCGGGTCAGAGAGGGGAAATCGGTGGGTACCTACTGTGTCAGTGCATATGCCTTGTGTTGCCTCTTTGCCAAGGGCAGGTCATACTGTTCACAGGCTTTCGCCGACTGTGCCCTGCTCAGGTTGTTCCTTCACCAAGTCACACTATGCCTGTACAGGCCTTGGTAGTGGTGTTGGGCTGTGTGGCCCTGCCCCATGCTGTTCCTGCTGCAACTGTTACTGCAGGATAAGATTGTGCAGTATAGCAAATACCATAACAACTTGTATGCATGTAGCTTGTGAATACTGCAGAGCTCCAACGGATGTGTCTGGATACCAGAACTGTGAACTGAGCATCCCAAACACATGCACAAGTATATGTCTTGCCTGTGCATCCGCCTCAGTATGGTGTGAGTGTTCAGGTGTGTGTGCATTGCTGATGGGTGTCATCAGCCATGACACCAGTGTTTACCCATCATCCCCCACTAGGAGACTGTAGGGAATGTCCATATTGGCATTGGTGTGCTAAAGCTGTGTCAGAAGCCATATATTGGACACATCATAGCTTCCAGGGCAGACAGCACACACATTCAATCTCATGCCCTCATCATCACATATGGCTTAGCTGTTGGAGGGTATGCCCCTGCAGTGACTGTAGGCCCTACCCCGCTCTCTGCTGGGTGGTGCTACAATGTGTATGTGTTTGCAGGCTATAGCACCCAGTACCTCAGGGTAGTCATTCATGTGGTTGAACAGATGCATATTGCTGGTCTACTAATCACGTGTGTTGAGGACATGTACGTGCTCACTAGCATGTGTTGACATGGCATTTGTGAACTGGTGCAATACTTTGGATGCAGATGCCTGTGAGATACCCATGATATCCCCAGTTGTGCTGTGTGAGGTACCTGTGGCTAGTACACCTAGGCCAACACATACCATGGTATCCACTGTGATGTGTTTCCGTCGGCCTGTTTGATGTGTCAGGTGTGGCAGGCACAGCTCAACGAGCTGCTGTAGGAGGTCTCTGTCCACCCCATAGTGCTCAACATCCCCAGCCCATGTAGCCCCTGGTAAGTCACCCTTGGTCTATAAAGTCTTATGTCACCCCAGTAAGGGTTGTTCAGCAGCATACACATCCTCACTGCTCCAGCCTCCTGCACATGTTGGTATATGTTGCCTGCTGCAGCCCGTGTCATTTGGTTGGATTGTGTCGTGAAATGTCCCTGCAGGTATACACCGGTGGTGTAGAGTGCGGACGAAACCTGTGTATATGCTGCTTGCTCGCATTAACGTACTGTTCAAGCACCAATAAAACTAACAACAAAACTAGTACCCTTGACTGGATACTCACTAATACCCCCCAACTAAACTATAAAACAGGCACCCTCCCTGAGGACATAAGTGATCACTTGCTTACCTATTTAATCAGAACAAAAACTGTCATCCTAAACTCTGCCATCTGTAGAACTATTCACACTACCAAAACTTTTAACCCTGCTCACTTTCAAGCTGAACTAGTCACCTGTGACTGGTCACCCCTGAAATACCTCCCAATAGATAATGCTGTGAAATACTTTAACTCTAAATTTCTAACCATTTTAGACAGCCATGCCCCATTACGCAAAGTTAGAATTAGAACCAAACAAGCACCATGGCTCACCAAAACAACCAAACAAAAAATCCTCCAAAGAAATAAACAATGGGCCAAATGGCGCTCAACAAAAAGCTCCTCAGACCACCTGCAATTCAGACAGCTAAGAAATGAAACAAAAAAAGCCACATTAGCCGATAAAAGAAACTACTACTACCAACTACATCAAACCAACCAAAATAATCCCCAAAAATTCTGGCGAGGTATCAATAACCTCCTACACCCTGGATGCTCAAGTACTCCCTCTCCCTCTGGCTCTGATCAAAACAATCCCATCAAAATAGCAGACTCATTTAATACTTTTTTCACTGAAACCATACAATCCCTAGCCAACCAGCTATCCCCTAGCATCCCAGGCTCTGCCACAACCTTTACCAATAATTCTCATCAATTTCATTTTCAGCCAGTGCCCACTTCACTTATCTGTAACCTCATACAGAAACTTAAACCCACTACTCTCTCTGCTGATAAATTACCTGCAGAATACCTGCAAAAAGCTGCTAAAGTCATAGCCTACCCCATATCCATCCTCATTAACAGAACTATTTCTGAAGGATATATTCCCCTAATCTGGAAAGGCTCTCACATAATTCCCTGCATAGGCGGTAACTCAAAGAGTTGTCCAATTATAGGCCCATAGCTATTCTATCTCCTTTGGCAAAATAATGGAGAAATGTATACACATACAACTGTTAACCTACCTACTCGATCACAATTTATTAGCACCCTGTCAACATGGCTTTAGACCATTTCATAGCACCACCTCTGCTCTCTTATCCTTCAAACCATATTAACAGCAATCGTAATATTGATACTCTATCCTCAGCTGTTTTATTGATCTGTCCAAAGCATTTGACATGGTGAATCACCACCTCCTTATACACACACTCCAAACCTGTCATTGGACAACCATACTATACAGTGGTTCCAATCATACCTACATAACAGGCAACAGGCTGTACTATGGGAAAATACTTTATCTTCCCACGTCCCAGTCACTCTAGGGGTCCCGCAAGGATCTATATTAGGCCCATTACTCTTCTCCATCTTTACAAATGACCTTCATTCTGTAATTCCTCAAGCTGATTGTATCCAATACGCTGACTCCACACTCATATGCGCTGCTGCTTCTCAATCAGAACTTCAGTCACTAACCCAAATGACCTTTAGTACAGTTGAAAACTGGCTCCTACAAAGACGTCTTATCCTTAACCCCAAAAAACAAAAATGCTACTATTTACCCCCACCCGCAGAACCTCCCACTTAACTTTACTATTACTTCAAATGATGGAACTATAATATCTCCGGAACCAACCACCAAACTACTCGGGGTACTAATAGATAACAACTTGTCCTTTGAACCTCACATTAATAACACCATAAAAATAGTAAACAAGAAACTAGGTTCCCTCTATAGAATAAAACCCTTTCTTACACCTCCAGCCAGGGTTACTATTGCTCGTACCACCTCATCTCTACCTTGCTCTATGCCTCCCCTATCTATACCAAAATATGTAGAAGTAATCTGAGTAAACTTACATCCTCCTACAACAATATTGCCAGATTTGCAGCTGGGTCCTCCTATAGAACTCATCACTGTATCAATCTGAATCAGTTAGAATGGTTAGAGCTGCCAAATTTAATACTTTTCAATCAATTAATAGTAGCCCATAAGATCCTGTATTTACCTCAAAATACACCCATACTTACATCCCTAGTCATCCCCTATAATAACCTCAAGACCTTACGCTCAGCTAATAACCTACTTGTACAAATATCAAAATCCAACAACTTAGCTGGTGACACCTTGTTCTCCAATACAGTAGATAAAGCCTGGAACATCCTCCCAAGCCAGCTAACCTCAATATCCTCTGTCAGCTTATTTAAAAGCAAGCTTAAACCCTACCTCAAATCACACTGGCTATGCCCTGTGTTAACCCAGACTAAGTACCTAACTATTAACTAGACAACCACAATTCCTAGCCTATCATGATATTGTGTTGTCTCACTAATTTTAGTGAGCTTAACCTTCCTTAGGATTTTTCTCATGTAAATAAGTATATACAGTGGAATGATCAAACACCTTCATATAGTATCACGACCTATGTGTTAAAAACACTAGAAATCCATCCTTGTTTGCTGTTCTTCTATACTCTATTGATCTCTAGTGTTTTTCTTTCTTAGGTTTTGTGAGACCTCAGTATCTCTTATCATAAATTACTAGGTGTATCTAATTTTGTAATATGTTATAAAGATTTGTACTACACCATTTCTAATACAAATGTATTAGTCTTATTCATCTATTCTTAGATAAATTTTTCCTTTTTCCTACTGAAATATAAAATATATAATCTTAGGCTTGTACTATAATTGTTAAAACTTATGTACCAAATTATACTGTTATTGTCTTTGTCTTGACCTTTTATGTTGTTGTAATTTGTGGAGCTTTTCTCCCCGGGCCTCCACTGAAAATGGACATATATCCAGCTGGACTAGCCCGGTCAACAAATGTAAAATAAAATAAAATAAATAAATAAAATAAAAATGTGCGGGCTGGCCATGTCATCTGCTGATTGTGCTGATCAACACCTGTTTGTGCAGCCTGTACACCCTGACTACCCCACCACTGCTGTCATCCCTCCCAATGTCACCAGGCAGGTATAGACACACCCCTAGCTTAGGTGTGCTAAGGCAGGAGCACTCCTGAGGCACAGTACTGCAATGTACGTACAGTATGCCTGACAACCCCTCCCATGCTGTCAACTATATTCAAGACCTGCACCCAGCTGACTACACACATACACTCCAGGGACCAGCAGCACACCCTGGTGATAAATGTGATACAGTATAGTCAACCTCATCTGCATAGTATAGTCTTCTAATGAATAGTTATATGACCCATACCGAACCTCCAAATTAATAACCACTGCTCAATGTCGCTCAGATCCGTACACAACTGGAAATAGGTGCCTTACTATCACCATATTCGATGTCCCATGGTCTTCCCAGCAACAAAATAACCGGTGTCTAAACAACTACAACGCGTGGCCCTGCACACTACAGATGATGTGCATTACCTCCACGCCATGGCAGATATACATAGATCCCAGATTATCACGTACAGCTCATCCGGCACAAACATTCAATAGTGCTGATGTCCCCAGACATATATGTTCACATCTATGTCCACCTCTACATCTACATATATCATATATATTATTTGTATACATATATACATGGACATATATATCTATATATATATATATATATCTATATATATATACATATATATATATATATATATATATATATATATATATATATATATATAATTTATCTATATATATATATATATATATATATATATATATATATATATATATACATATATATATATATATATATATATATATATATATATATATATACATACACACATATACATGTACACACATATGTAGATATGGCATTTATATCACAGCAACGGACCACATGACAGCAATGCATTAGACAGGAATGAAAAGGAAACTACATGTGCTACCTGCATCATGTAGTGTTGTTACTATCAAGGCACGTGTGTTATGTTGCGTCACATGGGTCAGACCGTATCAAGGGTAAGAGTAGGGCTGCTGACAGTTACTCACCAGACCTATTGGTGAATGTATGTGTTGACAACCCAGTGTCTTGGCAGAATATGCGGGCTGTGGACACTATATAGGTCAGCAACAAAACACACAGAACACATCCCGCAGCTAGCCACCCACAGATACCAACACATATGGTATAACTGCCAAGCACACACACCTGCCATGCCTTGGAATCGAGCACCTACCTGTGTAGTCTACCACACTACAGCATTATGCAGTAACAGAACGCGCTACTGAGTTCCAGCATCACCGCACTCCCACAGGCATACATCTAGGTGGATGACATCATCCGCAAAGTCAAAGACACCGATAGGGAATGTATGTGGAGTGAGACGTCTAAAAGCATTACTCTGTCCCCAGGCAGCTGAAAACACAGACACACGTGGCAGGCCTGGGAGTTGAACATACACCTAACTACCTTATCACACTACAGCATTACGCAGTGACAGAACACGCTATCGAGATTAATGGAACACAGCACTCCCAGAGGCATATTTCTAGGTGGATGACATCATCCACAAAGGCAAAGATGCCAATAGGGAATGTATTTTGAGTGAGACATCTAAAAGCATTACTCTGTCCCCAGGCAGCCGGAAACACACACACACACACTTGCCAGGGCTGGGAGTCGAACATACACCTAACTACCTTATCATACTACAGTATTACGCAGTTACAGAACACGCTACCAAGATTAGTAGAACACAGTACTGCCAGAGGCGTACTTCTAGGTGGATGACATCATCCGCAAAGGCAAAGACGCCGATAGGGAATGTATGTGGAGTGAGCCATCTAAAAGCATTACTCTGTCCCCAGGCACCTGGAAACACACACACACACACACACACACACACACACACACACACACACACACACACACACTTGGCAGGGCTGGAAGTCGAACATACACCTAACTACCTTATCACACTACAGCATTACGCAGTTACAGAACCCGCTACCGAGATTACTGGAACACAGCACTCCCAGAGGCATACTTCTAGGTGGATGACATCATCCACAAAGGCAAAGACGCCGATAGGGAATGTATAGAGAGTGAGCAGTCTAAAAGCATCTTACTGTCCCAAGGTAGACGTAGACAAACACACGGCAGTGGTGTGATCGGGACAACTGCCTATCTACGGAGCACTATTACAACACTACATAGATACGAGATGTGCCACAGACAGTACACCCTTCAAGACAGTCATCCAGTGTGTTCAATGTAGGCATCCATTCTGATGTGGGATATGGACATCTGTTGCCTGGATGACCACCATCGCTATACAGGATGTCAATGGCCATGCCCATACACAGAGGCACATCACCAACACAAGGTGTCACTGGGCATGCTCACACACTATCACATGTCCGTTTGGAATGTACTGTGTGTCCATCTACATAGCAGTGTACTGGGCATGCTCACACACTTAGTAGAAGTGTAGGGCTATCTAGCATGCACATGGATTCTAAACATGGAAGGGCACAGTTTGGAATGCACTGTGTGTCCATCTACACAACGGCGTACTGGGCATGCTCACGCACTTAGCAGTTGCAAAGGGCTCTCTTGCATGCACATGGATTCTAAACATGGAAGGGCACAGTTTGGAATGTACTGTGTGTCCATCTGCACAACGGTGTACCTGGCATGCTCACACACTTAGCAGTAGCAAAGGGCTGTCTTGCATGCACATGGATTCTAAACACAGAAGGGCATAGTATGGTGTTACTATCCCCACGTACATGAAGGGCTGTCTTGCATGCACACGGATTCTAAACACGGAAGGGCACAGTATGGTGTTACTGTCCCCACGTACATAAAGGCCACTCACATGTACTGACCAGTACAAACCCAGGAGCCATCACAGATGTCTCAGGTGCAGATCACAGAGGTAAACACCGCATTCTACTATGTAGCCCTCAGACATCACCATGTCCTTGGACCAGCAACACACATACATTACCACAACACCGTGTGACTCATGACCAGTGGACTGTACATAGGTCTACAGCAACTGTGCAGACTACACATGTACTGACAGGGTTCCATCATGTGTTATGCAATGCAATTATACCACTGTACATAACCAGGTCAGCTCTACACATAACAGGGGCCCTGGGTCTTACACAGCTGTGACAGATGACTGTCACTTTACAGCAAAGAACACACATGTTTGGATATGACATACATGTAATCGCAGTGGATATGTGCATGGACCACACACACACACACACACACACACACACACACACACACACACACACACACACACACACACACAACACATATGTACATAGCATAACTTTTGCTGTCCTCCATGCAGACAAGTGGCTACAGCAACCACATGCATGCGCATGGAAGGTAGGTCCATGGCTGTTGAATGCTAACAGTACATGAGGTAGCAATGTTGACCGAGGAAACATTCCCTCTGTACTAGTTACCCATGACACCCATCATATCATACAACAGTGCATGTGTTATGTATATCATCACACATGTCCACCAATGGCAATGCATACAAACATGGCTACATGACAGGCATATAGGACCAACACACATGTACATGTAGTGGTGTGCATGCAGCTACCATGCATGTGCAGTAGCTGATGTATATAATTCATCTGTGCCTAACTACAACATGCAGTTGCAATGCAGCTCCATCATTGACACCTGTATATGGTGAAATACTGACAGTACGGTAGGATGTACATCAGGTATGGATGGATGTGTGTACATAAAGTGGTGATTCACCTTTGCAGATGGATGTTTGCCGGGGATGGCTCACAGGTGTGTCACAAGCCATCCTACCATTACATGTGCAAACAGTACGCTATGTTACTGTTACTTGGCGGTGAAGACATAAAACCTACACAGCGGTCGGGTGTTACTGACTGTAAGTCACATGACACCTGTAACACTTACATCCTCCCATGCACATATAGCAGCACAATTGCCGGTAGCATTGGTACACATAATGCGGCCAATACTGCCGCATGTCTGTCAGACGTATCATCATATAGCAGGTGTATCATTCACAGTACTGCCATGTGTGTTTGCTTGTGTGACCATATATGCCACATATGGTGGGGAATACATCCCAATTGTTACACACCCCTGTACACTGTTGTAGAGATCTGTATATACTGCAGTGTGGAAAGCATGACGTAGGCAGGGTTGGTGTGCGTATCACACACATGTCAGCTATCCGTATGTGAATCAGTGTGTGTGTGTGTGTGTGTGTGTGTGTGTGTGTGTGTGTGTGTGTGTGTGTGTGTGTGTGTGTATGTATGGCTGTCTGGTGCATGGAGTGAGGTTGTATGCTACCATACAGAACAGACAGGATCCTCAACCCATCATGGTGATGCAGTCTACTATCCTGTTGATGCCATCGGTCTCAGCCTTACTGGCTACCTGTACATGTTCATTCTCTGTGTCGCGTTGTGTGGGTGCACAGTACTGTGAGGGTGATTACCACATAGGCAGGAGTCCTCACCTCAACACTATCGAGTGTGCATTATAATGTTGTTGACCCCGTGAGTGTGGGCATGTTACTGTTTGTTTCTGTGTATGTCTGTGTGTGTTCTCATCCTGTAATGTGACAGGGTATTACTGCTTCACAGTGAGGCCTCATGCTATCAAGTGGCCTCTAATGTTATCATCGGCCAGACCACTGTGTAAACCCCCCTGCACCATGTCAACATACCTGTGATGTGATCTGGTATGGATGTCACGTCTCTAGCCACTGTAGCCTATTAAACAGCCCACATGCTTCTGGATCAGTAGATGTGTGGACATCTGTGGTATGGTAGCCTTTCTAACAGTCAGGTTGAGGCAACGTATAGCATGCTGGTATTGCCATACATACCTGTGAGTACTCCACATTTACACATGGGAAACTGCAAACACTGCTACTTGTTGGCACATGCAAGTAGACCATAAGGAGGTAACCAGGGCAACATTACCAACATGCTGTTACTGTTGTTACCAAGACACATACTGTGAACATATAACAATGCATTATAAACCTGTACTACATGGTATGTCAGGTGCGTGTCAACAGTACACAACTAATGTAATATACACTTCTCTCACTATTCTGTTCACCCTGTGCATCAGACCATTTGAGCATGTCCCTGCACCGATGGTGTGGATGACAGGGATGCGGCACAGGCATCATCATATGCACAGGGTGATAATGTTTGCCAGGGGCATAGGCTGCACCAGTGGATGACATCATGAGTGCGGGTAAGGGCCGGTAATCTGATTGGACATGTGTGGTCGTTATGCATGTGGGTGTTGCGGTGCCCTACAGATGTTTTTGCTGTGTGCGTGTATGATTGCACGCAGTTCTGCCTTTTGCCAGGGCTACACAGGGGTATTATTGACAGCTCCAGATTGTACAGACCAGGATGTACAACTCACTGTGTCCGGCCATGGCCACATGACCTGTGCCTGCCAGGGATTGCATGGGCACTACCAGGCGGAGGTACAGATTGGCTACTGTCTGATGACACATGTCCACTGGAACTGTGTCCCCACTGGGAATGTCCAGGGCCACGTCCACATGGCCTGCTGTGTCCTGGTGTGGATAGCGCAGCACCAGCTGCACTGCTACTGCTACCGGCACTATGGGAGCGGGCATGTGAAGTGGCTTGTTCACGTTGACCTGCACTAGGTGGTGTAGCTGGCCTATGTCCACGTGGCCTATGCCTCACTCCTACCAGATGTTCCAGCACAGACAGCTGATGCTCGCGGATTGCCATGCCACGTTCAAGGATTCCGAATATGTCACCTAAACGCCTGTCCAGAACATCAGCAATCTGCTGTTCAGCATTTGCCAATGTCTGGATGTTGTTCTTTAGAGTACAGATAGCAGCCCCCTGAAACCGCTGCCCTTCTCTGTTCTGCCATTCAGCACATGCCTGCGCCGCCATTACAGTCTGGAACATGCATCTGGTGACATCAGCTGCTGCACTCTGTCCTGCAGGTGCATGTCTGCCAGAGGTCCTCCTACGAGCAGCACTGGCCACATGCCTGTGTGGCACATCTGCAGTCATTACACTGACACCATGGTGTGGAGACACACCTTCTGTAGCCACCACACATTTCTATTCCAAGCTAACACACGCTGACTGTCCTTCCTCTATGGCCACTGGTGATGGGGTATGTGTTGGCATGAGAACTGTGTGTGGGGAAGAGGGGGACATAGATGGGATGGCAACAATTGGCACAGATTCAGCCCCTGACAACCCTGCCTGTACCTCATGCATATGTTCATCACTGCTAGTATCTGTGGGGACACTAACATCAGATGGACGGCAGGAGGGTAATGCACCTACATTACCTGTGAATGCAAAGAAATACTCTACATTACAATAGAAACACACACACACACACACACACACACACACACACACACACACACACACACACACACACACACACACACACACACACACACACACACACACACACAGACACACCATGCATGTGATTTGACAGATGGCATGCAGCATGCATGTGATACAGCAGACGGCATGCAGCTCAGACATTTATAGTGTTAGTTAGCATACCTCCCTGGGTTGCACACAACAGTAAGCAGGTGTCATATCAGTAGCCATGCGGGTCACACAATCATGGTAGTAAGCATGCATCCCTGTGATACATCATGTGGACCAGCACAGGTTAACAGTACACATGGCTGAAGTGACCTTGACATGTAATCTGCTGACTTGTGCATTGACATGCATACATGTCGGACAGAATGGTGTCCTGACACATGTACAGCATTGTAATGGATATCACATTGCAGTGTTGTCTGTATGCCCTACAGATAGAATGCACGTTTAGCAAATGTGCATGAGCATGGAAGGGTAGTGTGAGGCGTCTACATTGCTATACAGTGTGAAGTACAGACACTGTGCCATTGCATGGCATCATGAGGCGTCTATACTGCTATACAGTGTGTAATATGCACACATTGCATAGCCATAACTGCGTGCATACACATGACATAACTGTGGATTGTGAACCACGTTGCTGAGGTGTATACACACCAAACCATGCTGTGTCATGTGACAGGTCACTGGAAGACCTACGGATGACACCCCTGCACAACTACTACAGAGTCTTAGCTGCCTGGCAACCATGTCCACACATGGCAGACTTGTCAATACATCATGTCCCACATGACATTGATGTACCACACACACACAAGGTGCACGGCTGACGATGATGTCCTACAGCAGCAAGGGGAATGTACGGTATCTGTGGCCTGATGTGGTTTCAATGTCTGTGGAAGCTGTACAGGTGACTACTGTCATGCTATGACACAGTCGTGATGTTCAACACATCTTATATGGTCGACTTATGTGACACCTCACTAGCTGTGACAGGCTTTTAGGATGTCCTGTGTACCACATCAACTGTATAATCAGACAACTAAGGCTATAGTTGGACCATGTGTGGACAATGTGCAACAGGGTGTATACACATCACATCTACTGTGTGGCTACATGTCTCTGGCCATCCTCCATGGCCATGTGTGAACATGTGTTGGCCAAATGTTTGTGATGGCCATCTATCTCACATGTCTGTGTAGTCCCATATGACATAGACCCATAGATGTCAGATATGTCATCGTCCACAGGGCTATGCAGACAATGGGTTGTATGTTTGGTATGTGGGGTATGTGTTATGGGATAGTGTGACAATATTGCAGCCAGAACACTACATGGCTGGGACATGTCAGATGGCACATCACAATGTGTGCACCCATTGCAGGGGCATATAACACAATGGTGACTCCTGTGGGCTGCCCATATCCTAGCTCACTGTGTGGTACTGTTTGTGTACCACACATGTGCTGTTCCAATGTATAGTACATATGCCTACATTGAACAACACCTCCACCATTATATGCACAGCTGTCCACACATGTAGCAATGACAGATATTGTGGTTTCATGTCGGTGTTTCATTTAGTTTGTATATATTGCACATGGGAAGCCAGTGTGAATGATGGGAGATGCGACCTGTATATCGTGACTGGACCATACATCATGTGTACTTGTGTTAACTGGCCACATGGCGAATACATATATGCATTAACATGCCTGATACTGATGACAGTCTCACCTGCAATGGACTGATGTCTGTGCAGCACGCCAGAGGTACCTGTATAGGGGTGACACAGCAGTTTGAACATTATCCATGACTGTATGACAGCCACAGGGTGCACTGTGCATGTTAACACATTCGCCTGTACAATAGCATATAGTATGCACATGTGTGCATACACAGGGTAGCATACTGTAGTATGCAGCATGTGTGCAAACATACCTTCCATATGATGTTACATTACATATTGTACAGTGACACATGCAACTAAATGGGATATAATAGTCATATGTGCAGTAGTGACTTACCAGGCAACTCCAGGCTCATTGGTTGGGAGACACCCACCTCCGCAATGGCAGCTAGTGTTTGTGGATGCTGTTCTGAGGGTGTCCCCAGGCTGGCCAGTAGCTCCTCGGTGTGTGTGAGTGGGGGCTGGGTTGGTGGCCCACCACCTGTTAAACCTTGTTCCCTGGTGATTGCAGTGGCACACTGTTTCGCATGTCGTATCAAGTCTGGGCAGTGTCTGCGCACCTGCTGGTAGGTGCAGTTATGGCCACCCACATCATTAACCCTCCTGCGAAGGTCCTGTCACAGGTCGTCACACTGCTGGGCATGCTGTGGCACATGACTGAACAACACCTCATAGTTCTCATGGAGGTACGGGATGAGGACATCATCCTCCTGGTGGCTGTACGCTGGCAGGCGTGAGGAGGCATTATCTGGAAGACATAATGATGGTGACAGGTCACAGTATCACAGAGATGTACAGAGATACAGCTGCACATACATTTGTATTAAATCTGGTACATCTGCACAGTTATCTTTGCAAATCTTCATGACACTGACATGACTGACATGTTTGTGTCACACATGTAACACCCGTTATGCATTGGATATCATCACCATATATGTGCGTCACCTCATTACATTGTTCATACTCCATGTGAATGCTGTCTTGATGAGGGCATGTCTGTTTGCCTGCCTGGTGTTCTTACCTATCAGCACATGCCTGGATGTGTCCACAGTGATGCTGTTGACCTTGATGCTGTGTATATGTCACATGTCAACACATACACTGCCTTAATGGACATGAACAGTGACAATGCACACATACGCACGGAACATTTACATGCATGTGTTTTGCCATATACATCTACACGGCACTGTACAGCAGTTCAACATCCTGCCACGGATCGCCTGTGTTGCACATGTGATAGACATGGGACAATGGCTAGCCGGACATCATTCGCAGGGATGGTTATCAACTATAGCATGTACGGGCAAGGTTTCCTAGCTGTATCCGACAGCCATTTTTGCCAGCGCAAGGTGCATCAGTGCCACATTACTGATCCAGACAGTTAATAATACATCTACCATGTGGTCATCACACCATGTATGACAAAGATGAAATATGCAGCTTTGATGGACAGGCTTGCATGGTATGGCGGGGGTATGTAACATGTATGGCACAGGGATCTGTCCAGCATGTGGCGATCCTTGTAGTAGGACGGTGGCTGTCCATGACGTATGTCTTTCAGATCAGGATATGTATGTGTAGCATGTCCAACATCACAGTGTAGCACATGTCTTTATGCAAGGTAGCCAGCATGCTGCATAGTGGAGGTGAGGATTGTGAAGGCAGGTATCGCCCATCCACGCATGGCCAATACCCCTTAAAGGTGATATGTGATCCGATATTGGTCACCCAAGTGCTGAGAATGCCTGTCCAATGATCTTCATGCTCATGGATGGCACCCTGTCATGACATGGGTGCTTCGTATGACTACCTAATAGGCCTGCAGATGTCACCAACTCAGGGAGGTAAACTGCACAGCACCATCCCTTACACAGTGTCCATAATGTTGACCGCTGCCTAGGTGGTAGTTAATGGGTACAGGGTTATTCACCTAGCGGTGACAATGCTATTATCAGCTGTCAGATTGTGGACATATGTCACACACCTCACCCACAAAGCCTATTCTGTATGTTGTCCACAACACTGAGACAGCTGTTGCTCCTAGGTCATGGCCATTCACATCCTTACATACACAGATGTCTTCCATTTGTCTGTGCGGTATGGGCTACAATGAGGGGGGAGTACAAAACATTAACCCTGTTTTACTGTAGCTGCCACTGGTGTGATATGCACATGTCACTCTGACACCTTTTGTAGTGTTGATTCTGTCAACAGGCCACTGGCAGAACACTCATGTGACATACGAAGGTACATCTAGTATACTCAGTATAGCTGGAACACGGTATGGGTGATGATGTCCTATGACCTGTCACAGGTATGCTATGCTGTGTGAAATCATCCGTACTGTCATCTACTTCTGTACTGCTAACATCTACGTTGATTAAGGTTCATAGACTTGCAGACCATACTCAGCTGGGCAATAGTGCAGTACCTCCAATTATGACTGTCGTCTCCACTTGTGGGTTGCAGTGGATTGATATTATCCAACACCCTATCTGTAGTGCATATTCATGCTCAGTACTTGTTCAGAACTTGTGAGCACTTCATGAGCTACTAATTACTATAGCACCCATTCCAACTCATTTCTTACAAGTACACTGTCTGTCCTTACATTTCCAGCTTGCTTACAGTACAACAGCTGTTGTACACATGTAACTCACATATCTCGTGATACATGGTTGAATATACAGGCATGTCCAACTGTCACGTACCAGTGCTACTGCCTGTCTATATGATGAATATGGTGAACATGTGGCAATAGAGCAATTGTCTCATGTACACAGTCAATGCTCACCTCCCAACATACAACACTACAGCCTGTGGGAGATGCACATATGTAGCCATGCTGGGGGTAATGCTCTCACCAACCCAGACTGTACCTGACATTCATGTGGGGACATGTAACATTTGCAACACACCCCACTCATCACATAGTCTCACAAGATCTCCACCACCACAGGCCACACATAGTATGAGTACGACATTTGCAGAACCTCTCCATACTCTGTGTAGGCACCAGAGGCAGCCCCCATCACCAAACACAACAACAATTACTTATAGCCCACAGACTCATGTGTGCCCATCAACTACAGCCAATAGGGTGTTATAACATACCCAACACACCAGTCATAGGTGACTCTGTAGGCTGTCACACTGATGTCCCACTCAGCAGGCTACACAAGGCGATAGTCACTTACATCTAGCTGTCGGGTAACTGGTTCTGCAACATAAACTATGCACCCATGCCACACCTCACCAGGTACAATTTGACTGTCATTTTCCATGTTAGTGTGACTGCCCTGAGATGTAACCTCCCAGACTACATGTGCAGGGACATGCGATAGCTCTCCGGTCTTGCAGCCCAGAAGGTGTCGGCCAAGCCCTGGGGAACATTCTACATTCATCCAGACTAGATACCACTGTGCAACAACTGACTGTTTCACTTCAACAGTTGCCTATGCTTCTGCTGTCATTCCACAGGCATCTGGTATCTGTCTGCTTTGAATGACATGGTCTACAAAACACGATGCTTTGGCACAGATGACCTGCACCTGTCAGACCTGGAGTACAGATAACATGTAAGGCTCTTGCTGCTCCTATATTGCCTGTCTTGCACAGTTTCCAATAACATTCACCACCAGAACGGGAACAGGCAAGCAAAACATGGGGTCATGTGACTCAATGCTTGACATCATCTCTGACGCACACAGGCACGGCACTCCTTATACTGGACCACTTCAATATCTCTGCAGTGACTGGGACCTGCCTGTAGGCTCCGCAGAGCACACCTGCACTGACAGGTCATATGCAGACCACACCTTTCAGTCATGTAACCTGGACCGGAACACCCACGACTAAGGTGTGTCCATATTTCACTATTTTGTACACACCACCTGGCTGGTTACTTAGCACAATGCAACAGAGGTGATCTACATGCAACTAACTGTGGCCAGAACTGCTATACACATTGTAACATGCTACGGATTCAACAACATACCCCATGGTTACCGGACCTCATTTCTTGGTGTACTGGACAGTAGGGTTCAGACAGGTACTAGTAATGTGCGACTGACACTATCCCACACTTAACTGGGATAGCTACTCATGTACCGACACATTAGGCCAACGCTGTCCAGGATTCATAACCTCCACTCGGCTGGATCAACCCATACACACCACCACCAAGACCAACAATATCCTAGACATGGACATTACCAACATGTCACTAGTGTTCCACACCAGTGGTTATCCCCTCGTTGGTAGTTTCTGAACATATGCTAATCACCCTTGTTATCCACATCCCGGCACCACACCCTTCACGGCATATACAGTACAAGATTAGTACAATGCCTACTACAGACGTCTTATGACAGCAGTAGTAAACGTCATGACACCAGTGCAGATGGACAATGCACATATAAACACTGAAACATACCCCAGAGCACTTCATTAGCACTTACACAACTGCATGGATCATGCTATTCCAAACAGAGCCATAGTGGTACCCACCAGATAATGGATGCCACTCTGGGGGTCCAGTTCCATGGACATAATATACAACAAAAGGTGGAGGCTGTTGCAAAGTGGAGTACAATCCCATGGGTGGAGTAGCTCACTGGTCAGCCTCAGTAGGGTTCCGGGATCCCTTATCACATCCTCCAAACCTAGCTACGTAAACATTACTGCAACACATTCCAGGGTGTACCACAAAGCATTATGGAGGTATGTCAATAGTCAATGGCAATACACACATCTGCTCTGACATACGACGGTTACTCAGGAACATTACAGAACTGAGTGATGTTGGCAACATCCTGGTGGATGGGTTCAATGCTAACTTTACACCCTCTCACTCCCTACAGGGCTGTAATCCATGCAGGGACATTGCGGGGTCCCTGCGGTCACAACTACACTGTTCCAACCTGCACTCTCTAAGGCCTGGAACACAGACTCCATGTGACCATCCAACATCCCAGGCTGTGATTTACACAAACCTCAGAATGACATGTCTCCCCTCTTGGCCACCAGATTCACTAATAGCCTTGTATCAGACATTGAGGCCCCTGAATGGTGCACAGCAACAGTTATCACACTCCACACAGGTGACCCCACAGTGAATCAGAGGGACTGTTGCCCTATATGCCTGACTGGACTGTTCTGCAAGGCTATGGGGCACATCATCATGGAAGTCATTCACAGAGACATTGGTGGGCTCCAGACCTTTGATGCCACCCAGGTTGGACTTGTTAGGGCCAGACCATGGCTCCTACACCTGGTGGACTCCTCTGATACAGTTACCAGGGTAGTTGATGACAGTAAGGGGGTCCACACAGCCTACATTGTCCTCTCATTGGCTTTCAGCACCGTTCTCCATTCTGGTATTGACAACATACATATCCACCTGCACATCGACCCCTATGTCTCAGGATGTTATGGAAAGTGGCTCATGGACAGGACCCACACAATGAGGGTAGGATACCGTAGTACCTACTGTATTTCAGTTACACTTGGCATACCACAGTCCTCAGTCATAGGGCCCCTCATTTTGGTATATGCTTCCCTGAGGTACAGGCTAGCACAGAAGGACTTTCCCTGACTAGGTTTCCAGACAACTGCATACAAGGCACCATGATTGATCCACCAGCTGATACAAACTCCCTTTATAAGGGTGTCACTGTGATGGATACCTGATGTCAATAACATGGCCTCAAGCTGCATGACACATGGTGCATGAGCATCCCCTTTGGATTACACCAATCACCCACTGACTATCACATAGGTGGTAGTCCCCTACATACATGTGACATTATACGGGATCTTAGTACACATGTATGTAGCACCCACTCCTTTGATAACCATATTGCCAATGTGGAATGGATATCCTTCTACGTGGCCACCCTTATCTGTACTGGGTTTGTAGCTGAAACAAAGGCACCCATTGTACCTCTAAACTCCTGACGTATACACACATTCAAGGGTACAACACCCCATTTAGGGTGTACCTTACAGAACAGCAACAGCTTTACATACCACGACATTAACACACCATGAGGATTATTGAGCTCCGAAGGTTGATGTATACGGCAGAACTACGGACACCACGACTGTACACATTTGCATACTGCATACTCAGGGGTGACCTCTGCTGAACATACAGGGCCCATGTCCACAACAATATTCATGGATATACTCCACATAAGCAACATAAGGAAAAGCCACTGAGAGCAACATGGCTCATGGATATGTGCACAAACGCAACGATGAGTGGGATGTTCTTGAGGGTTACATTCTCAAACCAGACACTCACCATGCTTTGGAACATGCTTTCTATGTACATCACGCAGGAACACTCAGTAGCACTGTTTATGAGATACCTCACTTGGTGGATGGGAGACACACATGTACACCAGGGATCACTGCAGTGGCTTTACTGTGCAGAGGTGCAGATAACACATGGCTCTGCTGTTCACAGACAGGATACTACCCTAGAGAGGTGCCGCCAGTGTAAACACTGTAGTTGGGCTTACACATAGACTTGTCAGACAGCATAGTACCTCACTATGAACCTGTGAAGCTATTACATGTCCTTTGTGCATGGTTAATTGAGTAGCTCTTCCATTTCAATTAGCTATCATGCTGTTACAGTGTCCTATGACTACAAGCCATATGTATCCTGTTATTGTGTATTGTACATGCCAATAGACGATACCTTTTGTTTGCATGATATAACTGTTATGCTGTGTAGAATATCTGACATATCTACCTAAAATACTGTATATTACACATATTTTACATATTATCCCATAATGCAAAGCATACTTGCACAGCAGGACCACCTTAGGCATGTTATTGTCATTATATGCCCATACACATGCCTACTGTGACAGTATATCAACATATACTGTCCCCTGCTATGGCATGTACTTGTTGGACATACCCTACCACTGACGGCGGGTGGTGTGGAATTGTTCTGTTTAAAGCCCTCTTGTAGCATCCCTTGTGGTGTCTGTGATGTTTACCTTGTGGCCCACAGCAGGGCACACAATTTCTACAAGCTATGCTCAGCAAGACATCACTACATAATACCTTTTCCCACTTTATGCATTGCGGACACTTTTAATTAATACAAAACAGGCTATACATACACTAACATACTGAGTGTTCTACATACCTTGTTAGCATTCCAAACTTTCATAAATATCTCTCTTACACCTTTACTGTTTAAATGATTCTATGGTATGAGCATACGGTTTGAATGTCTGGCAAGTCATCATTATATACATTGATACCTGTAACATGTGGTTTCCTGCCGCCAATTGGTGTTCCTGAGTAAATTATTACATGCACATCAGCTGTGCAGTTACTCCATTCACCAATTACGTGGCAACAGTGGGGTATAATTGAATTCTCCACTTGGGCGTTGCCCTTTTGCCCTACCTTAGGGGAAACGGCCTGTATGTGTTTTGTTGTGTGGAATAGCAACTGCTATTTGTAGAGATATGGATATTTTGGATTCATGTCCCCCGTGGATTGTGTGTGACAGCTAGATTATGTGGTTCTACATGTGAGTGTACCTGTCATCTCAACCGTCTGATAAGGGACTATTGCAAACAAAACCTGTAACATTGCCATCTGTTCCATTATACAACAGCTACGATTTCACATGGCGCCTTTACAAATGTGTCTCTCACAAGGTATGTTATTGCTTCTGCAGATGTAATTGAGTGAGTGAATGTTTGTGATGTTATTACAGTCTGTATTGCTATTGTTTCGTGTGTGGGAGATGTAGGTGGGTGTACATAGCATATACAGGTTTGTGGGGACTGCATTTCTACTTATTCCATATATGTGTGTGGGCTCCTTCCCTAATTGAAGACCTATCAGTTAGTAGACTGAAACTATGGTTGTTACGGGCTTATACATTGTGCCACTGTTAATTGGTTTCTATATAGTATGCAGATGAGGTTGATGCTTCCATACCTCCGGAAATACAGCGATATGTAAAGGAATGTTATTAAATGACAGCTGTCCCGTGTATTTCTGTCACAGATATTTGCACTCATTGCAGTTGTGTTGGTGACTGAACCTATTTGGCATGGGTTGCCACCTCTTCAAATGGCCATAGTGGGACATTTGCAGGACACACATCGGTGTTTACAGGCCGACACATACCCACGGTCCGTACACAGGATAGCACATACTTTTATCCTGAATACATACTTATTCTTGTAGCACTTTAGCTACTTATCATGTTTCATGTAACATTTACGTTTTTCATATACAGGCATAACTATTTAATGCAACTATTACATAATATATGGGACATAATTATATCCTACAATCTCAGACATTTGCCCTTTTTAATATTTTTTGTCAGGACACAACTGCCCAGGGAGGGGCTGTCCCTCTTAAAGTGGGACAGGTGGTAACCATATGCCTACGGCCAGCTATAACCACACCTACCGTAATGATCTACCTCCGAGTTAGCACTAACAGGCACACAATGCAAACACACACACACACACATTACAGTCCCACGGAAACGCACACGGCACCCTCAACACACACATACACAGACTACGGCAATCACAAACATAGTTGAACACAGTACCTACGTGGACCGCAACACCGGCAGCGATAACTAAATGTCCCTTAATATCGTGATAATATTACACGTGGTTCTAGTGTTCCGTTACTGTGTTCTTTCGGTCTTTCAGCCTCATGATTATGCGTGTCGATATGTGACACATTCCATAGCTGGCAGTATCCTATTTATTTGTACCTCCATGGTTGTGTACATGTCGTTGCCCTATCTACATATTTGCAAATATAGGTGAATCCGTATATATCAACATATATCTCTCTATCACCCTTTCTATCGCTATTATGTATATGTATGTATATACATATATATATATATATATATATATATATATATATATATATATATATATATATAAAACAGAGATAGTGACAGGCAGAATACACCTTTCATTGTGTACATGTTGGTGTATACTGTTACCTGGACTCCGCACGTTTGTGTTTGAACCTGTCACATTACACACCTGCCGTTGGTACATCTTGGGTAGCTTAGTGTTAGGTGATTGTGTACATGATTGCATGTTCTACTCCTGGCAGTAGTCATTTTACCCTTCAGAGCAGGCACTATTAGTACAGGGGTGAATAATGCTGGTTTCACCTGTTCTGGACATCAACGACCGTGATCTGCGTGATATTCAGAGAAGCTTAGCCCTGTTTCACGCATATCTGTATAGTCATATTTAAATGACACTTACCAGCACTGGGCAACGCATATTCCCGCTAACATGTGCTAAACATGATCTGATGACCTGCATCCCACATGCATTATTCGTGCCTTCGAGATTACATTACATCCCTTGCAGGACGTGGGACCGAGAACATGCACGACAGTCACTGCATTTACCACTTGGGCATCTGGGATTTGTACATGTGTTATGGCATTTTGTATGTGGACTATACTACGGCTGTTACTCCATACTGCGATCAAATGGGTAACTCAGTTAGTTTACATATGGATGAGACCTATTAATGGTATGTCCAAGTGATGTTTAATGGATGTGCTCCAGCATTGGGTATGTATGTCACAGTGCCCCACACACTATAATGTGCTACACCTTCACACAACCGTAGGTGGAGCATGCTGGGGTGACAGATACCTGTCATGGGTGCACCCCATGCTTCGCCACTACATCCATGATTACATTATATAGAGCCCCTCATTAATGCACCAGGGAATCCATGCAGAGTGTGTGTGGAACAGTGATTACACACATGGATCCCGCAATTGGCTCTGCTCCACTGAGCGACAGTTGGTTACTCGATGTGGTGATGACAGCAGACACTGTTTGCCTCGATTGATGAATGGCCTCTGACAATCGGGCGTGTACCTACCGATGTACCTAGGAACCTATACACACAGTACCAACATATGCTGATAGGTGCGTGTACTGTTCAGGTGTTGACATTCCTTGTTCCAATAGCTGTTGTGTGTACAATGGTTGAGGGCTGCCTATGTAGGATTCACACAGTAGGCCACCTATACATTACAATTTACAGGTGGTCGTGTGTGTGTGCCATCTATTCTACTATGTGTGCAGGTGGAGAGGTGTGTCAGTCCGTAGTGGCCTACACTGTCAGAGTATGTGCTATACGTTCCCTCTTTGCCAAGGCATAGGCATATTGGGCACACCTCTGTCTGCCTACTGGGGCTGGCACAGGGTATTCGTGGTCTGAATCCCTCTGTGCCTGTGATGGCCTTGGCAATTGCGGTGGACTGTGAGGGCCTTCACCATTTTGTCCCTGCTGCAGCTGTTTACGCAGGATCATATTATGTAGCATGGCACATACTATGAGGATGTGGGCACACGTGCCTGGAGAGTACTGCAAGGCTCCACCAGATATGTCCAAGCAACCAAACCGTGATTTCAGCATCCCGAACACACGCTCTATGATGATTCTGGTTTGTGCGTGTGCCTCATTATGGCGTTCTTGCATGGGTGTGTGTGCATTTCTGATGGGAGTCATCATCCACAGCTCCAGTGCATAGCCAGCATCCCCCACAAGGTGGCCATGTAGGATGTCCCCCCTGACAAATACCTGATACAGCTGTGAGGCATGCCAGATGTGGGAGTCATGGTAGCTTCCAGGGCTGCCAGCACACACATCCATGGTAATGCCCTGGGCATTGCACATGACCTGGCAGTTGATGTAGTGGTATCCCTTGCGGTTTATGTAGTGCCTACCATGCTCACCGGGTGGTGACTTAATATGTATGTGCGTGCAGTCTATCGCACCCAGTACCTCCGGGTAGTGTGCCACATGGTGGAAGAGACGCATATTGCTGGCCAACTCCTCCTGAGTTCGGGGGAAGTATATATGCTCATTGGCATGTGGTAACATGGCATCCAGGAACTGGTTTAGTACCCTGGATGCTGATGCCTGTGAGATCCCCATTATATCTCCAGTTGACCTTTGAAAGGTACCTGTGGCTAGTATTTGCAAGCTTACACATACCTTTGTATCCACTGGGATGGGTTCCCCTCTGTTGTTTCTAGATCTCAGGCATGGCCAGCACAGCTCAACTATTTGTTGTAAGATGTCTCTGTCCACCCTGTAACGCTCTACTATCTCCAGATCATGTAGCCCCTGGTAGGTTACCCTTGGTCTGAACACTCTTCTCCTCCTCCGAGGCCTGCGGTGGTTGTCAGCATCATCCTCCACAACACCGTCAGTCTCTAACACATGATGATGAATCACAGCTATGGCAGCTCCCGACATGTACATTGTAAAAGTTCCCCGTATGTTTACACCTATGGTGCAGTGTTTGGGAATACACAGGTGTGTGTGGGGTGCTTTCACGCTTTATACTATTGTGCTGTGAACACCGATGATGTCATAGGGTGTGTATGTACGATCGTAGCTACAGGATATCTTATGTGTTTTATGACAGGAACTACTATTGTGGTGCCTTTGTTGTTGAATTACATTTGGCTGCCGTGGATTACCTCTTGCCCTTCCCTATACATTTCTTAATGTTTCACCTCCCATTTTCTGGCATGCATCCAGCAGCCTGCTTTCATTTGTACTTTCCTACACCTGGCTTATCTTGCATAATGTGTTCTATGGCCAGTCTACTGCAGGTTTGCTTTGCTCTGCTATGACAGTTCTCTTTATTTTGCAATCTGACACCTCCCCTATCTTGTTTTGCAGGTTTCTGCGAGCAGACTTGTCAGCTGCCGTCGATTGCCCTCTGTAGGTTAATAGGTGTTAATTGCTCAGTTGTATTCCAATTACCCTACTGCGGCATTTCCTTATTTTCTTCCCCTGACCTTCTTGTTTGAGCTATGGTGCACGGTGTGTGCATCCGCTTACCGGGTTTTGGGCACGTTTTCCTCCCCGTACACATGCACTTTCGGGCACCATATGTGCTCTCCGCTAAATGATGCTATACCTACCTCCCCACCCCTGTCCTGCGGCTTTGCTTAGCAATGGCCAGGCCGGATTTGCATTGCTCCAATGTGCTTACAGCTATGGTGGCACACCCCACTGCTGATATCATGTATACCTCTAAGCCACTCCTCAGTGTTGTAGTGCTGCGCCATATGGTACATCCTTAGTCCGGCGGGACGTTTGCGATTCACTATTACCTGCCTCATTTGCATGGCATTGACTACTCATTCCTAGTTACCGCACCGACCACTGTCACAGACCCTTAGCAACCCTTGCAGCTTGGTTGTGGTGTACCATGCATACCATTGAGTATTATGGTGAAATCATGATTTATATTACATTGCGATTTTATGACATTTGTATATATTTTCTTTGAGTTCCCGTTTGCGCACACATGCTCTGTGATTGTACTTTGCGTTACTGTGGACATGACATTAAATGTTGCTTTTTAGGTGTTGTGCATCTTTTCTGATGCCATTGGCTGTATATTTAGCCATTGGCATATGTTAACTTTGTAATACATGAGTCTCGTCCGCTTTCATAGCTCCGATGTTCTGTTTGGAAAAATGTAAACCGTGTTTTTTGGTTTACATTTCTGTGGGCTTACGCTACGACTGCACCACTTCATGAATCGCTATGTACCTTCATTTGCATGGTGCGGCACTGCGCATGGGGTAATTAGCATACCTAAGCCGAGGGTTGCGCAGATCTGGCGTACGCCGGTAGTGCACGTGGAATTGGATTGTACCTGAATTGCTCGGAGGCCATGTTTGGCGTTATACCTCCTACGCTAAGCCTGCGCCTGGCGCAAGCTTCATGAATCCCGGGGAGTGTGTTCACTCGAACAAACTACCCAAGTCATAGTGATGACATAGGCAGCTATCAATTAAAGCTGGTTATATTAAATTAAAACTGGATATATTCAATTAAATATGGATATATTCAATTAAACACCTCCAACTAGACCTGGCTGTCCAATACTTTAACGGCATCTACCTTAACATACTTGACAGTTTTGCTCCCACTAGAAAATTACACCAAACAGCCAAGCAACTACCTTGGCTATCAAATAACACCAAACTGCTACTTAAACGTAGAGATAGGGCATGATCAACTTACCACTCCTCCAAAGATACATCCAACCTCGTAGCATATAGCAGCTTCAAAATTTGGCTATGAAAAAAATCAAAAAGGACAAATAGACCTATTCCAAACCAGTCAACAAAAACATCTAAACAACCCCCAAAACTTCTGGCAGAATATTAACTTCCTCCTTAGCCCCGGTCACACTCCTACCCCTGCCCCTATCTCTTCCAACAACACTGACCCTATAGCCACTCAATTCAGTTCCCAATTTATTGGGTCCATAACCACCCTACTGGGCACCCAGACCATCCAGCCACTTACCCTTCCCACTCCTACCCCAGACAACCCCAACCCCCTCAGTTTTAATACTATTCATACCAGCTACATAAAAAAACTCCTAACCAAGTTAAAACCCTGCTGTCTTGCTGCTGATCAACTCCCTAACAAATTTCTAAAGATCACTGCATCTTCTATTCCCTACCCAATACCCATCTTGTTCAATTGTTCCATTGCAGTACAATACATCCCTCTTCTCTGGAAAATATCCCACATCATGCCCCTCCACAAAGGTGGACCCTCCAGGGAATTAACAAATTACAAACCCATAGCTATCCTCTCCCCCCTCACAAAAATATTAAAAAAATGCATTGACAACCAGCTCCTTCACCACCTTCTTAGTCACAACCTGCTATCTAACTCTCAGCATGGGTTTTGACCTAAACATAGTACTAGCACAGCACTAATATCTTTCACCAACACCATTAATCATCTCCTTAATGAAGGTCAATCTGTCTCATTCATCTTTCTCGATATGTCCAAAGCCTTTGACACTCTTTCTCACCAATTACTTCTAGACAAACTCACATCCTATGGCCTCACTACTGCATCCCTAGCCTGGTTCCATAGTTATCTTTCCCATCATCAGCAATCAACCAAATGGACAAACAGTCTTTCCCCCTATCTCAGTAGTTGTACCCCAAGGTTTCATTCTTGGTCCCCTCCTCTTTACCATATTTACTAACAACCTCAGCTCAGCAACTTAACTGGCACACATTGTCCAATATGCTGATGACTCCACACTTTTATGCTCAGCCCCCTCAGCACAAGACCTTTCAGGCCATAGAAAAATACCTGTCAGAACACCAACTCATACTTAACCCAAACAAAACCAAGATTATAGTCTTCAGAACCAAAATACCCAAACCAGGTCAGTCCCCTCTCACAATCCTTCCCTCCAATGGAACTGAAATTGAATCCAGTAGCTATGCTAAACTTCTAGGTGTCACAATTGACAAGAATTTAAAATTCGACAAGCATATTTCCCTGACTATCAAGAAAGTTCACGCCAAACTTGGCACCCTCTATAGGGCTAAACCATACCTTACTCAAAGTGCCAAACTAGCCACTATTTAGTCACACCTGCTTTCCACCATCCTTTATGGTTCTCACATATTCACAAACCTACATAAAACTGAGCTCAGTAACCTAGAATCCTGCTACAACAAAATCACCAAGTTTGTCACCATACAGGATTCACCACTGCTCTGCCCTCTCCCAACTCAACTGGCTAGAACTCCCTAATCTTTTATCCCTCAAACAAATGACCATGGCCCACAAAATAATCTAGCAACCCAGCAACTGCCCTGCTGTCTCTAACCTTGTCTAACCTATTACTAATACCAGATCCCTCAGATCCTCCAACAAGCTAATGCTAAAGGTAGCCTGCTCCAACCACTACCATGGCGACTCCTTTTACTACCACAAAATTGCCAAACTATGGAATACCATTCCTCAGCACATCACACAATATCCTCATCACCAAGAGTTCAAACAACTCCTAAAGAGCTATCTAGCCAAACAGTGGATTTGTCCCTGCCATGCACCAGGCTAATTCTTTCTACCTCTTTTACATTACCTTTTCCTTTTCTGTAACCTCCTATTATACTCCCTCCATCTCTCTGTAATCTCTGCAGTCTCATACTGTACATACATCTGGAAGAGTAAATAATTCCCTGTCATTATTCACTAACGATATAGGCACATACTGTCTCTGAATTTACATTGTGACACTGTCTTTGTAATTTTGTATCTCTGTGCAAGTTAGCAATGGCCTGTCCTTTTACTGGAGACACTGTAAACTGTTTGCACAATTGTTTGTATTATGTTCTAACTCCTGTATTATTATGGAAATATTATTATTACTGTATGCTTTGTTGCTGCTTGTGCAGCTTTTCTCCATGAGCCTCTGCTGAAAACGGGCTTCTGGCCCAAGCAGACACTACCCAGTTAACCAATGTAATAAATACAAATACAAAGTTCAACACCGGAAGTATACCCCTCACTGGTGAGATCAGATCACAAACTAATCTCGCTGGAGGTCCTCATCCCACCCCCACCTGAAATAAAAAAGACCACAGTAAAGAACTTCTCAAAAGCCGACTTCACACTTCTAAAGACTAGTGTGGTCTCCTTTCAGGCCCCCGAGCCGGCAGAAAACAATACTCAAGCCGCTGAATCACTTACAAATGCCTTCTACCAGCACCTGCAGGACTGCATGGATAAGGCAATCCCAAGCAAAGCAAAGACTCTTTGTACCAAAGGCAAGCGTCCAGTCTGGTGGACCCCAGCCATAAACAAACTCTACAACAAAAGGAGGAAGCTACTACAAGATAGAGCAAAATCCTTAAAAGGTAAGACACCCTTGATCACTATAAGTAAAAACTAAGAGCTCTCATAAAATCATCCAAAGCAAATTTCGAGAGAAAATAGCTAAAGACTCAAAAGACAATCATAAGGCCTTCTTTAGCTATGTTAGAAACCTAGGAGGAAACTCCCAGATATGCTCAGAACTAGTTCAAAATGATGTGAAGATTACTGATCCTACAGACATTGCCAACATACTGGCTGACAGGTTCAGTGCAAACTTCTCCCCTCCCCAAAGGAGAGATATCTATACCAAACAAGTGCAGCCCCCAAACATCTCCAGCGCCCAAGTGAGAACTGCTCTCTCCAAAGCAAAAACACAGCATCCATGGGACCTGATGGTGTCCCCGGCTGTGTGCTCCACGAACTCAATGAGGAATTAAACCCACAGCTAGGACAACTGTTTAATCAAAGTCTTACCTCTGGATACGCCAGGAGTGGCGCACTGCAACTGTGGTCCCACTTCACAAAGGCGGTGCCTCCACAGACCCTGG
>NC_056737.1:134256782-134457213 GCF_019279795.1 Protopterus annectens | reverse complement strand
ATAGATATAGATATAGACATAGATATAGATATAGATACAGACATGGATATAGATATAGACATAGGCATAGACTTAGATATAGATATAGATATAGACATAGACATAGATATAGATATAGACATAGACATAGACTTAGATATAGATATAGATATAGATATAGATATAGATATAGATATAGACATAGATATAGATATAGATACAGACATAGACATAGATATAGATATAAATGTAGATTTATATATATATATATATATATATATATATATATATATATATATATATATATAGATATAGACATAGATATTGATATAGACATAGACATAGATATATATATATAGATACAGACATAGACATAGCTATAGATATAGACATAGATATAGATATAGATATAGATATAGACATAGACATATACATAGATATAGATATAGATATAGATAGACATAGATATAGATATAGATATAGATATATAGACATATACATAGATATAGATATAGACATAGATATAGACATAGATATAGACATATATATAGATATAGATATAGACATTGATATAGACATAACTATACATATATATATAGATATAGACATAGACATAGATATAGATATAGATATTCGCATAGACATAGACATAGACATAGATATAGATATAGATATAGATATAGATATAGATATAGATATAGATATAGACATAGATATAGACTTAAATATCGATATAGATATAGATATAGATATAGACATAGATATAGATATAGATATAGATATAGGTGTAGGGAGTCTGGGAGATTTAGTGACCAATAAGTGTGTGATATCTATCTATCTATCTATCTATCTATCTATCTATCTATCTATCTATCTATCTGTCTGTCTGTCTGTCTGTCTATCTATCTATCTATCTATCTATCTATCTATCTATCTATCTATCTATCTATCTATCTATCTGTTTGTCTATCTATCTATCTATCTATCTATCTATCTATCTATCTATCTATCTATCTATCTATCTATCTTTCTATCTATCTATATATCTATCTATCTCTCTATCCATCTATCTATCTATCTATCTATCTATCTATCTATCTATCTATCCATCTGTCTGTTAATCTATCTGTCTCTCTATCTATCTATCAATCTATCTATGTATGTATAGATAGACAGATGGGAGTTACTAAACATGTTGCAATAGTGAAGAGCTGTTCATTGGTAGATTATCCTTGAAAGTCTAGCAGTGATATCGGAAGGAATCTATGGTATTATTTCATGAAGGATTCTGCACCAGTACTGCACTCTAACTTCTTTTCTATTGTGAAGACCAATGCATCAAATTAATTCAGGTCATCTCTTTTTCTCTGTCCTCTTTAAATTCATCTCATACCTTATCTAGCCTACCAAATTCTATTTAATTCTTTTTGACCCTGTATGTGGGAAACTTTTATTTTTGTATTACTATTTTCTTTCTACACATCACTTCTTTACCTTTATATTGGCTGGTTTAATAATTTAATTACACTTTTCCTTCCTTAGCCCTATCCCTGCTGATGTATGTCTTCCTTTTTCTGCTTCAGAAATATATTTTTCTCTTCCCTTACTGCTTTATTTTTGCAGCTAAATCTGACTTGCTTCCTTCTCATTATTTATCTTTTCTGCTCAAACCATTTTATTTTTTTGAATATTATCTCATTTTCCATCTTAGAGCTTATTTTTTCTTTCTGCCTGTGTGCTGTCTCCAAGAATATTTACTACCATTTCTAGCACCAAAGTATACCTACCATCCCATTCTACCTTTATTCTTTTTCTAGCATGAACAATACTTGCATGGTATTGTATGAAATGTCCTGATGTGTTTTAAGACTTCTTGTAGAAAATATGTTGATACTTTTCAGTCAGTCATTTCAGATGTCTATTTTTTTATATTCTTTATACTGTTATGCTACATTGCACTTCTGTGAATTATGTCTTCCATTATTACATCACATTTATCTGACTGCAAAAGGAGGCAATGAGTTTATATAGTCTGCACTTAAAGGGAATTCAACTTTCTACTTTCCCTAACTCTTTCACATCTATTCCCCAGCTGTCCCAAGAACTCTCCAATGTCTCAATTGATTTCTGTAGTAATCCAGTCCATGTGTCCGCAGCCCTCTCCATGAAAAAGTACTTATGCAGACTTAGAGAGAAGTTGAGCTGTACAGTGTGCTAAAACAAAACAAACAAAAAAGACTTCACATAATCCTGACTAGACTTTCCCATATCATTTACTCTTTCCCATTTGGCCTCCTTGAACTCACACACTCCTCTGTGGGTTTCCTCTGGACTCTTTCCAACAGCTTGATGTCTTTCTTCTTCTTCTTTGGCTTCCAGAAATGCTTGCAGTACTCAAGCTGTGGTCCGATGAGGGCAAGTAAAGTAGAAGCAGTAACTCCTTGCTTCTGGAGTCTGTCTCCCTGAGGGGTAAATACAAACATTCTAGTGGCTGCTGTCACTGCCCCAGCACTCTTTTCCTACTGGTCCTAAACAGGTGACATCAAAGCCTTTTCAAGTTCTGCTGCCACTGGTTTCACTGATCCTTCACATTGCAGTTTCTATGGCTCAGATACATTCTTTTCTTAAATTTCCATTCCACTATCCTTTTCATTAGTAGTTTTTCATCATTCTTAATTACTTAAAACATGTAGTTGATAGCCTTTATACAACTTCACATACCATCTATCCCCTACTTCTTTATAACCTTAAATAATAGTAAATCTGCTTTTGTTTGCTCTAATTCACATTACTCTTTTTTTTCATTGTATTACTTTTCTCTGATACACTGCTTGAATCCTTGCTTATTTAGATCTCATTTCTCTATCTAAAAGATATTATATTAAATCTACCTATTACTTTTATGTTTATTTTTTAAAGACCAGTTCCTCAAAAAAGAAGTCAATAAAAATCAAAGTGATTAACTTCATTTTCATGGTTATCTGTTTTCTTGTGGTAGCAACACCTTTAGAATCCCCATTGAGAGATTCCACCCAGCAGCCCTAAGACAGTTGTACGTCAGAGCAAGGGCAAAACTCTGAACCAAGCAAAATCCTACACTGCACATGTATTTTAAGTGAGTGCTGGTATGTGACCATTTTGGCTGGTACACAAAATATATTTTCTCAGTGTTAATGCTTCTCTGACCCACAAACAACCAATTTTAAGTATGTTTGTGGTTTTTATTGTTCATATTGCATTCTTGTTTGAAAATTTTGTTTGGTTTATGTTGTGTTGCTATTTCTCTGGTGGAATAATTTAACTTAACTTGCATTGTAGTTTATAGAAATTAAATATGTTGCAATTTCATGGTGTATTCAGTTCTTAATAGGTGCATAGGTACTTATTAGGATATTGGTCTGTAAGGATCTTGGGAAGCATAGCCTTATATTCTCATGGTAGTTTTAGCCCTTATATTCCGCATACAAATAATTCATAGATTTGCTGAACAAATCTATATTAGGACATTTAACATGGTTCCTCTATCCATGAGGAACAGGGGTGCTAAACCAGGAGTGAATTTGCAGTTACCTATCCATTCATCCAAACTACATATCAATAGAATAAGAGAAGTACTTTGCTTTATGTGGAGTGGAAGGTGGTTCCTTAAAAGTGGTATTCTCTGTGATACAAACCTTTCCCTCCATGCCCTATTTATTTTGCAGAAGAGATTGAGATCCCATAGATATCATAAGCACCCACCCAAGAAATTGAGATACGTTGGCTGATTACTAATAATACCATTGGATTTGCAAACATATAATAGGTCTGACAGGCTAAGGTCTATTGAAGCTCTAGATGCAATACAAAGGTCACCTCTCAGCCAATCTGATACTGATAAAATGGATACAGCTTTGAGGTGGTCTGCAAAGTCTTTAAAATTTAGGGTCTTGATTTTTTTAATGAGAAAGAGTTGTGGACCTTCCAGTTGTGATGAGTGTTTAGACAGGTACTCATCAAAAGGGGCATTATACTTAAAGATGAGCCTAATGAGTGCTGAATACAGTGGAATGATTACATCCCTGGATCTGGTAGCAATTATCTTTATATATAAGTTGCGTGATGAAAAAGAGCTTCCTTACAACTATGGATACTTGGTGATCAAAGGATAGTTCATGGTCAAATAAGCTCCCAGATCCCTAATTACAGGATCAATTTTTAGAGGAGTGTTGTTGAAGGGATAGTTACAGGGGAGTCACTCTTTTCAAAGAATACAATTATACACATTTAGTTTTAGTCCATGGATTTTACACCAACAATTTGTTCTTGACAAGTCCTTTTGGAAGATCTTGATGTCCTCTGTGGAGTTTATGATGATGCCACGTTTGCAATCACCTGCATACTTGGTCAACAACAAAGCTTTAACATTAGCTTTGACCAGCAAGAAGAAAAAGGAGGCAATATGTTTATATAGTCTGCACTTAAAGGGAATTCAACTTTCTACTTTTCCCAAAGAAGAGTGGTCTAAAGCCTGAAGCCTGGGGTACCACACTACTCGCAGACCTTTCAAAGAAGGTAGAGACACTAACCCTAACTTCCTGGGTTTTACTTTTGAGCCAATTTGCTACTCAGCAAGTTACATTGAGAGTGACATTTAGCTAGGAAAGTTTATCTATGATACAAAATGTGGGATAGTATCAAATGCCTTTGCAATGTCTAGATATGCTATGTGCATTATTTTGTCTTCATCTTTTGCTTCAGTAACTTTTCTGAAGAGGTCAAATAGGTTAGGTAGGCAGAAGCTGCCGTTGATGGATCTCAACTGGTTGAATTGAAAATCTGTAGGCTACCTATATCCTTCTTTATTAATTCCATAGTGATCCTTTCCAGAGCCTTACAAATCTGACTGGTCAGGCTTATGGGTCTATAATTACCTAGGTCCATTGAAGTCCCAACACTGTTTAAGACAGTGATTGTTGTTGTCCTCTCATCTGGCATGAAGCCTGTTTTGCACCTGATATTTAATAGTTTCTATAGGGGATCGGGCAAGTCATGCTTCAGGGTGATCAGTAGACAGACTGATAAGTTATCTGTCCAAATAGAGGTATTATTCTTGGCCTTAGATTTCACCTTAAGAACTTGTTCTTGGGATATTTGAGAGGGGTGTATGCATGGGCATGTGATCTAAGAATATTGGAGGGGAGGTAAATTTGTTTCCGGTTACATTTATTAAATGATTTGCACTTTAATACAATTTATATTCTTTTTCCTAGATATCTCCAAAGAAAAGAATGTTATTTTACTTTGCACTGACTTCTTTGTCACCTGAAATACAGTACATGCATTACAGCCACAATCCTTGCAAGTAGGGCAAATGTTAGGATACATAATCAGAAGTTGCAGAAATGGTGCAAGTGCAGTAGAGAATTTATTAAACTAGCATGTTAGCAACTGCTAGTAACTGTGCCAAACAACTTGCATAAGCTGTTTGCTACTGAATCTTTTTTTCTTTTGGACTTTAACTTCAGCTTGACAAAGCATGAGGAAAGGTATTGTCCAGGGAGAGGGTGCATGAATTGGGGGTGGAGGTGTTCATGGCACTAGTTGACCTGTCTACATTACTGTATCTGTGATCTGCTGATGGCTTGCTGTGCTGTATGTTTAACGTTGGGCAGGGGCACTATAGGCTGATTAATTAGATATATAAGCACAATCAGTGGTGAACTGCATGTGGAATTAAATATGTTAGTTCTTTTTTAAGATTCCCTGATGGCATAGAGTGATAAAGCTGTGACTATGACCAAGGCAACCCAGGTTTGAGCAACTGATGGAGGCACAGGGAGAAATGGGTGTAAACATTCTGGGTAGGTGGGCAGTCCCATAGTGATTCCCAGCAGAGGCTGGGAATGCCACAGGGTAGGTATGCCTAAAGAGAGAACTAGGGTGAAGACATTGGCTGAGCTGCTGCAGAGGTGGGGAGATATGCCACATGTCTCTACTGCATGCCCACCCATCAGGCATACCAATGAGGCAGTACAGGAATAGGGGAAATGGGTAGGCCACAAGCAAAAAGATCCCCCTTGAACAGAAGCTCAGACATGCTGAACCCCTGGTGTCTTCATTCCATGGTCGGCCCCAGCCTACCAGATTAAGTGTGGAGGGAAGGTAGTGAGCTAGTAGCCCTGACATGGACAGGTGCTGGGGAACCATGCCCATAAAAATAAAGTGAGGGAAGCAGAGCAAAAAAAAAAAAACAGTGCAAAAACAAAACATATGTTAGATCTTTTTTATTACATCATTATCATTAGAATACGTGCCTCATATTAACTTGCTATCACTGTCAGTATGACTAAATCATATAGGAATTTATATACATATCTTTGTTTGTTTGCTTATTTGTATGTAGGGTTGTGTGTTTGTGTATTTGCAAACAGAGACAGACAAAGAGAGAGAGAGAGAGAGAGAGAGAGAGAGAGGGGCTATAAATATAGAGATGCACATGGCTTTAAATAGCACTGATTAATTATAGTGGTGTCAGATGTTGCAAAATACAAACTTCAAGTTATGATCACTGAATAAAATAATGGGTTAATCAGTGAAATAGTTTACTCAGTTACCCTCTGTTAAAATATTCATGCATGCATATATTCATATTTTATATATTACATTATGTTCTACATAAAACAGTTTAACTAGAACCTATTTACAAAGGGTTTAGAGTCATCAACAACAAAAACATCATATACAAGGGTTTGGAATATACACGGTATAATTCAATGGAACAGGAAATATGAATAATTTAAAAGCACATCACAACAAGGGCGCAATTATATAAGTAATTGTAAACAAAAACAGTAATAACAGCAATTTTAGAGTATAATTATAGGTGATCAGTACAAAGACAGGTGCACAATGTGTGCTGTAGAAGCTGAGTTAAATTTCAGCAGGATCAAATCTGTTTAGAAATAATGCAAACAAATGAAACTGAGCAGTGTTGCCAGCATGGATGCTTGCCCTGGCTTCATCTAGCGAATGAGATGAGGAAGATCCCGTTAAAGTTAGCCATTTCAGATATGCTCTTACAAGTTGGGAAACTGATGAAAGAAGACAAGTTCAGCATTTTAGGCACTAATCTAACCAGTAGAAGAGATCACTAATAGTTGATATTTTATTTATTAATTGTGTTCTGCATTTGAAATATGAATCATTAAAGATTGCGTAAATCTAACCATTGTACTGTGGTATGAGAAGATGCAATGGCTGACTTATGGTTGTTCTGCTGTCACGTGGTATGCAGAATACATAATAGCAAATAAATATGGGCAGAGGATTAATAAAAGCAAGAGAAAAGTGCTTTACTTGGTTGAGCCCCTTTTATACAGCTTTGAAACTGGTAGAAATACAGCAGTATCAATAAAAAATCAAACGCAAGTCATTGCACTTTTTTCTAGCTTTTTCATGCCTGTAACTGCAAGGTGATTTTCATGAATAGCTGAAGCACTAAGGAAAATGTGTCTCATCTGAATCATTTGAGGCATGAAGTAGCAACAAAACAGCTTGAGACAAAACTGGAATTATTAAAATCTGAATAAACCTCTATGGACTAATCTGTAAACCACACCAAGAAAATTGGGTCAAAATTATCTCCAAAAATCTGTATTTCTTTCATATATATGAGCGTGTTTGGCAAAACCTTTTGAGGTGTCTGCAGGAGTACTGTGTAGGTGTGATATATGTCATCCATTACATATACCTCAGTTCGCTCTCAATGGAAATATATAATGTCTGATTTCCATTTGTCTCTATGAATTTTATATGAAATTGCAGAATGTTTTTGTATGCTGAACAATCTTTTAGTCTATGGCTTATTCTTATAACTGGTGTTTAACTAGCAGCCCAGTACTGAAGGCACTACTAACCTATGTGGGGGGGGGGGGGGTACGGGGGTACAAGCACTTGGAAGCACATGTGGAGATATGATTTTTCCAGAGGAGACTGTGGAAATATTCTCTCATGCTTCAGAGAAAGAGGTCAGGTCTGCTTACTGGCAATATTCTTTGCAGAAATCAAGAATGACCAGGCTGGACAACAGCACAATCCTTCCCATATCCATTGAGCATTCACAGGGGATGTAGATCCATACAAAGAAAATCCTTCACCCCCACCTCCATGGCTGGCTAAATGATGGCGCTTGTCTGTTGATTCTTACCCTCAGTGATTAAGGAACACATGATTTAACTGACCAGGGTGGGGGCTGATGATCAGCATATGACAGGGGCTTACAGAATAAAAGTAAAATGCTAAATGTCACTAGTTTGTATTGATTGCTCAATGACAAATGCTGCTATAAAGGTGATATTTGCATTTGGTTATAGCCTGATGTTTTCATTTTGGATAGTCTTAAGAGATATTCTGTTGTCACTGCAGCCAGAGTATTGTGTGCTGTTGACTTGGATGCCAAGTTATTCACATTGAGAGTGAAACTATGGCATTGATGTCTACAACTCATAACAGAAGGTTATAATCAGTGACTCAATCATAATTCCTTGTAGTCCATGGAGCTTTATCTGATTCATGTACTACTGGATGCAGAACAAAAAAAAAAAGGTAAGAGTGTGAAGTGTTTTTTTTCGGCTTTGATAACTGGTAAAGCACTTAGAGCAGTCAAATGGACAGCAGGACACATCTCAACTTCTTTGATTAAGAATTCTGAATAAAATCCAAAAGTAATGGGAGCAAAAAGGAGCACAATCAGGGACCATTTTTTTTAAATATTCCTATTATTCTTTTAAAAAGTTAATAGAATAACAGGATGCATTTTCTGAATACAAAGAAGTATAAAACCTTAATGTCTGGCTTTACTGACTGACTGTAATCTTCAGTAAGTAACCAGGAAGTCAAAACATTTATGAGGGATTGAGCAAAAGTATGAGAGAACATCAGAGATAGTTGAGATTCATGGACAGCAGGAGAAACAAAGCTGCTTTATGTTTTGCTATTGTTCTTTGCCAGCCAGCACTGACCACTGTTTGTCTCCATTGTGAGATGTGCTGCTAAACAATTGTCAAGTCCCCCCCCCCATCACTGTAATGCTCAGGTCTCGCACTAGGGAATATTTTAAAAAGTTTGTTTTTTCTTAATAACAGAGAATAATCTCAGAGCTCTGTGCACTGCAAACAATACAAAATGATGGGTAAGGATTGAAAACATGAGTTGTTTTGGCACTAACACAGCTGCACTGATAACACTGTTTTGCAATCAACTGATTGCATGTAATGTAACAAAGGAGTAGTATTGCTGGCAGCTTTTATTGAACTACAACTCGTTGAATAAGAGAAGACCTAAAAAAACATAACCAAAATCTGTACTACTATTAGTCTAGTAGAGCAATGCAAGAATACTGTAGGAAAGGAACTTGTGAAAGTGGTTTATATTCACAGTAAAACCTGGAGGATACTGACAAGTTCTGCAGTAATGATATTCTGAAAATGTGCATCAGGTTATATACAACTGTGATATAATCCAGTGGTTAGGTACTGCCTTCCACACAACAGTGGAAACAATGCTATACATTTGAAGATGATGCATATTCTAGTTGGATGTGCCGCATGTGGAAAAGCACAAGCTGAAAGATGTTTCGTTAAAGGGAAACAACATAAAATACAAAAGAGGCAAAGGACATGCAGACATATCTCTCAATCTTTTAGTAAAAAATCAGGGCATAACCAAAAATAATGGTGGAACAAATTTTAAATACTGCTCTTATAAACTTAAAAAGTTGAGTAAGATATGTAACTGGAGGTAGAAATTAATTAAAATAAAATAAAAAATGACCAGTATGTCAGGAACCTTGAACTCCAAGCAAAAGAATACTTTATGACACCAAGCAACAAGGTTAACGCTTTCATTTCACACTTAAGACATCATCAGAACCATGTGTAAAACCTAGCACTGATCTTTTAAAATAAATGAAAAAGACACACCCCCAGGTAGCTGCTAATCCAGTATAAAGATTGCTAACATCAGGAAAAGAATTAAAGGAACAGCCTTAAAAAAGCATGCAAAACATACAAAATATACAGAGTGTACTCTTTCCATGCAGATTAAAAACATAAAAGGGGAAATACAACAAGTGTAGACTAAGCATGTACATTAAAGCACTAACAAGTCACAATTTGCTAGCCCTTATTTTAAGTTCACTGGAAATAGAAATATTGTCATTAAGGCCAGGAAAGTTGAATGCATTCAACCTAATTTGCCAAAACATTTCATGGTGTAAAAGTCCAGTCACCAGCAAATGCAGTTACTTGCACCTGTTCCAACACAAAAAATAGGAACTTGTTAAACCCCTTACAGCAATATTTCTACTGAATTGGTTGCTACTTGTGGGTGTGCCCTTTTCATTCATTTTAAAAATTCAGTACTAGATTTTACTCATGGTTCTGATGATGTCTTAAACGTGAGATGACAGTGCTTAACCGTGTTGTTTAGTGTAATAAAGTGTTCTTTTGCTTGGAGTTTGTGGTTCCTGACATACTGGCAATTTTTTATTTTATTTTAATTCATTTCTGCTTCCAGTTCCAGATCTTACTCGGTTTTCTTGTTTGTATTATTAGTCTTTACTGAGTGGTTCTGGTTATGTCAGCTCCTAACTCTCAGGAATTATTTCAAGATGCCCCCACTTTCTACACACTTGGACCAAGCAATTTGACTTTGCTAATCCAGCAATTTACGTAGATTATTTCACAAATTAATCATGGCTGCACTGATTTCAGAGCAGATGGTGGTATTTTACATAGGGATCAGGCCCAGTTTCAACCTGTGAATGAGACTATCGTTAACAACACTGGGTCTGCTTCTGATCACACCAATGTTTTTTCCTCCACTGTAAATCTGCACAGGTGGTTGGACAAAGTTGAACACACCAGCCAGAAGGAATATATTCAGTAACTGGATGAGCACTATCTCACTTTACAGGAAGAGATATCAGCACTTGATAAAAGTTTATACACATTTAAGTCACTGCAACTTGATAACTATTTTCTGGGAGAGAGTGGCAAAAGACTCCATGTTCCTAAGGGACTTCACCTTTGGAAGTTCCCACAAGGTTGTAAGGAAAACTCTCCATTTCATTTTGAATTATTAGAACTTTTTGATCAGACAGTATTGAGCTTACAAGATTGCTTATTAAAGAAAATGAAAGACGTATGATGCAGTACAAACAGACTGCCAAACTGGTTGAATCCATTATGACAGATTTGGAATTTTACAAATACAAAACAGATTTCAACAATATGTTTCAGTCCATTGACAACAGACTAGTTCACCTGAGGAACAGGAAAGATAAGAATTTGTTAAGCAATGATTTATAATATTGAAACAGAACAGTATATTCAAAACTTTCTGAGAGTGTATACAAGGAATTTTCCACAGTACCTACCAATGACGCCTATCCCAGGGACAACTGTGATGATATTTCAGGCTCTGACATCCCTTTATAAGAGATTCCTACAAGGAGATCAGAGAGGTTGACCAACAAACAACTGATAAATGTGTACACCTTAGAGAACAACTACCATGGCAGAGTGAGGAGGTGGAAGAACAGGAACAGAGGAACAAATTGATCCCAGAGTTGGTGACTTGTGGCTCACATCCTCAGGACTTCATTGGCACCCTTCCTTCAGGTACTGCAGACATTACTTCCTTTTTTGGATTTAACATCTACAATTACACAGACATGACGAATGGCCTTGAGAACCACAATCTATTTTTGAAAGGTTTTAATTTCATCCCTTCAACCATGGCCAACATGGAGGATACCCTTCTTTATTTAAAGCTTTTTACTCACAAACAAAGTTTTCAAATTTTATTTGGGGGCACAGAGGACTCTAGTGTTAATTTCCCCAATAGGTACAAAAGTAAACGCGTGGCTAATCCCTCATTGCACCCGGTGGTTAATGTATATGAAAAAGCATGTGAAAAAAAAATTATGAATTACTTGGTGGAGAGAGAAATAAAAAAAATGTAATTTGTCTGTGGAAGACAGACAGACCCTCAATAATACCATACAAAATGGAAATATCTGGTGCATGAAACCTGACAGGTGTGGGGGCCTAGTCATCATGAACTGGTTAGACATCATAGGCCATATGAGTAACTTCCTTTATAACGATGAGGTGTATAGTGTGTTTCAATTAATGAAATCAACATTTCCTACAGAGCCATCAAGGTAGCCCTTGATGAATTATTTCTTTTTGATACCATCTCACAAGGCCTTTACAATTACCTTAGAGTCGAACACCCCATTATTACAATGATTTCTGACATTGCTAAAATTCATTCTAATGCAGCTGACAATCTTGAAAGCTAATGATCCTGTAGGTTCCTGACCCAGAGACTCCCCAGACTCTGGAAAAGATTGCCCATACATGTCAAGCAGAGTGCCTCTTTGGACCTCTTCAAGAGGAACCTTGACGATTGGATGGGAGAAAGGAAATTCACCCCAGGGATCACGTCAGTCGCCCTGCTAGACAGGGGTCCAGGAAAGTAAATAATGTGGGAAGAAATAGCCAGGGAATTGTTATGGCTAGGCTTGTATAGGCCCTAGGGCTGATAGCCTAGTACCAACCTATGAACCTATGAACCTATCAGAATTTTAAGTCTGTTCAAAACTAAAACTGCATTGGTTACATTCACTATATTGATTGATGCCCCTTCCTTTGTATTTAAAAAAATCTTTTCTAGGATGTTCCAAAAGGCTTTTTAGATTCCTTCCCATTTTAAACACAAATGTAGGGGCGTCCCCCAAAACCATAATAATCTCATTATTTCTCTTGAACATAAACTCATTCTTGGCTAGAATATTTTTAATTCTCTTAGAATAAGTGACAAAAGTGATGACTATAGAGTTAGAAGAAACATTTAAACTAGTAGTGTTGTTCTGTAGTTTAAGCTGATTATCTGGAATGTCTGCCCCAGCAAAGGTTTGAATTTAATACCCCTTCCATCCAAAATTTCTTCACTGATATCCCCATTTCCTTAAACAGTTTAATCGAGTTGTTCATTTCAGATCTAAAATTGACATATCAGAAGAAATGCTTGCCACTTTGACAAGTTGCCCTTTAAAAATATTTTTCTTCATGTACCATGGGTGGCAACTGTTATATTCTAAATAGCTGAAAATGTAGGCTTTCTGAAAAATTTTGAGCCGAAACATCCATTTGTTACATCCTTAAAAATTGTAACATCTAAATAGGCAATTTTATCAACAGAATGGGCATGGGGAAACATAAGAAAAGTGGTACTAGTATTGATGTAAGATAGAAACATGTTCCTTAACTAACCCCTGATCTTTTCAAAGTATAAATATGTCATACAAATAACAAGTGTAAGTAAACCAATGGCTCTTAAACCCAGAATTGAGACTGTAGGTCTATTCCCAGTTATACATGACTAAACTGGCATATATTGGGGCACAACTGGCAACCATGGAGACCCCCTTTATCTGTCAAAAGAACTCCCTTTCAAATGAATTAAAATTATGATGTAAGATGATTTCTATTACTTCCATAACAAAGTTGATAACTGTATTATCCGGGTTGGAACTTCAAGTATGGCAGCATGATATAATTTAATACCTTCTGTGAGGCTGCCAGCCCAGCTAGCTAGAATTTTGTAAATAATCCTATGTCATTTGCAAATATCAATATGATCCAAAAGCTTGTCTTACAAATGTAAGTAAAGTGTATGTTATGTGCTGAACTTCAAAAATGTAACCACAGTGCACCTACTGGAAAAGAGCAAAACTCTAAAAAAAAAAAAAAAGTTGAATTGTTTATGGTGGTGGTTATCGCAGCTAGGATACAGAATGTCTGCAGCTAGAAATTCCTTACATTGTCTGGAAACAGAAATAATTACAGGTTTCCAAGTAAAAAGTGCTTAACAGTTTTACAACTTCCAATTCTAGGCAAAACTTCTGAGAGATAACTATTTTTGACACAGAGTGTTATATTTTAAGTTCCTGTTAGCCTGGGAATTAAAGGCAGAGGTGACAAGAATGATGTAATCTGAGATAATCCAGCAGAATTGTTTGATAGTAATTTAAGAATTATCTAAGAGAGTGAGTCTGTGCATTTTGTATCTTGTCTTGGATCTGAAAACATCCATCTTCAGCACTTCTCATCTGCATTTGCTTTGCTCTGTAAATAAGACTTAGATTACAGTGACTTCTCTTAGAGACAGATAGGAACTTAGTAAGATTAGTCTCGATGTTTTTGGTATTTATGTGAGACTATCCTGCAATGTTGTTTTAAAGTATTTCCTGTGATTCAGAACTCTGTTGTCACTGTGTTGGTTTATTGAGTATTGTCTTGTGTTTTATTATTTATTATTAAATATATTTAAACCATTTAATTGTGGCTGGTTTGTTTAAGATATTTAAGCTCTTAGCGTACTTGCATTTGTATTTGGTGATACTTTATAGGCAGTGATACTGTAACAGCCTTAAAGTCTTGGACACACTAACACAATAACATTACACAGTAGAACTAGTCACCCTTTGGGAAGGGCCTTATAGTAGCTGATAAAGGGTGGTTGGTGGCAGCTGGTACTACCTTATAATCTGGAGAGAAGGGGGAATAGCTAGTAAACCTGTGCCAGCCTTCCCCAGAAGTGTCTGTGTATTTCTATATAGATCAAATCACAAAGTGTGTGTGTGTGTGTGTGTGTGTGTGTGTGTGTGTGTGTGTGTGTGTGTGTGTGTGTGTGTGTGTGTGTGTGTGTGTCAGCTACTTGGGCAGGGACTTGAAGCACTGGTTGGACAGAGAGGGTGCTGGAGGTTTTGGCTTTACCACTTGGCTGAGATATTAACCCCATAGCTGTGCCATTGGAGAGTCTTATTGGGAATATGGAGAGAGAGGGAAAAAACAGCCCCAGACTGACTGTGATCTCTGTGTTCTCTTAAGGGAAATTGTACTTTACTGTGTGTATACTTGTCATCCTCCCAATATGTATGTCCTTCACTGGTCTTAGTGGTGAGGATTGAGGCTCCTTGATTACTGGGCCAGTACAGGGGCATCACATATTAATTATTTGGCAGTGGTGGGATAGCCGCATCAAATATTAATTGGTTGATAGTGGTGAGTTAGCCACACCACGTATTAATTGGCTTGTAGTGGTGTGGATATTGAATTCCTGTAGCTTGTGTACAGTGGTCACTGAAGGTGTTTTTGTACTCTAAATCAGCATGCAGTGAACATTCAGAGTTCATATCACAATTGTTTTATATTTTTTAGCTTAGTTAATCAGGGACAGCAGGCAAGCATGTCAGCAGAGGACTATGGCAAGCTGACAAGGTGCCGGTTGGCTATGTGCCAGGATAAAGGACTGGTACATGCCAACCTGACTAAAGCAGACATGATTGCAGCTTTAGTCACAGCTGTATCAGAGAATAGCAACCTGGAGGACAATCAGACTGGCCATGGAGATGTACAACACTCAGAAAATGAACAGCTAAACCTTTCCACAGGGGACGTAAAAATCCATCTGGAGTTAAAGTAACTTGAGTTGGAGGCCAAGCATTTGGAAATAGAAGCAGCAGAGTGACTGAGGTGTCTAGGAACTGAGGAAAATGAGAAACTGCAATGCCTGGATGCTGAGGAGAAGGAGAGGCAGAGGCAACATGAAAAGGAGATGCTGACTCTTCGCCAGGGTCATGGAGGTAATGGAGAAGGGAGTAACCAAGCCCCAGAAGCAACAAAGGTCAGTAAATTTCTTCCACAATTTACAGAGGGAGATAATTTTGATAGTTTCCTTCATATGTTTGAGAGGGTATGTAAACAGTATGATGTTGATCAAGGGCTCTGGGTACGTTTCCTGACCCCCTTACTCCATGGTAAAGCTGTAACTGTTCTTTTCAAACTGTCTAATAATGACTGCTTAAATTATAATGTTGTAAAAACTGTTTGCTAGAATGTTTTAAGTTAACACCTGAAGTTTATAGTAAAAAGTTTTGTGAGCATAGACGCAATGCAGATGAAAGTGTGTGCAAATATGTTGCTGAACTAAGCACTTGTTTTCATAGGTGGGTTAGTGGATGTCAGGTCACCTCTTTTGAAGGGATTGCAGACCTTTTGGTGAGGGAACAACCACTTAGCATTTTGCCTGAGGACATGAGAATCTGGTTAGCTGATAGACAATGCCTTACTGTAAATGAGTTGGGAAAGAAGGGAGACCTTTACCTAGCAAGTAGGGCATCCCTGCACAGAAAAGGGACACACTGTTCTGCTCATGGGTCTAAGGGACCCCATGGTGGACAGCCCAGATTGCTACAACAGAATCCACCAGTAGCAAGGGAAGCCACTAGTTCAGGTACACATCCAGGACCTAGCGTTAAATGTTTTAAATGCAACTAGTGGAGCCATGTAGCATATAGATGTCCACCGAGGCAAGGTGGGGAACAAAAGATGGGAGAGCCAGTAAGTGGGAATGACAAAATGCCAAAAGTAGGTTGTCTCGAGATAACAAGGGTACCAAGCTAGCACCCTGCAGATGTCCTGATAGGGAATGATTTTGGTAATACAGTACCATGTGTTCATGCAGTTACATGGAGTCAGGCTTGGAGACAAGCATGTGGGTCTTGTAGCCTGGGGGGGACCCAGACAGATGCACACTTGCAGCCAGGACTGGTGAGGTGGTTACTTCAGGGAGAGAACTACCCTGTAGCAGTGAAACTGAAGGTGAGCCACAGCTGCTTGTGGGTACTGATGTCCCCTTGGACAGAGTGACTGCAAGGGCAGAGGTGAGTAGTAGTACCCAGGCTGACAGTGACGCATCACTGTCAAGCAGGAGACAAGGTGAAAGTTCCCTTGATGCCTTTGCCTGAGATTGAGGAGCCATTTCTGAGGGTAGCTATGAATATTTTGGGCCTCTGAGTACCCCAAGTTTCAAAGGGAAAAAGTATATCGTAGTGGTAGCAGATTATGCTACCAGATACCCTGAGGCAGTGGCTCTGTCCTCCATTGAGGCAGAAAAGGAGAAAATGCTTTGTTAGAGATTTTCAGCAATGTAAGTTTCCCAAAAGAAATACTGACTGACAGAGGTGCCAATTTCATGTCAGACCCGCTGGCTTGTCTGTGGAAATACTATGGGGCTAAGCACCTAAAGACCATCTCCTACCATCCCCAGACTAATGTTCTTGTTGAGAGGTTAAACTTTATAGTCAAGACCATGCTATGGGCATTTGCAGACCAGTTTAAGAGGAATTGGTACAAATATTTGCCCCATTTGTTGTTTGCTTACAGAGAGGTGCCCTAGGTATCCACAGGTTTTTCACCCTTTAAGTTGTTGTATGGACATACGGTGAGGGGACCTCTAGATTTAATTTGAGATGAGTGGGAGGGTGAGTTTGAATCCCACAAGGAGTCTGTTGTGGCATATGTCCTAAAGTTCAGGAAAGGGCTCAGGGAACTCATGGACTTGGCCCAGGAGAACCTGGCAGAAGTCCAATAGCAGAAAAAGGTCTGATATGGCAGGAATGCTCAAGCTAGAGAGTTTGCTGTAGGGCAGCAGGTAATGGTTCTCATTCCTTTCAAACACAACAAGCTGCAGGCAGCTTGGGAGGGAACCTACAAGGTGGTAAGGAAGGTCAGTGATGTTACCTACAAGGAAGAACTGCTAGGCAGAAGGCAGGGGCACAAGTTGTACCATGTTAACATGATGAAACCTTACCATGATAGGAATGCCCTTGTGCTCAGTAGCTGCAGTGGATTGCAGGAGGAGTCTGAGGGATATCTGGTGACTGATCTCCTCAGTGAGTCTCAGGCTGACACCTCAGTGGAAGGGGGTAGCAATGTCCCAGCAGCTATCCCCTGCCCAGGTTTGTGAAATCCGAGCAGTGTTACAGGACTTTGTGGACATGTTCACTGGGAAACCAGGGTGCCCCCACCTGGTGAGCACCATGTGGATACAGGATGCCAAAGGCCTATTAGGCTGACACCTTATAGGGTGCCTGAGAGAGTCAAATATACTCTGAGCAAGGAGATACAGGAAATGTTGGAACTAGGAGTAATTGAGGAGTCCAACAGTCCCTGGGACTCCCCAGTGGTGCTGGTACCAAAGAAGGATGGTAGCACCAGGTTCTGTGTGGACTACAGGAAATTAAATAATTTACACAGAGTAAGATGCTTACCCCATGCCTAGGACAGAATAAGCCTTAGAGTAACTGGGTGGGGCTAAGTATCTTACCACCATTGATCTTACCAAGCATTACTGGAAAATGCCCTTGACTCCCAGTGCTAGAAAGAGGTCAGCCTTTGTGACTGCCTTTGGCTTGTATGAGTTTACAAATATGCCCTTTGATATGAAAAATGCCCCAGTGACTTTGCAGAGGCTGTTAGATCATATCCTAGCAGGAGCAGGAGAGTTTGCTGTTGCTTACCTAGATGATATTGCATCTATGGTCATTCCTGGCAAGAGCACCTTCAGCATGTCAGAGAGGTGCTGGGCAGACTACAGAAGGCAGGGCTGACCATTAAGCCCAGCAAATGTCAGGTGGGTATGGCAAAGGTCTCCTACCTAGGACACAGAGTGGGGAAACCTGCCAAAGTGAAAGCCATTCAGGTATGCCCTGCACCTGTTACCAAAAAGCAGGTGAGGGCATTTTTAGGGACAGCAGGGTACTACAGAAAGTTCATCCCAGTTATAGTACCGTAGCTGCTCCCCTCACAGACCTGACAAGGAAAAACAGGCCAGATAAGGTAGTGTGGACCCCAGCATGTGAGCAGGTATTCCAGAAGCTTAAAGTAGCTTTGAGAGGACCCTGTGTGTTAGCCAGTCCAGATTACAGCAAAGAATTTGTTGTGCAGGTGGATGCTTTAAACCATGGGATGGGGGTTGTACTTAGCCAGATTTCTTCAGAGGGAGAAGTGCACCCAGTGGTTTATCTCAGTCATAGGCTCCAACCCAGGGAGGAATGCTATGCAGCTGTAAAAAAAGGAGTGTCTAGCCATAGTGTGGGCACTGCAGAAACTTCAGCCTTATCTGCATGGAAGAAAATTCACTGTAGTTACAGACCACAATCCCCTAACATTGTTATATTGAGTCAGCCAGCAAAATACTAAGCTCCTAAGGTGGAGCCTAGAGATGCAAGCATATGATATGACAGTGCAGCACTGTAGTGGGGTTATTAATGCCAATGCAGATGGGTTCTCAAGACAGGGAATGTGGTAAGGTATTCCCAGATAGGCTCAAGCCTCTCAAGCATCGTTTCTCAAGGGTCACTAGAAAAACTAGCTTGAGTTCTCATAGGGGGGAGAATTGTGAGGCAACCAGCCCAGATAGCTAGAATTTTGTAAATAATCCTATGTCATTTGTAAATAATAGTATGATCCATAGGTTTGTCTTTCAAATGTTAGTAAACTGTATGTTCTGTGCTGAGCTTCAAAAATGTAACTATAGTGTACCCTACTGAAAAAGAGTAAAACTCTAAGAAAATAAGTTGAATTATTTATGATGGTGGTTAACTCAGCTAGGAGACAGAACGCCTTCAGCTAAAAATCCTTTCTATTGTCTGGAAACAAAAATAATTATAGGTTTCTAAGGTAAAAGTGTTTAACAGTTTTGCGACTTCCAGTTCTAGTCAAAACTAATGAGAAATAAGCATTTTTGACACAGATGTGTTATATTTTAAGTTCCTGTTAGCCTGGGAACTAAAGGCAGAGGTGACAAGAATGATGTAATCTGAGATAACGTAGCAGAAATGTCTGATAGTAATTTAAGAACTATCTCAGAAAGTGAGTCTGTACACTTTGTATCTTGTCTTGGATCTGAAAACATCCATCTTCAGTACTTCTTATCTGCATTCGCTTTGCTCTGTAAATAAGACTTAGATTACAGTGATTTATCTTAGAGATAGATAGGAACTTAATAAGATTAGTTTAGATGTTTTTGGTATTTATGTGAGACTGTCCTGCACTGTTGTTTTAAAGTATTTCCTGTGATTCTGAACTCTGTTACTGTGTTGAGTTATTGAGTATTGTCTTGTGCTTTTAGTATGCATTGTTAAATATAGTTAAACTTTTAATTGTGACTGGTTTGTTTAGAGATATTTAAGCTTTTAGAGTACTTGCATATGTATTTGGTGATACTGTACAGACCCCTCTTAAATAGCCTTAAAGTCTTGGACACAATTACCATTTGGATAACAGTAACATTATACAGCAGAATTGGTCACCCTTTGGGAAGGGCCTTATAGTAGCTGATAAAGGGTGGCTGGTGGCAGCTGGTACTACCTTATAGTCTGGAGAGAAGGGGGCATAGCTAGTAAACCTGTGCCAGCCTTCCCCTGGAGTGTCTGTGTGTTTGTATATCAATCAAATCTCAAAGTGTGTGTGTGTGTGTGTGTGTGTGTGTGTGTGTGTGTGTGTGTGTGTGTGTGTGTGTGTGTGTGTGTGTGTGTGTGTGTGTGTGTGTGTGTGTGTGTCAGCTACTTGGGCAGGGACACGAAGCACTGGTTGGACAGAGAGAGTGTTGGAGGTTTTGGCTTGACCACTCATCTGAGATCTTTACCCTATAGCTGTGCCAGTGGGGAGTCTTATTGGGGATCTGGAGAGAGGGGGATAAATCAGCCCCAGATTGACTGTGATCTCTGTGAGCTCTTAAGAGAAATTTTACTTTACTGTGTGTGTACTTGTCATCTTCCCAATATGCATGTCCCTCCCTGGTGTTAGTGATGAGGATTGCGGCTCCTTGATTACTGGGCTAGTGCAGGGGTGTCACACCTTCTTTGTGGGGTATTGAGATGAATAAATTGACCACATCAACTGTCGAAAAACTAGAGGATTGACTAAAATAATTCTGCTTATTTTAGTTAAAAAATCCCAGGAATCTTTTAAAATATGTTCCACTGGGTGTAAAGAATTCTTTAAAATGCAGTCAACAAATACCCCAAGGGGGTAAGTAATGGAATTGTGGGCTGCCACTATTAACCATTAGGGGGAAGTTATAATGTTTCTATGAATCTTGGGTATACCAAATGCTAATGGGATGACTGGATGTCTGTTAAAGAGGAAATTATTTAAATCCTCAGTAATAACCTCTTGCAATAGAGAGTCATCCAGAAACAATTCTATTTTTCTGTATGACTGATTAATTTTCTTTCTAGATATTATTTCATATATCTCACTGTCATGAAGAAGGTTAAAAATATGACCAATATAGACTATTTTATCCACAATTACAATTCCCCCAACCTTGTCTACCTTCATAAGTTTCAGTGTAGTGTCATTTCTTAATACATTTGTGAGGTTTCTTTCCTCCTTTATTAAATCATAATATTTTTTTCTTTTGAAATCTTAACAAATTATGTATTTCATTATTAAAAGTTTTCTCAAAAATAGCTACAGTTGGATGGAGTGGTAGGTTAAATGTGTTTTTTTTTCTTTAACATTGTACCAGATGCATTAGATGAAATTTCTGATTCTACCCCCTGGTTTTTAAACATCACCTGGAAGTTCAGCTTCCTAGTATACATATTCAGTTCTATTAATTCACCTGCTGTGTCCATCTTTGAAGATGGAACAAACTTGAAACCTTTTTTAAAAAGCATAAAAAGTTATCAAGTCTTCAATCTGAATAATTAAAATATCAATTCCTTAGTAAGTGGTTACCCTACCTTTGTAAGTAACAACTATATTATCTGTTAATGTCATAGTCTGTAAATACTCTCTCTGTTCTGACTGTTCCTTTTCCAATTTCTCCCTCTCCCCATGTTCCTTTGAGTGTGAATGTACTAAAAAAGGTTCCTGTCTATGCTGGTTCCCTATTCTCTCCAGCCTTCTAAGGGGTGGGAAGTCATTGTCATATTCCTCAGTGCTGAAATTATTAAAGTTGATAAAATTCCCAATAATGGGAGCAGCCGAAAGAAGAAGTTAAAATCCCCCATATGTTCTGGAGAATCACATTGTTTATTATTAATGTTAGATAAAAACAAGTCATTCTCAATGTATATACCTCTCCCCATGCTATGATTACTTTTATTTACTTGTTCATGGGTAAATGGTGTGGATGAGGTAGTAATATGATAGGATTTTGGTATAGGGTAAGCTTTACACTGGAAATATTCCATCTTATCTCTAGCCAGCTTCTTTTGTTTCCTAATCAGGTTTTGTTTGACATGCTGTTCAACCCTATCAAAAATATTACCATACTTGCAAGTGTTACTTTAAAAAAAAGTTTTGTTATATCGTGGTTATGCATGGTAAGCTCATCAAACAACTTTTTAATTATAGTGTTGTTTAATCTTATAATAAACTGCATCAATTTGATGCCATGTCTATCAAACATTTCAGTTAACTCTGTTAATTCACTGTTGTCAAGTACCAATCTGTTTTAAAATTTATAAATTCTAAGATCCTTTGGAACCCTTTTCACTCTAATACATCCTGTTAAATACAGGTTATCCATTTGCAAGTTATGCACCTTAAACAGACAAACCAATTCAGGAAACAAAAACTGAAAACTGTTAAAAAATAGAGCAAAAAAACCACACTGAGTCCAAAAAAAATAATAAGGTAAGCGCTTTCATTTACTGAAATAAGCAAACTTCATCAAACAATTCAAAAAGTATATTACAAAGCTTAAATAAATTTACAAGTCATGACATCACTCAACAATTAAAAACCAAACCTCCATTTAAAGAGCTAAGGATGCCACATAATTCCATGACATTAAACTCAGGTTTTTAATTGTTGAGTGATGTCATGACTTGTAAATTTATTTAAGCTTTGTAATATACTTTTTGAATTGTCTGATGAAGTTTGCTTATTTCAGTAAATGAAAGCGCTTACCTTATTTTTTTTGGACTCAGTGTGGTTCTTTTGCTCTATTTTTTAACAGTTTTAAGTTATGCACCTTGTCTGTTTTATATTCAAAGTCATTTGACATAATTATAAAACTCTTTTGTGGTTGTGTATTGTCCATTGTATCCAAAACTAGTTCCTTTGTAAACCAACACTGAAAATGCTCATTTTTGACATTAATAGTATGCCAAGATGTGCTCCATGGGAAAATCTTTCTGTAGTTTCATCACTGCTCTGCAACCACATCTATTAGCTCCATTTCCTCAAAATCATCATGAGAGAGTTGGGTGGAATGGCCAAACCCGGAAGCTGTAGATGGTAAGCACAACCTCTCAATGTTGTTGTTGAATTGAAAAATTTGTTGCAATAGTAAAGCAAATAATTGTGTTAAATACCCTTCCTGGGAACAAGAAATTAGTTAATTACATTTGTATGAAGCTGAAGCAGCAGCACTCCCAATGAGCACAGGACATGCTCTTGCAGATCCTTCCATATTTGGTAAAAACTGATCCTTGAAACTCACTTATAAATGCCCTAAAAATATACTTATCTCTTCCCAATAAACACTTAATTTTTCAAATAAAATAATGCAAGAGTCAGAGTCCAAGGAACTTCCCAAACAAGATATAAAGTATAAAAAAGGACATTTATGTAGCACTTTCATCCTCAGACAAACAGGAATTCATCAGGAGGTCCCATAATACCACACACTGCAATTTATATGATTTTGAATGTAACTAATTGAGCAATTGCTTGTAAGATTTACAAACATAAAATTCAGTTTTAACACAATGACCAAATACATTAAAATTTGACCAATACTTAAATTAATACAAGACTTATATAAACTTAAAAAATAAACTTTAAAAATCACCCCTTAGGTGAATCTTTACTGTAGTTTAGCTGCTAAGAAAACTCTGGAACAAACCAACCCATCCCAAAGCAAAGTAAAGCAGCTTCACGGCAATAGCTTGTCACAGATCCAAGTTGTTATTAAATGCATTTAAATAAATAAATAACACCCATCAGTGTATTAGTACACAGGAAAATAGGTGTTGGGCCAGTTTAAATGCTGTTAGAAGGGGTGGGTATGTACCAATACATTGATGGGTGTTATTTATTTAAATCCATTTGTATTCGATGAAGTCTGCAGAGGCAGAAGAAAGTGCTTATATAATGATTCTTTAACATTTGCATTTAATGAAAATTTGGATCTGTGACAAGCTGTTACCATGGAGCTGCTTTGCCTTGCTTTTGGATGGGTTAGTTTAGCTGCTCTCAACTTCAAAACAGGCTGAATAGATATGTAATCATTAATTCCTTGGTAATACATGGCATGTACCTTAAGTTGCCATCTAAGTTCTTTATTTTCTAATGCTGTGTTAACATCCCCACCTTGGGGATTCAAAGTGACTTGATCCAAAATTGCAAATTTAAACTTTGAAAAAGATAGACAAGTAGATGAATGCTTAAATAAAGCATAATCTTCATTGTGCTTAGAAATATCATAACAGTGTTTGCATGTTCTTTTACAAAGGTTGATCTCAATTTTCACTACATAAAATGCAGAACATCCTGAACATTTAGCAAGATACACCACTGTTTTTGAACGACAACTGCCTTTGCAGAAATATACTTTAGACTGAATGCTGTTTTCTAAAACCAAACTTTTCCCTTTAAGAATAAATGATAACTGACTGCATGTGCCACACTTTGCAGTACCTTTCTTTTCATGCTTCAAATTCCTGACTATTTGACCCTCCTTCAAACAATTTTTTCATATTGAATCCAGTCTTGTGAATGAATAGGGGGTCTTCCCCTAGATGGTTAAGCACATTAGGACTAGCCTATAAAATGTTCCAGCTTTTTTTTTAATTTGTTTGTGTATTTCGGCTTTTCCCGGTTAGGGGTCGCCACAGTGGAACTCCGGTCCGCTAATGATTGGTTGTTGATTTTTACATGCCGAGTTACCAGCCCTAATGCACAACCTTCAACAAAGGTATGCCCATTCATGCATGTCCCCATGCAGAAGACGCTCTAGCTGAGAATCGAACTGGACAGCATCTTACTGTGAGGTGACAACGCTACCGCAGCACCACCACCGCAGATTTTTTTAATAATGTTCTTAATTTCAACTGTCCAAGAACTATACGGAACTACTAGAGCTTTTTCATAGTTTTTGGTAGTGGTGCTTAGATATTAGGGGGTAACTTAATACCCAATAATGGGTTATATCTTGTACCCCACTAACCTTCTACTTGATGTCTAATACTTTGTACCATTGAGTTAGGATAACACCTGACTAAAAACATATTAACTACCTTGTCAAGTTGTCCCCTAGGTCTTCACTGTGGGAGGTCATCCTTGTTATACATAAACACTGTCCTTTGACCCAACTTTATTTTCTTTTTTCAGAGGGCTAGGGGGTTGCAGCTAGAAAAATGGAGATATGAGTTGCTAAAACTTGATTTCTTATATACTTATATACTTTAGATCTTAATCCTCTGTCAGTGTGAGAAATGAGAGTGTTGAGATAATTAATCTCATTCTTCCCAAAAATTATAAGTAAATTTTAGATAGTCAGAAGTGTTATTCAAATACTCAATAAACTTAGATATCTGTATCTCAGACCTGCTCTAAAGAATCAATATTTCATGCAAAAACCTTATACATTCTTATGTTAATAAAGAACTCGGAATTAAACACACAGTTGTTCTCCCAGTCCAGTAAAGCAAGATTCCAAAAATGGGAGCACAAGCGACCCCAGTAGCAACACCCCTGTTCTGTTTAAAAACTTCACCTTCAAAGTAAAGCTGTTTCCTAAGATCATACTTATAAGTTCTAAAATTAAATCAGTCTTATCATTTGCAAATGTAGTATACTGGACAATACTGTTATAAATGGCCTCTAATCCTTGTTTCTTAGGGATGACTGTAAATAAGTCCATGCCATCTATTGTAAGAAAGATAAGTTCCTGATCCCATAATTCAGGATTTAATCTCCCCCTAAAATCCCAAGCCTCTATAATCAAATGTGGAACTTCATTGTATATTGGTTTTAGCTACCTATCCACATAAACTGCTAGGGGGTAAGTTTTTGACTCCTGGGCAGCCACTATGGGTTGAAATGGAGGATTGTTCACATTCTTGTGGATTTTGGGGATGCTGAATATATTCTTTTAAATAAAAGTCAATTATTTGGTAAGATATATTTATTTCATTCCTTGATGCAGGTGAATAGGTTTCAGTGTCATATAACACACCAGACATAATGTTAGAATACTCTGTTGATTCAAAAAGCACCATATCTCCCCCTTATCTGGTTTCATTATGCAGAGGATCTTGTCATTTCTCAAGGACTCAAACAGTTTTCTCTCTCTTTTATTTAAGTTGGAATGAAAAAATTAATTATTACTAGTAGACTGCAAGTTATAAATATTGTCAGTAATTGCTTTCTCAAAAATATTTAGTAAAGGATGCAATGTGGGTTTATTTCTTAATGAATTCTCCTTTTCTGGAGGCATTTTTCTGTCTATATTTTGCTTCCTCAAAACAGACTGCAAAATTTAATTTTCTAGTAAAAAGTTTCATTTCAACTAGGGGAGTGAACTACATTAAACTGTTTGGAAGGTATAAACTTCAAATATTTATTAGTACTTTATATCTTATTTGGGAAGTTCTTTGGACTCTGGCTCTAGTGTTATTTTATTTGAAGGTTTGGTTTTACTATAACACTACACTTGTTTTTATACATTTCATTTTTCACAATCCATAAACATGTGCATCCAGTCAGCTTTTACAACTTTACTACATCTCCAACAAATTGAAAAAGACATTTTACTAAACTCAGAAATTTTATAGGAAATAAACATTCTGTGTATATAGTCCCATATAAAAACTTTCCAGTATAAACTTGAAGATGTTTGAGTAATGATTTAAGTAATAACATTTTATTCATACCATCTATTGAGTCACTCAATCCATACTATCTAAAAAAGTTCCAGAATTTTGCATCAACATTATTATATGTTCATAAGTTCATAGGTTGATACTAGGCTATCTGCCCTAGGGCATTTATAAGCCTAGCCAGAGTGTGTTTGGCTTTCGCCTCCCTTTTAGATTAGTTAAGGTCACAGAAGATAGCCCTTTTAAAGTTAGTTTGCTGTGCCTCTATCTAGCAAGGATATAGAAGAGATCCCAGGGGTAAACTTACGATCCCCCGTCTACTCGTCAAGATTTCTCTTGAAAAGGGTCAGTGAAGGGCTCTGTCTAACATGGATTGGGATCCTGTTCCAGAGAGAGGGGAGCCTTTGGGATATGAATCTGTCCCTCCAGCATGTCCTATTTATTGCCGTGCTGAGGTTTAAGTCCCTGGAGCGTGTAGCTCTAAGGGATTTGGATTTCCTGAGGTGGAGCATGTCCATTAATTCTAGGTTGAACATGGCTTTATACATCAGGCATAGGTCGCCTCTGAGTAGGCAGTAAGCAACTGAGTAGAGCTGGAGTTTCTTTAGCCGAACTGCATAGGGCATCTGTTTGAGGCCCTTGATCCTCTTGGTGAGGTACTTTTGGGGTCTCTCCAGTTGCTGCAGGTGTCGGGTAAGGTACATCCCAAAGGGGGCTTTGTATTCAATTATGGGCCTGATGAGTGATGAGTAGAGGGGCACAATGACCTCTCTTGATCTTGATGTGAACCCTTTCGTGATAAGGTGGGCTATATAGAAGGTCTTTCTAACCACTTCGGCAATGTGATTGTCAAAGGAGAGATTACTATCTACTCGGGTCCCCAAATCCCTAATTAATTCTTCCGTACTTAATGGATTACCACCTATGTGGTAATTTGTGGGCACTTTGTTTTTCCCAAAGGGGATGACTATGCACTTTTTGGCATTTAGCTTGAGGCCATGGCTCTGGCACCAGGTATCCATCTCTGTGAGACCTTTTTGGAGGATGCTTGTGTCAGCCGGAGAGTCGATTAGGGCTCCCAGTTTGCAGTCATCTGCGAACTTGGTCAGCCATAGCCCTGCCGTGTTAGCCTGTACCTCAGAGAAGTATATACTGAACAAAAGAGGTTCCAAGACTGAGCCTTGTGGGATGCCACTTATAACTGGTTTTGAGTCTGACATGGCACCTGCAATTCTGACCATGTGGGTTCTATCCCTGAGCCAGTTTGCAACCCATCTTGTGACATAGGGGTTGATATTTAAGCTGGTGAGCTTATTTATGATGCCCAAGTGGGGTATTGTGTCAAAGGCTTTTGCGAGGTCCAGGTAGGCTGTGTGGACTACCTTCCCTTCATCTATGGCCTTAGTAACTGTTTCAAAGAAGTCAACTAGGTTTAAGAGGCAAGATCTGCCCTTAACAAAGCCAAATTGGGTAGGATCCAGTGTCTGGAGGTTCCCAATGTCTTTGTTTATGAGTTCCATGATGATACACTCCATAGCTTTGCAGACCAGACTAGTCAGGCTTATGGGGCGATAGTTACTGGGGTCCATTGTGGCACCACCTTTGTGGAGTGGGACCACTGTTGCTGTACGCCATTCTTTGGGTATATATCCTGTAGTAAGGCTGAGACTGAACAGTGACTTTATGTGAGGGTTCAGTTCTTCTTGGAGCACATGTAAGACGCAGCCCGGGACACCGTCCGGTCCCATTGTTGCTGTGTTTTTTGCTTTTGAGAGGGCAGCTTTCACTTGTGCATCTGTGATGTCAGGGAGGCTACATTCTATTGGGATGGACATTTGCTCTTTTGGGGGGGGGGGACGTTTGCACTGAACCTGTCTGCCAGGATGTTGGCAATGTCTGTGGGTTCAGTCTATTTTTTGTCATTTTGCACTAACTCAGAGCATATCTGGGAGTTGCCACCCAGATTCCTGACATAACTAAAGAAAGCCTTGTGATTATCTTTAGCGTCTTGTGCAATTTTTCTTTTGAAGCTGGCCTTGGATGATTTTATGAGGGATTGTAGTTGCTTGCTAGTACTGATCAGAGATGCCTTCCCTTTTTGGGATTTTGCTCTATCATGTAGTAGCTTCCTCCTTTTGTTGTATAGCTTATTTATGGCCGGGGTCCACCAGACAGGTCTCCTGCCTTTAGAAGAGTGAGTCTTGGTTTTATTTGGGATAGCACAATCCATGCATTCCTGTAGGTGTCCATAGAATGAGTTTGTAAAGGATTCTGTGGTTTGGGCAGTATTTTCCACTGGCCCGGGGGCTTTGAAGGATTCCACTTCAGTTTTGAGAAGTGTGAAGTTTGCTTTTGAGAAATGTTTCACTGTGGTTTCCTTGGTTGGGGGTGGACACGGGATATGGATGTCCAGTGAGATTAATTTATGGTCTGATCTTACCAAGGAGGGGTTTACCTCTGGTGTGGAACATAGAGTACCCATGTTGGTGATGACCAGGTCCAATATGTTGTCCCCTCTTGTGGGAGTGGTGACCAGTTGTTCCATAGCATTTGAGTTTATAAATTCTAGGAACCATTGGGCTAAGGTGTTGGGGCTTGAGTAAGTTTCCCAGTCAATGTTTGGGTAGTTGAAGTCACCCAATATTATGGTGTTTGGAGAAACCTTCATATTCTCCAGTGTTCTCAGGAATGCCGAGTGGGGTTACTGAGTTTGGGAGGGTGGTCTGCAGCAGGCTACAAACTGAAAGGCAGTTTTGCCCACTGTTAGTTGCACATGGATGGTCTCCGATGCTTCGTGCAGTGCCACTAACCTGGAGGTGTGGGAATCTTTGATGAATATGGATACACCCCCTCCTTTTGTGATTTGGTCTGAGTTTTGGGGCCGAAAAGCATGGTATGAGGTATAACCTGGTAGTGCTGGGCTGCTCTCGGGAGCCTTGAACCAGGTTTCTGTTACTGCACAGATATCGATATTCTCCATAGTGAGGAGAGCCTCGAGTGCGTGCATCTTGAGGTTTAGACTTCTGGTGTTGAGCAGCATTACCCTTAGTTTTTTTTTCCTTGTGTTGTCTATGGAGGTGGGTTTGTCTTTTGAGCCTTGCCTAAAAAAGTCACTATGGGGGTGGCAAGAGCGTTAGCCAGTATTCAAAAGTCCAGAGGTGACAGGTGCAAGCCATCCCTAGCAAAGCAACGTGGCTTGTCGAGTATGTCGTCCCAGGCTGACAGACTCTGGATCCCCTTTGAATGACACCAATACTTTAGCCAATTGTTAAAACTGATCATTTTGTCTTTATACTGTGGCATCATTCTTGGTGAGGGCAAGATGCTACTCAAGGTCAGGGTCATACCGGCCTGGGCTAGATGATCAGAGAGCTTCTCTATGTCTCTTTTCATATAGTCCAGGGAGGTACGTCTCAGGTCATTCACACCAGCATGGACAATGACGGAGTCATATTTGTACTTGCTTTGGAGTGACATGAGTGCTTGTGTTATGTGGTGGATCCTGGCACCTGACAGGCAGCTTACAGTGAACTTCTCCTTGTTCAGTCTGGTGAGTGGGACGTCAGTATGTCTGACAATAGAGTCACCTATTACAAGTGTATTAGGTGTGTTGTTTAGCCTTAAGGGTTTTGACTGTGTGGCACACTGACTTTGTGAAATATGTGATACATGGGTATTGTTGTGGGGTAGCAGTTGCTTGGATGTCTGCTTTGGAGGTCTCTGCTGCTTTGGCAGATTTTTATTTAGAGCCTCTGAGTATGTTTTTGTGTGTTTATGTATTTGGTTTGCTGATATGATAGGTCTATGTGAGACTGGATTTGTGGTGTGTGTGGTTTCCTTCTCCTCCTGACTGACTGTGCCAGTCCTGGGTTGAGAGAGCCCAGCTTCCAGTTTAGCTGTAGAGTTGCATCTCTCACATATATTTGAGCTTGTTGGGAGGAGGAGAGGGTGGTCTGTGTACATAAGGCAATTGTAACATTGCCTCAATATTCCCAGATTCACTAGCTGGACTGGAGAGTAAACCTGAAACTGGCTTTGGAGATGCCAGAGAAATATAAGGAACTGATTTTTGACTGATCAGAATGGACCAATAGGGAGCCTAGTACTTATAAAGTGTATGAGAGGGTGTAGTGCTTTAGTTTGTTAGTGTTTACTTATAAGATTACTTATAAGAGCAAGTGCAGGGCTTTAGAATGAAAATAGAGTGCTTACTTTGAGAGTTAGAACAGTTCTAAGGGAACAAGTGAAGAGCAGACTTTGTGGAGCTGGGAATAGTTTAAACCTGTTTAAGCGGCACTGCCCGATGCTGCGCTATGCGCAAAATCGCGCAAAACCACGCAAATGCGGGTTTTAAAGCATGGAAACTGAAAGAGATAGGAATTGACCCAAAATGGCCAATAAGCTACTAGTTTTTGGGCTGAGACCACTCCTCCAGGGACAGATAGGCTGCTCAAAGCTCCCCACTCACAGTGGTGAACAGAGAAGCTTCATCCTATCCAAGTCAGGATATGGGCAACACAGGAACCTATACCACAGTCCGGAATTCAGCAAGCCTAAAATCTTGACAAATCTAGTTCAGTAAAGGTGGGAAAAGAGAATATTTTTTTTTTCAGGAAACAGCAGAAAAACACACAGAAAACACGGTAAATGCTATAAACAGGCTAGCGAAATTTAATGTGTAGCCTACAACAGTTATACAATACAAAAACGACTTAGAATGATATATAACAAGTGCAAAACTGTAAAAAAGCAGGAAGGCAATACAATTAAAGCTTTTTCAAGCACAGATCAGTTAGAAACTTGCTTTTTAGGCGGGAAAATCATTAATATTATTTATTATTGACATATAACTTGGACAAGTTTCTTTATAGGCAATTTACCTTCAATGGTAGCATTCATATAGTTATATAATAGGGAATAGTGTTCTGATGCTCTTCACTCATATTATCTACAAATGTATTTAATTTCTTACTGATGGATAATATTAACTGACTAATAGATTGATCCATCTTGGTGAATGTAATACTAATCCATTCATTTTTAATAAATTAATTTTAACATTGTTCTGAGTTTCCTTAAATCTGGAGGTGGAGGTGTGTACAATGTGAAAGCACAGAAGTTTCCATTTTAATATTAATGGAGTTTTAAAAGCATATTTCTTAACTGTTTAAGAATTTATTTCACATATGCAGGGTCTAAAGATTAAAATGAATTTCATTCTAAGGTAAATTTTATTAACCAGATGAAAGGATTGTTACATATTTCTAATTTATCATAACTGATAAACTTACAAGAATTTAGTATAACCTGCTCCTGACTGGTTTTCCATTGACTAATTTAGGTCAAATCTATCCAGAGTAGAACGGAGTTAAAATATGTAGCAATAGAATAAGATTCTACATCTGATAAGCTAATACCACCATCCAACCATAATCTTATATAGGTTCATAGGTTGATAGGTTCATACTAGGCTATCTGCCCTAGGGCATTTATAAGCCTAGCCAGAGTGTATTTGGCTTTCGCCACCCATTTTAAATTAATTTTGCTATGCCCTTTTTCGAGGTTAGTCTGTCTAACAGTGACACAGAAGTGATACCCGGGGTAAACCTATGATCTCCCATCCACTCATCAAGATTCCTCTTGAAGAGAGTCAGTGAGGGACTCTGCCTAACCTGGACTGGGATTTTATTCCAGAGTGAAGGGAGCCTCTGGGTTATGAATCTGTCCCTCCAGCATGTCCTATTTATTTCAGTGCTGAGGTTCAAGTCTCTCGAGCGCGTAGCTCAATGGGATTTGGATTTTCTGAGGTGCAGCATGTCCATTAATTCCGGGTTAGACATGGCTTTATACGTCAGGCAGAGATCGCCCCTGAGCAGGCGGTATGCCACTGAGTAGAGCTGGAGTTTCTTTAACCGGGCAGCATATGGCATCTGTTTGAGCCCTTTGATCCTCTTGGTGAGATACTTTGAGGTCTTTCCAGTTGCTGCAGGTGTCTGGTACGGTACATCCCAAAAGGGGCATTGTACTCAATTATGGGCCTGATGAGGGATGAGTAAAGAGGCACGATGACCTCCCCTGATCTAGATGTGAATCCCTTCATGATTAGGTGGGCTATATAAAATGTTTTCCTAACCACTTTGGCCACGTGGTTGTCAAATGAGAGATTGCTATCAACTTGGGTCCCCAGGTCCCTAATTACTTCTTCTGTACTTAATGGATTACCACCTATGTGGTAATTTGTGGGCACTTTGTTTTTGCCAAAGGGGATGACTATACACTTTTTGGCATTAAGCTTGAGGCCATGGCTCTGGCACCAGTTGTCTGTTTCTATGAGGCCCTTTTGGAGGATGCTTGTGTCGGCCGGAGAGTCGATTATGGCGCCCAGTTTGCAGTCATCTGCGAGCTTGGTCAGCCACAGTCCTTCCGTGTTGGCCTGTACCTCCAAGAAATATATCCCGAACAAGAGAGGTCCCAGGACTGAGCCTTGTGGGACGCCACTTGTAACTGGTTTGGAGTCTGACATGGCTCCAGCAATTCTAACCATGTGGGATCTGTCCTTGAGCCAGTTTGCAACCCATCTAGTGACATAGGGGTTTATATTTAAGCTGGTGAGCTTATCTATAATGCCCGAGTGGGGTATTGTATCGAAGGCTTTTGCGAGGTCCAGGTAGGCTGTGTGGACCACCTTCCCCTCGTCAATGGCCTTGGTGACTGTTTCAAAGAAATCAACCAGGTTTAAGAGGCAGGATCTGCCCTTAACAAAGCCGAACTGGGTAGGATCCAGTGTCTGTAGGTCCCCAATATCTTTATTTATGAGGTCCATGATGATCCTTTCCATAGCTTTGCAGACCAAGCTAGTCAGGCTTATGGGGCGATAGTTTCCAGGATCCGTTGAGGCACCACCTTTGTGGAGAGGGACCACTGTTGCTGTACGCCACTCTTTGGGTACATATCCTGTAGTAAGGCTGAGATTGAACAGTAGTTTTATGTTTGGGTTTAGCTCTTCTTGGAGTTCATGTAGGACGCAGCCCGGGACACCATCTGGTCCCATTGATGCTGTGTTTTTTGCTTTGGAAAGGGCAGCTCTTACCTGAGCATCTGAGGTGTCAGGGGGGCAGCACTCTGCTGGGATAGATATTTGCCCTTTGGGTGGGAAGGGGGGGGGAGAAGTTTGAGCTGAACCTATCAGCTAGGATGTTGGCAATGTCTGTGGGTTCGGTGTATTTTTTGTCATTTTGGACTAATTCTGAGCATATCTGGGAATTCCCACCCAGGTTCCTAACATAACTAAAGAAAGCCTTGTGATTATCCTTAGTGTCCTGTGCAATTTTTCTCTCGAAGATGGCCTTAGACGATTTTATGAGTGCCCGTAGTTTTTGGCTAATACTAATCAGAGATGCCTTCCCTTTTTGGGATTTTGCTCTATCATGTAGTAGCTTCCTCCTTCTATTGTATAGTTTGTTTATGGCTGGGGTCCACCAGACAGGACGTCTGCCTTTGGAGGATTGGGTCTTGGTTTTATTTGGGATTGCATGATCCATGCATTCCTGAAGGTGTTCATAGAATGCATTTATAAAGGATTCTGCGGTCTGGGCCATATTTTCCACAGGCCCGGGGACTTTGAAGGATTCCACCTCGGTTTTGAGGAGTGTGAAATTTGCTTTAGAAAAGTTTTTCACTGTGGTTTTCAGGGCAGGGGGCGGAGTCTGGATGTGAATATCCAGTGAGATTAGTTTATGGTCTGATCTTACCAGTGAGGGATACACTTCTGGTCTGGAGCATAGAGTCCCCATGTTGGCGATGATCAGGTCCAGTATGTTTTCCCCTCTTGTGGGAGTGGTAACAAGTTGTTCCATAGCATTTGAGTTTATAAATTCTAGGAAGCTTTGGGCTAGGGTGTTGGAGCAAGAGTAATGCTCCCAGTCTATGTTTGGGTAGTTGAAGTTGCTCAATATAATGGTGTTTGGAGAGACCTTCATATTTTCCAGTGTTCTCAGGAAGGCCCAGTGGGGTTCCTGGGTTTGGGAGGGTGGTCTGTAGCAGACTATAAACTGGAAGGCAGTTTTACCCACTGTTAGTTGCACATGGATAGTCTCTGATGCTTTGTGCTGTGCCACCAACCTGGAAGTGTGGGTATCTTTGACGAATATTGATACTCCCCCTCCTTTTGTGGTTCGGTCCAAGTTTTGGGGCCGAAAAGCATGGTATGAGGTATAACCTGGTAGTGCTGGGGTGCTCTCGGGAGCCTTGAACCAGGTTTCTGTTACTGCACAGATATCGATGTTCTCCATGCTAAGGAGAGTTTCGAGTGCGTGCATCTTGAGGTTTAGACTTCTGGCGTTGAGTAGCATTACTCTTAGTTTCTTATTCCTTGTGATACCTATGGAGGTGGGTTTGTCTTTTGAGCCTTGCCTAAAAAAGGCACTATGGGGGTAGCAAGAGCCTTTGCCAATATCCGAAAGCCCAGGGGTGACAGGTGCAAGCCATCCCTAGCGAAGCATCATGGCTTGTCCAGCATGTCATCCTAGGCTGACAGGCATTGGATCCCCTTTGAATGACACCAATACTTAAGCCAGTTGTTGAAATTGATCATCTTGTCTTCATATTGTGGCATCATTCTTGGTGAGGGTAAGAAGCTACTCAAGGTCAGGGTCATACCGGCCTGGGCTACATGCTCAGAGAGCTCCTCTATGTCTCTTTTCATGTAGTCCAGGGAGGTACGTCTCAGGTCATTCACACCAGCATGGACAATGACTGAGTCATATTTGTACTTGCCTTGGAGTGACCTGAGTGCTTGTGTTATGTGGCGGATCCTAGCGCCAGACAGGCAGCTCACCATGATCTTCTCCTTGTTCAGCCTGGTGAGCGGGACGTCAGTGTGCCTGACAATAGAGTCACCTATTACAAGTGTATCAGGTGTGTTGTTTAGCCTTAAGGGCTGTGACTGTTCGGCACACTGGCTTTGTGAGCTGTGTGTTGCACGTGTTTTGTTTTGTGGTAGCGTTTGCTTGGGTGTCTGCTTTGGAGGTCTTTGCTGCTTAGGGAGATTTTTATTTAGAGCCTCCGAGTATGTTTTTGTGTGTTTATGTTCTTGGTTTACTGTTGTGGTAGGTCTATGTGAGACTGGAATTGTAGTGAGTGTGGTTTCCTTCTCCTCCTGACTGGTTTCGCCAGTACTGAGTTGAGAGAGCTTAGCCTCCAGTATGGCTATATGGTTGCATCTCTCACATGTGTTGGAATTTGTTGGGAGGAGGAGAGGGTTGTCTGTGTACATGAGGCAGTTGTAACATTGCCTCAAGATTCCCAGATTCACCAGCTGGACCGGAGAGGAGATTGACAACTGACCTTTGGATATGCTAGAATAGTATTGGGAATTCCTTTATAATTGAAAAAAAGGGCCAATGGGGAACAAGGTACTCAAGGGGAGTTTGTGAGGGTGTAGTGCTTTTAATTTTTTACTGCTAACTTATATAATTGCTTTAGTGAGCAAGTGCCAGGTAACTTAAATGCAATGTGTTACAGGTAACTTAAATGCAAAAACGACAAACAGTAACTCTCTTTCAAGTGAAACAAGAAATAAGTACAGTAAGCAATGCAGATATCACTAGGGATCCACAGAAGTGCTGAAAAGCCGTGTTTTAGGTGGAATTAGCATTTCAGGGAAATAACAAGCAAACAAACAACAAGCATACAAACAAAGCTAGATGCAGCAGGCCTGGATCTAGTCTATGCTACAGCAAACAAGGTGTACCAATTTCAGTAAGAAACAGTTCAAATATGCAGGCACTATAAGCCTTTAACCAGAAATTCCCAGCTCAGAAGGGCAGAGTCCAGCTTCTCCTCCCACAAGAGTGCAGGCCATGAACCTTTTTAATGTAAAATAACTGGCCTGAAGCCCAAGTGCTTAAACCAGAATTAATACACTTTTAGAATAACAGACACTGAGCCCTCAATCAGCAGTTCCCAACTTAGAAGGATGTAAGCTACTTGTTCTGCCACTACAGTGCAGACCACAAACCTTCTTATTGTAAAACAACTGGCCTGAAGCCCAAGTGCTTAAACAAGAATGAATACACTTTTAGAATAACAGACACTGAGCCCTCAATCAGCAGTTCCCAACTTAGAAGGATGTAAGCTACCTGTCCTGCCACCACAGTGCAGGCCACAAACATTCCTAATGTAAAACAACTGGTCTGTAGCCCAAGTGCTTAATCCAAAAGACTTAGAATGTTAGCTACACTTTAATCAAGTTACTACCAAGCAGTAATAAATACAATTTAATACTTTAAGGAATGCCTGGATTAGTGCTCAAGTTATACAAACAAAGCTAGATTCAGCAGGCCTGGATCTAGTCTATGCTACAGCAAACAACGTGGACCAATTTCAGTAAGAAGCAGTTCAAATATGCAGGCACTATAAGCCTTTAACCAGAAATTCCCAGCTCAGAAGGGCAGAGTCCAGCATCTCCTCCCACAAGAGTGCAGACCATGAACCCTTTTAATGTAAAATAACTGGCCTGAAGCCCAAGTGCTTAAACCAGAATTAATACACTTTTAGAATAACAGACACTGAGCCCTCAATCAGCAGTTCCCAACTTAGAAGGATGTAAGCTACCTGTTCTGCCACTACAGTGCAGACCACAAACCTTCTTAATGTAAAACAACTGGTCTGAAGCCCAAGTGCTTAAATTAAAAGGCTTAGAATGAGTTACACCAAGCAGTAATAAATACAATTGAGTACTTTTAAGATGACGCAAATGCAAAATAAAGTAGGAAGAAACACAAATACAGTAAAAGCAGATAATTTTTTTTTTTTTTTTTTGAGTGAGCAAATGAGATGGGCCCAGGAGTTACAGGACAGAAACAAGTGCAAATGCAGGCCTTCAAATCAGAAAGTTGAGAGAGATGGAAGACCACCCAAACAGCCAATAACTACAAATTCTGGGCCAGAACCACTCCTTATGTGGTAGACAGGTTACCTAGTGCTTACCACTCCCACTGATAAGCTAGAAGGCTTCCCTCCAACACAGAAAGGCTTGGGGGCTCAGAAGCTTACAAATAGTCCTGGATGCAGCAAATCTGTATCTGGAACACTAATTACAGTAAAGGTAGGAATCAGGCTTACAATTTATTTTTTTTTTTTTTTGTTTTGTTTTTCAGAAAAGTAGCAAAAACAGTAGTAAAAACAATTCACATGCAGTGCAAGCTGGCACACTTGAGTATGTAGCAATATTAGTCCACACACAGTTTGAAAAAATGTAATTAAATTAAAAAGGACTAAAAGCAAGTGCAGAAAGGGTTTATTAGGTAGAATGCGGTAAAGAGATGGGACTGGGGGAGTGTCCTAGATCAAATCTACAGGGGGCAGGCACTGCAAAAGCCACCAAATTTAAACTACAACCAAGAACAGGGAGGGGGTGGGGAAAAGTTTCAACAGAGATGTGAGGAATCAGAGTGCAAATTATAAAACCAAAAAAATATATACTGATCTCTGTATATTTGCAGAACAGTAAGACAACAGATATCTAAGCAACAATTTAGCTATATAATACAGAATAATGCAGAAAAATATACTCAGCTCTATATATTTGCAGATAGTCTTGTAAGGCTGTCTCTCAACACACAGGTTCCACTTTAAATGCAGGCTGCTGCTATTAAGTCAAATTAAGGGAACATTGAGTTAACAACACACAAGCTATAGAAACCAAAATGGGGAGGGGGGAGACAGTTTCAACAGAAATGTGAGGAATCAGAGTGCAAATTATAAAACCAAAAAAATATATACTGATATCTGTATATTTGCAGAACAGTAAGACAACAGATATCTAAGCAACAATTTAGCTCTATAATACAGAATAATACAGAAAAATATACTCAGCTCTATATATTTGCAGATAGTCTTGTAAGGCTGTCTCTCAACACACAGGTTCCACTTTAAATGCAGGCTGCTGCTATTATGATATATATATCATATAGTTGCTGCTATATGATTCCATGATTCCTATAAACAATTCTCAGCTTTTTAGGATACTATAAGAAGTAAGTTAATGTTTTTTTCCATTTTCTGTAAAAGTTTTTTGTATGATATTAAAGGTATTGAATGCAGGTAGCTGCGGTGGTACAGCGGTAGCGTTGTTGCCTCACAGCAAAAGGTTCTCCCATTCGATTCTCAGCTGGAGCGCCTTCTGTGTGGAGTCTGCATGTCCTCCCCATGGTTGAGTGGTGTTCAAAAGACATGCGTGAATGGGCGTGCCTTCGTTGAAGGTTGGGCATCGGGCTGGCACCTCGGCACCATAAAAATTGACTGCCAGTCATTAGCGGACCGGAATTCCACTGTGGCAACCACTAACCAGGAAAAGCCAAAAGAAAAACAACAACGTTAAAGGTAATGAATGCAATATGTATAATCTTTGGTAACATAATTATTTTAATAAGTACTAACCTATCCTGAAAAGTAAAAAAAAAAACATTCCATTTTTAAAAGAAGTATCATTTCTTCATTTATTTTATTCCTAAGTTTTAGCATATGCTTTTGAGACTCTATACAGTTTTTTTTAATATTCCAATAAATTATTCTGGAAATTCAAATGCTTCTAAAGTTTTAAATAAGGAGTTTCAATCAATATTAAAGGTAATTAAGGTCAGTTTCCTGTTCATTCCTTTTGCTATATCTAAGATATTTTTTTATTATCATACATTAATCTATGGACTATAAATTCTGTTTGATCTGTATAAATTAATTTACTTGCTATATCTTTTAATCTTGTGGCAAAGATGGGAATAAACCTTTTATAGTCTACATTTAATAATGAAAGAGGTCTATATGAGGAAACTAACTTATTATTATTTTCTTGTTTATGCATAGGGGAGGTTACAAATAATTTCTATAATGGAGGAGTTATTTTGTCACTCTGAATTATCCTGTAAACATCACTCAATAATTCTAAAATATTTAAGAAAATTCTATACTTAAGCCATCTAACCATGGTGCTTTACTATTTTACCCTTTTTGTAAAACTTTGTTTAACTTCTATTAGGTTAATATTCTTATTCATCATAAATATTTATTGCTCATTAAGTTTATTACCAACATTTTGCTTTAAATATTTGTCAATGTTGTAATCATCTGGATTATTATTTCTCATCTTTATTAAGATCATGATGGAATTTTCTAAAAATGTTAAGCATTTCCTCTATGTCTGAAGTAAGCTTATTAGTGTGAGGAATTCTGATATTATTTGTTTGTGGCTTTTTGTGCAACATCTTACTTCTATAAGCCAATCTGTGTGAACTTTTTGAATTAATCACATAACTGTGCACTTTTAGTTTTTCTAACATTATCTCCACCTTGTGTATTAAAACTGTTTGATATGTTGTCATTATTTTTTAATGATTTCAGTATTATCTAATTTCTTTCTTTCTTCAAAATGTATTTTATGTATTTCATCTTGTATTTCTAACAACTCTTTATCACACACTTTCATTTTATTACTAGCCCAGCTTCCCATTCTGTCTTAAAGATATATTTTAAAAAGTCCCATAGTATGACTTTACTAACTTGACATTCTCATTCAAACATAATTTTTTTTTCCTTAAGGTAACTTTATTTTTTTTAGTTGCATCTTATATATACTGTGATTCTATAAATAATCTGCATTTTTATTATATCCATTAATATACTAATACTTAGTGCATTATGACCAGATAAAGGACAAGGACTAGTTTTAAAATAATTAACTTTTTTAAGCAAATCTGTAGAGGTATAAATCCTACAAATTCTAGTCTGTGTCCCATGTGTGTAAGAATAAGGAGTGAAGAACAATAAATTATCTTATGCTTTTACTATTTAATCAGCTAAATTATTAGTATCCATCTATTTAGTGATTTAGTTGATGCAAGTATTTTAGCTTTCTTCTGTTCATTTGTATCTTCTATATTAGATATGCAGTTAAAATCCCCTACTAAATTAGCATACCCTTCCAATGACTTTGCAGTAAGTTTAAATTAGCTTTAGCCACTCTTACACCTATTCTAGGTATCCAGTAAAAATTATATAGTGTATAGAGTTTGCTATTATATTTAATTATTATAAATATATACATTCCTTTGGGACCATTAATGAATTCCAAGACCTTAAGCATTACATTAGTTTTTTCTCCAAATTATAGCAGTTCCTGTCCTCTTTTTGATAAAAGAAGCCAATGATAACATTTCATAACCTAAGTTATTTAATATTATATATCTTTATCAATCAAGTGAGTCCTTTTTTTTTCAAATATATTTTTATTGAATTTTTCAAACTTTTCGAACATACAAAGGAAAAACTGTAAGTCATTACAGAAAGCAGTAAAGTATGGGTATATATGTAACAGTTAGTACAAAAACTATGCATTTATAAAACAGCAGTTATCTTACAGGGAAACTTACATCTTAGAGACCAATATAAGCAGTAAAGACCCCCAATAACCTATTACAGTCAAAGTCTAGAGATACAAATGGAAAGTGGCTTGGAAGGAAGAATATATGACTGTCTTAAGAAGAAAGAAAAGCGGTAAGGAGGGTTAACCATAAAAAAACAACTATTTACATCATGTACTTCTATTTATACCATATTTACAACATATTTACACCATGGATGCCAGGGGATAACAAAATAATATAACAAAATATTTTGTAAAATCAAAAGTTACCGTGTGATGGTAACAATGTTTAATGGTTATAGGGCCATATATGATACTGATGGAGGATTTCCTGGAATGTAGTGTTAGTGACCCACATTTTGGAAGATTCAGTCAAGTGAGTCCTTGCAAGAATATTATGTCTCCTCTATTTAATTTTAGGTATCTCATTATTTATTTCCTTTTGTTGCCATTATTTAATCCATTTAATTTAATTTAATAGATAATATATTAAAACTGTCTATATTGTGCATTTAAAAAGATTTTCTTTAATTGGTAATTTGACACATTTATCCACTATATTAATTTTATTATATTTAAAACTCTAATGCATTCCTCCTACTCTGTCTTAACATTCCACATGTTTTTGAATTCTTCCTTTCTACAAACTAAACTAATAAACCTTGTAAATAATACAAAGACAAGTCTACAACTACAACTGTATATATTGCTAAGAAAACACAGCATGGATACCAGAGTTCCTAGTTTGCCTATCAAACAGACAAACTACTATACTATCTCTCTACCTACCAATACCTAAAGCTTCATCAAAAATTAGTCAAAAGCTACCATGATGTACAAATGATTAATATAATATTATATACTAATCAAAAAGAATAAGAGAATACAATTTAGTTTATATGTTGTCATTTAAAACTATTCCCCCATTACTACACAAAAGTTTAATAATTCTCTCTATTAATCGCAAATATTAAATAATCCAACAAATAGTGCACTATATACCTATTTATGTAATAGTAGTATAAATAATACATGAAATATTCCTAAATCATTTACTCATTCAATGTTATTATAACAAAATTTCTAAATAAGTAAGTAGAATAGAGTGGGACCTGAATAGATAAAGATTTCAGTAAACTTACAATTGACAGATAGTCTCATAATACTAAACTACTATATGAAATTGAAACCAATGCACATTTATATTTATCATGTTAAAGGATGCACTAATATTTCACTGCTCTAACACAAGCTCTGAATTAATGTTTAAAATGCAAGTGTCTATATCTCAAAATTGTGTAATACTCATAACATGTCAAATATCAAAATATTTAAAAATAATTTAGTTTATTAAACTACTTCATAAAAAGTGCATTACTGAGGTCAAAAAGAATGTGTTGCTATTTCTATGGAGTCAAAAATGAATATTTGTAGTCTATGTCGTATTCAAAAGTTATAAATACACGCTTACGTATGTTTTAAAGCCTAAAGTCAAATACAAACCTTTTACATAAAGGGAAAATGTATTGTTTCAGAAAATAACAGTCCTGCAATCAGAGGATAAATTTAGAAGCAGTGTTCCAAGAATTCAGCTCACTTTGTCTCTTTAAGGATATACTATTCCACTCCACTTCTTCAATACTACTAAGGATTTTATTCTTAATAACAAAAGTGGATGCCTCCTACAATATGTCAAATATTTTATTGTTTATTGATTATTGATGTTTGGTGACTGGAAAAGTCTGACTGGGTCCGGAACCTATTTTCAGTGGTGACCTGGGTAGAAAAACTCCAAAACAGATACAGACATGAAAGACTTTACAGTTATAACTAAACATCACATACATTTCTAGAACTAATACAGACATTGATAGATTTTACAGTCATACCTAAGCATACATACATTTCTAGATTTTATCATGTGGATAGATGATAGTTTGTAGTAGATTATAATCGGTTCAGTCTACAACTTCTAGTTTAGAGTTGTACAGTACTATCAGAGCAGACTTGCTTATACAAAGATATATATATATATATATATATATATATATATATATATATATATATATATATTTATATACACACATATATGGTTCCCCTTCATAATCTTGAAATACTGAAATCTTGAATTTCAGTATTCCAAGACCATGAAGGCAAAACTTCAGAATACCGAAAGTGCATAAGCACGAATTTGAATATCTCAAATCTGTGCTTATGCATTTCCGTATATGGTACTTCAAGTGTTTGGCTGTGATGGTGTCTGGAATTGAAGGTGAGTGAGTGCATGTGTGTGTTTTTGTACATTGTATGTGTGGGTAAGGGTAGAGAGGTATAAGTATGAGTGTGAGTGTTGGATGTGTTGGTGTTTGTGTATGTGTAAAGTGTATTTGTGTGTGTGCACACGCGCACGAGTGTAGAATTTCGTGGTGTGAATTTTTGTTCTTTTTTTGTTATGTACAATCTCGGAGTTGGTATATATAAGTGGGTAGTGTGCGGGGGGGGTGCAGCCCCTCACATAGCAGTTGCAGTTGGGCTTGCCTCCCTGCTTACATGTAGTGTAGGGTTGTGTGGTTTGTGTGCTGTGGATAGAATGGTGTGTGTGTGTTATGTGGTGTATGGTGTGTGTATGTTCGTGATTGTGTGAGTCGTGATTGTGGGTTTCAGGATTGTGAATGGTTTGGCTTCAGTTCTCGGAATACTGGAATTTGAGATTTCCTTATTTCAAGATTATGAAGTGGAACCATATATATATATATATATATATATATATATATATATATATATATATACATATATATATATATATATATATATATATATATATATATATATATATTATATATATATATATACATAAAGATAACATTTTAGTAAGGGTAAGGCATAGGTAAAAGATCATGATTGTAGAAAGATAGTAGTAGAAGTGAGGGAATATTGAGAGAGTTGAAGTCACAGTAGGGAGGTTAATGTAAATAGGTATTCTATAAGGTATAGGAGAATATTATAGAAAGAGATTTCTTCGGAAAGAAATTAGAATGCTTATTCTCTAGGCATTTCAAACAGACTTTCACTTCATAATGCCATGAGTAACCTCAGGATTCATTTATTTCCTAACTCACCAGACACATTGACTTTTTTCCTGTGACCTCATCTGAAAGTGCTGTTCATACATCATCTAGAGTAGTTTTTTTCTTTCTCTTCCATCATAAATTGCTTGTTAGACAGTGCAGCCTTTGTGGGATTTTTATATTCAGAAACTGCTGCAATACTTCTTCAATGTGCATTTGTTGTCCTGTAGACTAACAGGTAATTGCTAACAGCCTTTATAAATGGCATCATATGACTCTATCCTTTATCTTTTTGCTTTATCTTGCAACCTGAAATAATTTATTTGTGCCATCTGCTAAGTCATTTTAAATGCAAGTGCTTCCAGTTGCTTGTTTTTTCTGTCACTGCTGCATTATTCTCTTTTATATCCATCAGCAAAGGGTTAATATACAAATATTCAACAAAGGAATAAGGAGATTTAACTGTAACAATTCAATGCTTCTTTAATATTTTAAAACAAAAATATGGTTATTCCACAAAATGCAACTGTTTAGACCAGTCAAGTGAAGATGCAGTTGTAGAAACTCATTTTGCATTGGGGTAAAGTCTCCCAAGCCTGTCCTTGCACAACAATTAGTAAAGTCATCTGTAGCTAACCTTATCCTATTGAGAGTCATGAAATCTTTCACATAATGACTTTTCACTTGGGTGGTTTTGATGGGCTCTTTACAACTAGCAAGTTAATCAGAAGGAAGTGAACTCCTTAACCTATCAATGCATTTTCATCCATTTATATACTGCCATTAAGATATTAAGCTTCAGTCTTTCTTCTCAGTCCCATAATCTTAGCTATCAGTATTCACTTTAAGAAGTGCTCTCACTGGATCTACTGTAACAGTGCTAGCTCCTAATTTTATTACATTTGTCAGGAAAAAATGCTTATTTTAATAATCCACAATTTCTTTGAGTTCTTTTCACTTTGAGTGTATGGTTGCTTTTATGCACCATTCCAGCAGTTTGCTGCATCTTGTTCAACAATAAACTTGTAATGCTTTTACAAATTATTATAGTAAACTAATTCATTTTTAACTAGTAAGTAAAGTAGTGTCAATCCAAGGAGAGACATGGTAAATGCACTGCAAACCATGACCAAAAAACAAAAAAAAAAGTGTATCAGGTAGCAACCAGCATAAGTTCATAGGTTCATAGGAGGTTACTAGGCTAGCATCCCTACGTCTAGCCATAAAGTGCTAGGATGAGAAAACACCAATGTCTTGATAAAAATGGAAAGCACATTTAATTTCACTTGGTTAAGTACCATATGTTATATAAAAACAGATAATAAAAGTGCTTTCATCATTGTAACAGATGTCTTTAGAACCATTATCAGTCTGAGTGCAGTTTTTTGAAGTCAGTGAAATGTATGTCTATATTCTTTTGCAAATTATTTCTTATAGAATTGATTTAATGAAACCATTAATACATATTTTTATTGCATCGTTGGCGGTCATGATCATGTGGCAAAATGAATTGACTCTTAATGGTTCTGAAGAAGTCTGTTACAAAGGCAAAAGTGATCCTATTATCTGTTTTTAAATAACATATGGTGCTTAACAGAGTAAATTAGTATCCCTTTCATCATGGATAAAAATAAAATTGTTTATTCATAGATTGTATACCCTGTGCTCTGGCCCATTAAAGGTGGACATAGAAAACAGACTCCAAAATATTTGTAAGAAAACAAAAATTCCAGATCCAGTTATGCAGCAATGTCTGGAATACATTCAAAGATTATTTTGTAAAACAATGCATGGAAGTTTATTTTGTGATATAGAAATAAGTGCTACTATGAACTACTTTCCCTTTGAATAGAAACTTTAATTATAATCTTGTTTTATGTTGTATATTCTATTGTTATGTCTCATGAGATGTAGTTCCAAACTATGTTTTCACTGAGTATTGTGTTATGTCTGGCCTTACAAACTAAAGAAAATGTTATCCAATAATGCCTATATGACATGGTATAATTGACATTCTCTGAACCTTTATTTATATTCAAAATGTTCACATGTAGATATAGATTTATCAAATATATGCTGTGAAGTTCCAATAATCCAGGACCTGTTTTTGAGTAAGTATATACACTCAAGTTGTACTCAAGCATAGAGTGAAGCAAGGTAACAGATAATCCTACAACAAACTTTGGATTCATAAAAGGTATTGATTTCAATAATAAACCACACATTTTCAGACTCCTTTGTTTGGCTAGAAATAAATTCTCTTTGAACTTCATCTTATTAGTAATCTATATTCCTAAATCCTTAAAACATGTTTAATTCTTTCAATACAGTATTGCTCAGTTTAATTTCACTACCAATGCTCAGACTTCCAAACTTCATTACTTTGCATTGTTGAATGATATAGTTCAAACCACATACATTTATCTGATCATGTAATGCCTGGAAAAGTTAATTGAAGTGATCTATATCTGAGATTTTAGTAACTACTCCTCTGATTTTAATGTCATCAACATACTTGCTCATCTAATATCAGCATCTACAACATGAGAGAATAGAGACAAAAATTATGTTAAATTGGATCCAGCACTAAATATTGCAGCATTATAATTTTAATTTGAATCCAAGAGGACTCTTTTTTGTGCTCATCTAATTAGTTTTACACCCACTGGATAACGTATTAGTTAATTTTAACAATATTGTATTCCTTATCATAATAAGGTGATTTAGAGTATCATGTGCTTTTACAATATCCAAATGTACTATTATCACACTTAGTTTCATGTCAAAAGATATATATATTAGATAATAAAAATGTATTAAATTAGTAAAAATGAGATGATGCCATAAACTAATGCTGACTTTGGTCTAATTATGGAAAGTACTAGGTGTGACATTTAATACATCTTTCAAGACATTTACCAATTATACATCTTAAAATTATTCATTTGTAATTGTTTATTAAGTCATTTCTGCCTTCCCTTATGTAGTCTAATAAAGTGAGAGAGCCTCCACTCATTATGGACAATGCCATTTGACAATAATGAATTAAAAATGAATATTAAGCTTTCAACATGACCAAATCACCTAGAGCCATATTTACACTGTTGAATGGCTAGTCCTGCCACAGTGCAGAGCCTATGATCGATGTTCTCCTATGTACAGGATACTGAGTACCACAATAGATGCCCAAAGCTGTTGGTGTATACAACTTTCCTCCCTATAGGGCACCATGTAGAGTCTGTATTGCTGCCTGAATGAAACACTCAGCATGTTTTTCAGAGAAACCATGCAGATACCCAAGGAGAACATGCAAACTCCAAACAGGCATTAGCTGGAGGTCAGGTTCAAACCTTGTACCTTGTACATGGGAGCAAATACCTTAACCATTATGCTACCTTGTCTCCTTATGTTAAGTGTTAAAATAAATCCTTTTTTACTAATGAAATAAACTATCCAGATAAATTGTTTGGCCCTAAAAAAGGAGAAAATTGTTACATTGGCACTGAATACAAATATGAGAGAAATATGAGAGATGATGTTAGTCTCATAGAGGGTAAGCTTGGCATAATGGCTAAGATCTTCACATTATAAACACAAGGTACAAGGATTGATTCTGACCACAAGTTATTGGCTAGGCTTAAAATTACCCTTCAGGGCATTTAGCCTGGTATTCATCTATGAACCTATAAGGTGATGGAGAGTTAAACACTGTGGTTATGATGGCAGACCTCTGTCCCTAGGAAGTGATCTGCAGTGTTGTTTCTTCTTAGGTGACTGAGGACAGCATATATCAATTTTCATTCAACCTCCAATCATCAAGTCAAAATGTAAACAGCAGAATGAGAAGCAATAGAACCTCATTCTCATTGTCTTTGTGCAGTATGGTGTGGGAATGTTTTGAGATCTGGAAGGTAACAGGAAAACAATGAAATGAGGAGCTACAAAATACAAAAGGGGGGATCATGAATTAAATAGAAAATTGACTAGTAAGGTTTGTTAAAACAAAGAGAAAGACAAACCATGTTTTGTTTACTACAGGGGTCATGATAGCCATACAAATAAAAAAAACTACAAAAAAATGAAGGGACAAAAATGTTCACAGAAAAAAAATTTGGTGAGGCCATACATGGGCAAGAGATGCCAGTTTAAGAGGTAAACCAAACCTGGAGAAAAGGATAACATTAAGCATTAACAAAGGATAGAAGGTCTTCTTCAGATTTGTACAACAAATGAAAATGGTGATAAAGGAACTGGTAAATCAAAACAGGAAGAGGCTAAATATATGAGGTATAAAGAGCAGGCAAGACTTCAAAGTGTATACAGTTAATCAATGTTTATCAAGGAAATCAAAGAATATCAATGTGGGAGGACAGGTACTTAGTATTAATGCTACCAGGAACAAAAGGTGTCATATCCCAGGAAATTATTGATTTTTGTTGGAAAGATTACATCCTATCCAGTAAAATTGTAGATTGCTAAATGTGTACATATTTTACAAATAAAATAAGGGATTTTGTTCCCGAAAAAAAAAACCTGTAGTGCATAATACATAAAAACAGATTGGTCATACGGCAGCTTTTCCTTCAAATTTCCAATTACTTCCTCCACCAGATGTGGATCCTACAGTACCTTTATTCAGTTTCCCGCAGTCATGATGGAAATATTTACCATAACTTAATGCTTCTAAAATTCTTTTGATAAAAAGTAATAATACTTACATCTATGTATTAAAATACACACTGTGTTTTCAATAACAGAATACTGTATTTTTAAGTGTTCCATTGTACTAGCCGTAGATATAGTGCAGAGTGCAGCAGTTGCTCATGTCACGCACACTGTCAGATTAACTAAAGGAGTGTGTGAGCTTTTGCAGAATTGCCTGAAAACTAACAGTGTCACTCCTGTGCAAGTTTATCACATTCCTAAAATCTTTGTAATGACACCAGTACCTGCCTTGACTGTCATCAGTTTGGTTTTACATTTAAGATCAGGGGTGTACCTAGCACAACATTGAAATTTTGTACTAAAACCTAATTTTGTTATCCAACACCACTCATCTATGATTATACAATGCTCCTGGTTGTGTTAATACATAAGTACAGGAGGACATTGCAGGATTGAAAGAACAGACAGGCAAGACTATAATTGCCAAGGAAGTAGCAAGACTAGTAGGATTTTAAAAGAAAGGCACAGATACATATTGCACTCAACCTAGGATCCTAGGAAGGGGGGTAGATTTTTATAAGCCACTGATATCAGCCATTATGCTCTCACACCCTCCCCTCCACATGGAACAAAGCAGCTAAATGTATTGGTACCCATTTTAATCATTCATGCTTAATATGAAGGATGCTAGGGTGTCACTATGTTTAGTTTTTAGTAGATGTCTGTTTTTAAGGTGGGGTGGGCACTGTGTAATACATTTGTCTCACCAGTATTTTTTATCTGTGTATTGTAGAACTATCTAACTTGTGAAGACAGAGGAGATCATAGAGTTGAGGATACATAATGATGTGGAATGCAAGGCATTGATTGTACAGCAAGACCATATAAGAAATGGAGTAAAGGGATAAATCTTCAAGCCTCTCCTGATAAATCAGGAACTTTGGGCCAACAATGTTCTTATTAGAACCCCCTGGGGCCTTTCCAGTTGCATAATATGTCCAGAAGGTACATCCCAAAGGGGGTGTTGTACTTGATAATTAGTCTAATTATGGCTGTATCCAGAGACGTGAAAAGTTCTCTTGACCTATATGATATACCTTTAGATATCAGTTATGCTATACAGAAAGATTTTCTGATTACTGTTGCTATATGGTGGTTGAAGGAGAGGGAAATTATTACCTAAAGTTCCAAGATCCCTGCCTAGATGATCACATTGGAATGGGGTGTTGACTATATTGCACTAATTTAACAAAAGGTCCTGATACATGGCTTGGAGATTAGAAAGGAGAGGTCCCATGACCTAGTCCTAGGGCACACCACTAGTTACCTACCTACTTTCTAAGGAGGTTTCTACTACCAACTGTTTGCCATCCTCCTTACCACTTTTGCACCTATTTTTAAGGCACTTAGTTTATTAATGATGCATGTATGAGATTAGTGTTGAATTTATTGGCCTGATCCATAACAGATTGTATCAACAGAATGATCACAGTCTGTATGACCTTCTCAAAGAAGTTAACTAAAATGAGTAGGTAATGTCTCCCTTTATCAAAGCCAAATTTATGGGAGTCAAGCCTGATAAGGTTTTGATATCAGGGTTTATGAGGACAGATATGGTTAGGGGCACCCTTGTGTAACCACTGCAGTTTGCTGTACTGTGGAGACAAACGATGTAACTAAGCTCAGGATAAACAACATAAGGAGGAATTCCACAAAGTTATGTTTGGTGCTATTAATTAGATAGTCAGGTAAAATTCAGACCCCATGGAAGTGATGCTTTTGGGCTTAGAAATTACCTCCAGTTCATGTTCCATTGTGATTTTGGAAGGTATAAGGGATTTAGAATTCATGGAGTTAAGATAGTTGTTACAGGAGAAATGTTTGCACTTAATCTGCTGCTAGAATGTTTGCTATGTCTACTGCTTCTGAGGGGTGGTGCCATTATGGGCAAGTTCCAAAGACTGCTGGGTGTTATTTCTCAGTTTCCTAATGTAACAGTAGATTGCCTTATAATTATCCTCAGTTTCAGAAGCTAGTTTAAGTTCATTAATTGTCTTATTAGATTTAATATGAGCTTTAAGTTCCTGACAGATATTCTTGATGTAATCTTTAATAGGAGGCATTTTAAACATGTTGTGTTATTTAAGATGTTTTTTTCCCCAGCTATAGTTTCTTTAACCTGGTGAACCACCAGGGTGATTTGTTCTAAAATGTCTCTACTAGGGTTGATCAAGGCAAGGCATTTATCTATGAGGGAACAGAACACTTTTGTATAAATATCAGCTGTGTTGATGTTGGATCAAATGAATATGGATAGCTTATCATAGAGTTTGAGGAGACTTGACCATGTGAAATCCTTAAATCCAGAAATACTGACCACATGGCTTTTATACATCTTGACTTTTGTAAAGCATTCATTTCATTTCCATTCTGAGGTTTTATTACAATGATGAGGGAATAGTAGTGGACAGTAATTAGCAGTGATGGTATAGAGGTGATTACATAACATCTGACAACTGATGTCAAAAAATGCTCAAAGATGGTAATTAGATGTGTTCCACAAGTTTCAGTCCTTTGTCTTACCCTATTTAATGGGTTGATCTCTAACTTTTCACAGTGCATGGAGAATTACACCAACATCTGCCAAAATCACAATGTTTCAAGGTAGAGTATCCTATATGATGGGTGAGCAGATGAGCCTGTAAAGAAATCCTAGAAGACTAAACACATAGTTTAGGAGATGGCACCCTTATTTCATCATTTGTAACAGTGTGACACTGCAATTAGGAAATAAAACTTCTTGCACCTGCAGATATCAGGCTGAAACAAAACACTGGGCAGGAAATATTATTGGTAGCACTGAAATACAGATCTCAGAAACATGAATGATGTTTAAGTGAACTTTCTGGTCATTACCATGCTTTCATTGTTTTCTTTATATGTGCAAAATTAAAACAGATTGTAAGCACTGGGCATTCAACAAAACAAGCTGTGAAGATCCATAGGTTGTGGTAGATGAGTCCTCCAGCCTAAAATTCCAAATTCTATAAAAAATCAATAGTTTTCTAACATTCTGCAGTCCCAACTGAGGTTTCACAGATATTTTCACCAGAAAAAAATAGAAAAACACTGTTGCTGGCTTTTATATTGTAAAATCTAAACCATTCGGCAGAGAGAGAGAGAGGCATTAGCAAATAGGGAGTTGGAATCCACTGATAAAAAGGTACTAATTCTATCTACTGGCAATCTGTAAGCTCATGTTTGAGATATCAAATGCAGTTCTGATGGATTTTTACTAAGGTAGATGGGACAAATGATAGGAAAAAAATAGAAAATTCACTAACAAGAAACCCAGACCTTGATTCACAGCTCCAAAAACATTGTGGATACTTGAAGTAAGACTCCAGATGTGAAGCCGCCAAAGTAAAACAAGTATATTTACTTTGAAAATACACAAACTAACCACTTTTGCCCCCTACAATAATGGGACTTCCTCAGATTAAACAATTAATAAAAATTCAACCTACTTATAGTCATTGATTATTCCACCCCTCACATATTAACCAATAACTGTAAAAAAATAATGATTTAATTACTTTAAAGAGAAGCTACATTTTATCATATACCTTTCCAAATGCATTATTAAATCATTTTGAAAAGCTATAAATAACTTCATCCCCATACATTGTATGTCTGTTAGCATTATTAAAATAAATTCATTGCTTTTATCTTCAAAAAACTGGCTAATGAAATATGGTCATTTAACCCAAATGGTCCCATGGCATTAATTCTTAATTGCCATTCACTTTCTTTACATTCAAGTCGAATTTAACTCTGAGGAAGTCTTGTTATTGTAGGGGATAGAAGTGCTTAGTTTATGTATTCTAAAAATAAATATACTTGCTTTTACCTTGGTATCTTCACATCTGGTGTCTTACTTCAAGTATCCATGTTATTTTTGGAACCGTGAATCATCTCTGGTTTACTTGTCATTAAGTTTTATTTGGTTATCAGTTGTTCCATGTGTGAAACAAGTAGAAAATGACAAGTCTGATTAGAATCTAAGGAGAGGCATAAGATGAGAATGGGTGTGAGATAGAATGAACATGGCGTAGCCTTATAAGGCAGTGTGGGGAAATATTATGGAATCATAGGGGAATGCAGTTCAGGGTGTGAGGAGGGCTATGGCCTCATACAAATGAGAAAAGAAGATACTTTTTCAAGAAGAAGATGGCAACCTTGTATAATCCATTCACAGAAAGTGTAGTGGAGGCTAAAGCAGTCCAACCTGTTTAAAATACCTGGAGTTATTGGAGAATAGTATAGATGATGAGGAACTATTGCCTCTGCCTAGCTGCATCACAAGGCAGGCTAGAGACATTCACAGGATTATTCAAAGCAGCAAATGTTTGAATACTGATCATATAGCAGCAATAACCAGTCATATAATCATATACCAGTTTTGTATTAGTTAGACAGTTTTTCTAAGTTAATTCTTTCAGCACCTTCTCTCTTCACCTATCTTAGCTCTCCTAAAAACAGAATAATCAATGTTCTTTTTGAAAAATCAGGTAATATGAAACACAAGAGGCACTAGAAAGTTTAAATGCTAATTATGTTGCAGACTATCAGCTCAATGATCTTGTATCACACATTTAGAATGGCAAAGTGAAAACTTTAGTGCCATAGTTAACATGATATTTTTCAGAAGGCTTATAAAATGCACTTTTATGTACAATAATTAGGGTTGATTGCATGCTTAAGAAAGTTTGTTCATTTCTGTTGGTTTCAGATGAAACCACAGCAAATCTTAAATACAGAAAATTGTCCATTTAAGGAACATAACTTCATAGTTATAAGAATCTTTCCAACACTTAAGATCTAGCTGTACTGAATAGCAAGCTTTACTTTGTTTTAAAATATACTAAAACTATAGTGAAGAAAGCTCAAAGTTACACCTGCAGTATCTTAGATAAGATATAACAATGTTGATGTTGTACGTCACTGCAAATGCTACAGTATAGGAGGCTTATATTCAGCTTATTCATAGGTTCATATGTGTTTCCTAGGCTAACAACCACAAGGGCCTTTTTAAGCCTAGCCATGCATCCCAAATATCTCACAAGTTCTGATACCCTTGATAAGTGTAAGCAGGGGCTTAGGAGATGAAACATTTACAAGCAGGTGGCTGGGAGATGAACTATTTACAGGTTGTCCATTAGAGACATAGGTGCCAAATCTGGGATGAATTTCCTGTTCCCTATCCAATTTTCCAGGATGTACTTATAAGTTCATAGGTTCATAGGTTGGTACTATGCTATCAGCCCTAAGGCCTATACAAGCCTAGCCATAACAATTCCCTTGCTATTTCTTCCCACAGTATTTACTTCCCTGGACCCCTGTCTAGCAGGGCGACTGATGTGATCCCAGGGGTGAATTTCCTATCTCTCATCCAATCATCAAGGTTCCTTTTGAAGAGGGCCAAAGAGGCGCTCTGCTTGACATGTATGGGCAGTCTATTCCACAGTCTTGGGGGTGTCTGGGTCAGGAACCTATCCTTCCAGCATGTTTTGTTCATTGTGATGACAAGGTTTAGATCCCTGGAGCGTGTGTCTCTGAGGGATTGGGATTTCTTTAAGTGTAGCATGTCCAACAGTTCTGGGTTTGACATGGCCTTGTATGTTAAGCAGAGATTGCCTCTGAGTAGACGATATGCAACAGAGTATAGGTGGAGTTTTTTTAGACAGTCAGCATAGCGCATCCGCTTTAGGCCTGTGATTCTTTTAGTGAGGTATTTCTACGGCCTTTCCAGTTGTTGCAGATGTCTTGAGAGGTACATACCAAATGAGGCATTGTATTCTATAATGGGTCTAATGACGGTTGAGTATAGTGGGACAATGACCTCCTTTTTTCCTGGATGAAAAGCCCTTAGTGATGAAGTGTGCCACATAGAAAGATTTCCTGACTGTTGTGGCAATGTGGTTATCGAAGGTGAGACCACTGTCCACCTGTGTCCCTAAGTCTCTTATCACACTTTCTGTGTTTAGTGTACTGCCACCTATCTGGTAAATCACGGTTACATGTTTTTTCCCAAAGGGGATAACTATACATTTTTTGGAAGTGAGCTTGAGCCTATGGCTCTGGCACCAAGCATCTGTTTCTGTAAGGCCCTTTTGCAGAATATCCACATCATTTGGGGATTCAATAATGGCTCCCACTTTGCAGTCTTTGCAAACTTCATTAGCCAGAGTCTCTTAATGTTGGCCTGTACTTCAGAGAAGTAGATGCCAAACAAGAGCAGTCCCAGGACTGAACCCTAAGGTACTCCATTTGTCACTTGTCTGGAGCTGGATTTAGAGTCGGCTACTTTTACAGTGTGTGTTCTGTCAGTAAGTCAGTTGGCAACCCATCGTGTGATGTAGGGATTAGTGCCCAGCTTAGTAAGTTTATCTATGATTCCAGAGTGGGGGATGGTGTTGAAGGCCTTGGCAAGGTCCATATAGGCTTTGTGTACCACTCTGGAGACTGATTCAACGAAATCAATCAGGTTCAGGCGACAAGATCGGCCCTTCACGGACCTGAACTGCATGAGGTCCAGTGTTTGAAGGTTGCCAATGTCTTTGTTTATAAGTTCCATGATAATAAGTTTCATACCCTTGCAGATCAGGCTCATCAGACTGATGGGGCAGTAGTTCCCGGGATACAAGGTGGATCACGCCTTGTGGAGTGGGATAACTGTAGTTGTGCACCACTCAGTGGGCACGAAGCCTGAGGTGAGTCTATGATTAAACATGACACTTAGGTGAGGTGCCAGTTCATTTTTTAGTTCATGAAGTACACAGCCTGAGATGTTGTCTGGTCCCATGGATGCTGTATTCTTAGCTTTGGAGAGTGCGTTTTTAACCTGTGTGGCTGTTATTACCAGAATTTGGCAATCTTTCAGTATTGAGATGGGCCCTTTAGGGGCAGGGGGGGCGAAATTTCCACTGAATTGATCTGCCAGGATATTGGAAATATCCTTAGAATCAGTATATTTAATGCCATTCTGTTGCAGCTCAGAGTAGATATGAGCATTGCCATTTAGATTTTTGATATAGCTATAGAATGCCTTGTGGTTGTCTTTGGAGTCTTTGGCAATTTTATTTTCATAATTAGAACTTGAATCGGGTTAGGGAGGAACTCTGCTTCACATGGATGGGGCGCCTGTTCCAGAGATAGGGTAGTCTCTGGGATAAATTCCTATCTCTCCAGCAGGTCCCATTTATACCACAGACAAAGTTTAAGTCTTTAGAATGGGTAATTCTGATGTTGTTTGTTTTGTGGCTATGCAGGAGGTCCATCAGAGTTGTGTCTGACAATGCCCCTTATGCCAGGCATAGATTTTTCCTGAAAAGCATGTCAGAGACCGAATACAAGGATAGGGCCTTGAGGTGGTCTGCATAAGACATTTTACTTACGCCCTGTATTCTTTTAGTGAGGAACATCTGTGGACATTTCAATTGTTAGATATGCCTGGTTAGGTACATACCAAAGGAGGCATTGTACTCAGTGATAGGTCTGATGAATGCCAAATACAGTGAAACAATGACCTCCTTGGACATAGATGCCATACCTTTGTTTTTAAGTTGTGCAAAATAGAATGATTTCCTCACTACTTTAAACATGTGACACTCAAAGGTTAGATTACTGTCTACGTGTGTCCCTAAGTCCCTGTCTACTCAACTCTAAGGGGTGTGTGTATGATAGTTACCAGGGGTGTATTGTTGTGGTATAAAATATATTTCATTAAATATTTATATAGAGAAAGAAAGTGAAAAGTTTGACCATGAAACTTAAAGCCGAATATTACTTCCAACTAAAAGGTGATTGGAATTTTGGGTAATGTGAACAGATATCATCAAATGTGTATATTACTCTTGATGAATCCCATACTGAGCAAAAACTGCAAAATGCACTTTGTAATTCAGTGAGTTCTATGGTGTGAAATTAATGCATGTTGGTAATATGTTCCTCAGTGAAGCTAATGGAATACTCTTCTGCAAAATTTTATTATATTTGTGTAGATTTGGGAAAGATGGGTGAAGGCTGCCAGCCTAGTCAAATAGAATTTGATACATAATTCTATCATTTGTATATATAAAGAATGTAAAATACAGGCTTGTGTTCTTAAATGAAAGAAAACACTGTAAAATGTGAACTTTAAGATTGTTGCAACATTGCCATCTGCTGTAAGGAAAACCAAGCCAATCATTTCAAATGTCTCTGAAGTTACAATTATCTAAATGGTGGTGCCGAAGCGGCTAGCTGAACACATTCTTTCTGTTGTCTTAACCTCAGGAATAACTACTAGAGAGTACATGTGAAATGTCTTTTATTGTTGTAGTTTCCTGAGCAGGTATTAGATTGCTACATAATGCAGTTTGTAGGCCTGGGAACTCCAGACTAAGTGTCAAAATGATGTAATGTGTATACTGGGAAAACCTAAGTGTCAAAATGATGTAATCTGGGAGGGCCTTAGCAGAGCTGTTTGTTAGTGAGTTTAAAAACTATTGTTGAGAGAGAGACTGTAAGCCTCTTGTCTTGGACCATCAACCTCAGCACTGTTTATGCTCTATATATGCATGTAAGTAGGACTGTAGCACTGTGTTTTCTGTTAGGAATAGCTAAAGATTAGAAAGTTAGATTAACCCCAGGATTCATGAAGCTCGACGCAAGGCTGGCGTTAGGCCTGTGCCGACCGTGCGGCGTGAAGATGGCGCAGTAGCGCCAAATGCATATTAATGAAGGCGTGCTGCCGCCACAGCCATGTGCATAGGAAAGGAGCGCGAGTGCATAGGGGGTGTCGAAGTGCGGCACGGAGGTGTGGAAATGTCAGCTGTCGACGTGCAAACTAAAATGCTTGCATATAACAATTTTCAAGCAATAGTAATCACATCTGTCAGTGTCCGTGGATACTGAAACGTATGCAAAGCATGTAAGACAGTTCCTGCGAACACAAAATGAAGAAGCAAACACAAATGCACAGTAGGGAATAACGGGTCCCTATCCCGCGAACAAATGACATTGAAAACTGTGTGCCCATAGTCCAACGCAGTGTAGATAGTTATACCAAGTGGAAGTGAAATGCATCATATGTTAGCGCGCCGCCAATAGGTATGTCCAGCCCAATGGTCAGGGTCACCAGCTGACCCATATTGTGAGGGAAGGTACACAGCTGGGCAGATTTGTCCATAACAATAAACATGATAAATGTACATATCTAGCGACCGTATGACCGAATTATACCCCACAATGAATGTAATAGTCACATACAATAGGTATGTCCGTATTTCACATACCAAATGTGACAGGAAATAGAATAAGCTTGTAAACGAAATGGAAGGAGCATATAAATTGCTACAACAATAAGGCAACATGTAGGCTGAAAGGAACAGTATTATCTGTACCATTGACTGTGGGTACATGTTGTCCAGTACATTCGGATATGTGTCCTGAATATATCCCATCCTAGACATAGGAAAAGGTGGCATCCTACCAATGATTTGAACAGTCGGCCAAAATCCGCACATCAGCGGTCCAAGCCGAACTTGTCAGGATGTGTCACAGTCGAACGGGTATTACACGGGTATACCAACCATGTCATGAAAGTTAAGTATGGGCATGTACCTATGTGCAGGAGGTATAGCATGTGGAAAGTCAAACATGGCAGGGTAGTCCACACAACCATACAGGTACCTGACATATGTAGGGTATGCAATGTGTTACCTTGACCGTGTCATGGGCCATTAACCAAAGCAGTGATGATGGAGTGTCAGGAATATGTGTGTGGGGGGGATGGGTAATGGTATAATACTCCAAGGCAACACTGTGTCGTATGCAGAATAGGTGAACCGGAGGTGTATGAGGGAGCACCGGGTGAAGCAGAAAGAAACACAAAAACATTTATACACATCTGCAATACAACCAGACAGGCCATACTGTAGAACACTATCCCACAAACATATGAATATTAAAATGTGCGATACAAATGTATAGACATGTCACCGGCACATACCCACAGATTGGTCCTGATGGAATTGGCCATATCAAATGCAACACACCTGGATGCATAATGGACTACCCAGCATCCCCTCCACAGCACACAACCCACTCCCATACCTGAACGGCCACCAAATCCAGCCATACTTGGCCTACTGGTTTGGTGCAGTCACATCTACACATAGTGACCACGACGCATATGTTGTAGGTAGTGTCACCCTAGGCAGTTTCAGGATTGAAAACTATGTATCCCTTGCATGTAAAACCCCCAGCACATTTTCATAACGCCAGAAGAATGTTCGGTATTTGTCTTGTTTTGGTCTTGTTCAATTTTTGGGATATCCCTCATGGGATAAGTAGCCTGTGTAAACATTAGAATGGGTATGAAGACATGAAGTCCAGTCCTGTAGATATCTGTACACAAGTTGGAATGTGCAGTAGTTGTGCACGAGACTGTCCAGCCCTAGATGGTCATGCAGAACCTACTACCCAGGATCAAACACCTGCCCGTGATGCACGTGTCCCGACATGAATAAGCGAGAGAATATATTGCACACATTCGCATAGTGGCACATGGTATAAGGGTGATGAAGGCATTGAAGTAAACAGGATACCCCCTGATCTACTGTGTGAGGAACAATTAATGTGTGTGTAGGCATGACCTGACCAACAATGATACAATGCCAAATGTCCTGTGATTGTAGGACATAACTATGTACCATACTGCATGTAACAGTTGCCTAAAGCGGTCACGTCAGGATAGAATAAATGTATTCGTAGAAGAAACAGGCAAACAACAAAAGTGCCAAAGGTATAATGCTATCAGCTAGAAAACAAATGAATGTTCTAAACCTGCACTGACCGTGGCTATGTGTTGGCCCAAACAATCTGGTGTCTGCAGTAGGGTTACCATCTGTCCCGCTTTGTGAGGGACAGTCCCTCTTTGGACAATTGTGTCCTGACAAAATACATTACAAATGGCAAATGTCCTGGGATTGTAGGACATAATTATGTCCCATATGTTATGTAATAGTTGCAGAAAATAATTATTTCAGTATCTAAAATACCTAAATGTTACAAGAAACAGAATAAGCAACTAAACCGCTACAACAATAGGCTTTTATGTAGGCAAATAAGTAAAGTTCTATCCTTTGTACTGACCGTGGGTATGTGTCGGTTTGTAAATTCTGATGTGTGTTCCGAAAATGTCCTATCTTGGCCATTTGAAAAGGTGGCAGCCATAGTCCACAGAATACATCCCAACCTGTACATATGACAATGTCAACACTAACAATGGTCAGAGCATTCGCACAATAACTGGCCAGCCTCTTAACCACTCACAAAGCCAGTGACCTTTGGGGGAAAGGTGTTGAATGAGAACGACTACTTACAACAATGAAGAGTAACAGACGCATTTAACTGCAGAAAATTAGTAGTATTACGAATCTGTCAACACGTTCCAAGTTAATAGTACTAATATGGTACAAGTGTCCATGATTGTCCCTGAGTTGTCATAGCCTTGTCCCTGTCACTGTAGAAACGAGTCCCCGAGTATCACAGAGGTCCATACACATAAGTACACCAACCAACTGTCACATCTGTTGACAGGACTATTGCATACCTGTAGTGAATTTATAACAGATGTCCAGAATAATATTCATTTTATCTATAAATGAATGAAATAGTCAAATGGGAAGGGAAACACGTGGAAACCAGCCCCTAACCTGCATTACGTAGTGGAACCACTCCCAGCCCTAAATTATGTAGCGCCGACCCAATAATGTGGTCAGAGGTGCCCAAACACCTGCATCTGTAAACACAGGTAGAATGTTAAAATCTGGACTAACTCTGTCCATGTGCTATGTCTGATTTTTGAACAGTGCCAGGGCAGTTCTAGTCACCAGTCGGCCGAGCCTAAACCCAGACCAGCACATGAACACCCTGACAATCAAACACGCATATGTGCGAGGACTATAAGCGTAGGAGTTCTGAATATCCTTGGAGTGAGTAGACTTGCAGCATGGGTCCAGAGCAGTAGGAAACAGGGAATGTCCTAATTGTAGTACTGCAGTTTTCCCAGCAGGAGAATGGATGCCTGTATAGGTATACATATAAATGAGCCAGAACACCAATAGTGTAGTGGTTACAGCATCTGCCCAATGTAAAGGCATTCCCGGTTCAAGTATGACTATAGCACATATTAATTGTGTAATGAATGCCTCTGTGCTGTAAAGCCAACATTTATACATGTAAAGGTGACCGCGTTCGCATGGGCCTGTTAACCGGATTCCATCTAAGTGGTACTTTCATAAGGAATAAGGCACATGTAATCCCAAAGAAGTGCCTGTAAACATATGTAACTCAGAATAAGTAGATGCAAGTGCGACTGCGCGGGTGTACGCAGCTATTAGCATAGCAAATGTATGTTGTCTTGTACAGCTGTAACTTTTATATATATAGATAGATAGATGTGTGTATAGATAAATATCCACAGACATAACAGAAATATGCAATTATATATCTACATATTTATCTATATATACACATATATATAAATATATATATCTATAGATATATATATATATATATATATATATACACATATATATATATATATATATATATATATATATACATACAGACATATATATATATATATATATATATATATATATATATATATATATATATATATATACATATATAGATATGTAAGGAATGCCGAAAGAAGAAAGCAAACATAAGGGTTTTGAAGGGAATCCAGAGCAAGTAAGGAATTATGAAGTGCTCACAGCGTATGCCACATAAAGCTGCACAAGTGTGAGTTGAGCACCGCTCTTCACACCAGAGGCAGGGTTATACCAGTGGCCATAACATTGTTGAAGAGCTACATCAACATTGTAAACAGACGGAATGTAGTACATGTTGTGACCACCTACACTTGTACCCCACAAATCGTTCGTTATCCATAACACCAGGAAAGGCACGTATGTGCAAATATGAATGGATGGTGAGCCTGTGAATACACGAGGTGGTACAAAATGTGTGTAGGGCCCCAACGTTCATGAGAGGGCAATGTGTAAAGGTGTGTCATGGCTGCGATATCAGGTGTATAATGGCTGTCATGCGTGGAAACTCAACACGGATGTGCAGGAGAAACTATGGATATGCGATTATGTACACAGGAGTGCTAGGGTATGTTGAGACGGGTGCAATGGAGCAGCCCGTGGAGGTCAGCTAGTACGAAGGTGCAATTCCCAGATAGAGTGTCGTTTACGTGGAGACATGCATGAATGGGCATATCGTTGTCGGACGTTGTGCGTCAGGGCTGGCAGCCCAGCATGTAAAACCTATACGCCACCCATGAGCAGAACAGAGTTCTGCTATGACAAATCCAAACTGGGAAAAGCAGAAAGACACAACTACATGAAGACAACAATATGTTGACGTACAGTCACTGTAACACAAACACACATCCTATCAACAATAATAATATGAATGTGCACAGAAACAAACACAGTATCAGGAATAATAGGCTGCGCATACGAGTAATAGGTCGAATGACACTGTATCACATCCCAGTTAGCAGCGGCACCCCAGACATGAAAAACGTGCGACATCTGTCCGCTGTATAACGTGCAATATATCGAGCACAAGTTCACCGGAGTGAAGTGTCGGTGTCATAATGACTAAAGCAATAGTATGCTGTTGAAGCAGAGATAAAACCCAATACGCATGTGTAAGTGTCCATGTCCGGGAAATGTATAGATTAACTGACACACAGATGTATATATAGATAAAAACGTATATATACCTATATCTATATTAATTTACATACACATATATATTCATACGGATATATATATATATATATATATATATATATATATATATATATATATATACACACACACACACACACACACACACACACACACACACACAAGGATATACTACGGATATATATATAGATAGATAGATATACACAAACAACAGATACTGATATATACACATAGACACAAAACAAAATATATATGTCAGTGTAGATATACAAATGTACATAAATAGGTTACTTCACAGCAATTAGGGGTAACATATTTACAGCCCAGGCATATGTGACTGGGAGGTCCAATAAATAAACGTTGTACCCCCCAAATCGCCCAGCTAGGCTGGACAGACATACAGACAGGAAATACAGATCAATACACTGCCGCTGACCAAAACACCGGTAGGAAAGTACCAGTGGGAGAGTTCTGCAAGGTCTACACTTTAAATATGGATAACGGTGTCCCTTGCAGGACCCCAAAAATTCAGGGTACGTGTGAATCTGCTGACATTAATACGAGCAGGATGTAGGTGTACATGGAACAGTAGGATGTGCAAGTGTGATCATACATGGGTTGACAAAACGTATGACATGTGTCCCGAGACGGGGAGAGTTGGCAATGTGTAGGGATGTGCTCATACCCCTGCTGCGCTCGCAGTAAGTATTTGTCTTGACTGCTGTAGAGGGGTGCCAGGTAGGTGGCCATGGGTATGAATTAATGGGCTTAAGTGTGCAGGTGCTGGTTGGTAGAGATGTAGTAGGCCCGCCCAGTGGAAGTCATTAATATTCCTATGTGGGCATAGGATACGCCTACACCTCCCAAACCTGAAGAGCACATCTACCGAATAGTCTGTAAACCATCGGGGGAATACATAGAGACCAAATCATTGCCTTGTACCTGATTAGCATGGACGTCCATAGTTATGAATCAGAATGTAACAAAGTCCAACTAAACACTTCCAGAACTAGTGATATTAGGTGAACAGGTGGCGGAATACAGGTAATGACAGAAGACAACATGTATGAGTCATAAACAGCATGTACCTCGACAAACGTGAATGAATACATATGCTCTGTGACTGTGAATGTGTCTGTTTAATAGAACCAATCATCTAAATGTGTCCCACAGGGTGTTATGCATTGTCCCTGATACAGTGTTCATTCACACCCATTGGTATGTGAGTTCTGCTACTGATGGAAAGTGCATAATTTGCTGATCACCTTAGGTAGATGATAGCATAATAGAAGAGGTTCAACACCCAAACGCCTGCGAGGGACACACCTGTCTGGGCAGATGTGTCCTGCAAAATGACAGTTATGGCACATGGCCTGTGAGTTCGGGAATGGAGGCTATATAGTGTGTGTAGTGGTGTCAGACATCAATTTGTTGTATCAGTAACAGCTACATGTAATAGGAAACAGTATTATCAATTATAATGCTACATGAATAACCTTAACGTATGCAAACCGTGGACGTCCGTTTACTACTGGCTGTGGGTATGTGTTGCCTTGACACATGTGATAGCTCTACATATAGGGTCTATAGGCCCGCCACCATTCTGAATGGCCAAAGTGGAACCTGCTCTGTAGAAATGTCAGCTGTACTAGGGCAGAACATACCTGCAGCCATGCATAGTACAGAAATATACATATCAGAACAAATCAAAGCGTAGTCTAGCCGCAGTAAAGTTGCTTATGCTACTACATATGACATATCGACATGTCAGGTATACAAGACCTGTAACAAGCAACCAGTACAGACATGTACAACATGAGAATGTCCCCTAATCAGGACAGTTGCAATGGCTAGAGTATTGTCCACATCATTCTACCGTCCCTGAACGTCAGGTATGTCCCTGAGTTTGACTGAAAGTTTAACTCTGTCCCTTTTAATCCCTCCTAAAATTATTGGCTGTTGAAGGAAAGATGGTGAATTACACTTACTGACTAAAGACAATAAGTAAGAGTTATAAACAAATGTTACCTCAGAATATGTGTATTAAGTCATATGCTCTGATTCTGTCAGGGTTTCAAGTTAATAGCACTACTGTTGTAAAGGTGTCCCTGATTTTTCTTGACCTGTCCCTGATTCTGTAGAAATGTGTCCCCGATTGGTGGAGAGTTCTGGTATTGTCACATGAGATATGCGTGATGAGGGATTGTCCCATGCAAAGTGGGAAAGGTGTCACTCCTACAGTCTCCCGTCGTGCAATCTGAAAGGTGGACAACGTGCAGTAGGTATGTGGTAGCATGACTCGGTGGACAGCTGCGTTAACAAACTCAAGTCACATGTCAGCATTGCAGAGTATCGGTTCCCATGTATCAGGCAGATGGGAGCAGATCATATGAGGAACACGCATATAATATGATTACGTCACTGGACAGGATGCCGAGTCCATGCAGTCGAACGCCTGCCATCTCAAAATGGTTACACATACCTGATACTGTAGTCATGTAGTCCGATGTAATACGCATCACAAGGGATCACACACACCCAGCATGAGTGACAAATGTAAGCGTAAATGTCGGTGAGCGAGCGGCTGTAAGTGTGTTTGTCTACCAGTATGCCAGTAGTGCACTGTCAAAGAAATGTGGAGTCTAAACATGTATAAGGTGCTATGACCAGAGGTCAGCAGTGCTTAACCCTGTGCACACCCACGCACAACTGCTCCCACCTGCTGGAATGTGCCTTACCCAGTCTGTATCCAAAGGCGTCGGCCTGTCCGCAAACAAAGAACCGCCCTATACACATGATGGTAGAAGTATCCTGCGCACATAGCTCATGTGAATTAACAATAGACCATGGCATACGTACAGACAATAGACGACACCCACACCATACAGCGCAGACTTCCAACAGTATAGCAATGTACTGGAGATATGTCCGGACCACTGGTGTATGCATGCCTGGCCGTCCTGTGTTTCAGTGTGTGAGCATGCCCAGTATGACTGTTACGCATGTTGTCGACCGACATTACCGTCATACTGTCATGTGTGTGAGCATGCCAAGTATGGTCAACTGTATTGCATGTGTCACATGTCCAGATAGTTAGTACTGTGTTGCTGACCCCTCCGTTCTACACAGACAGGTGTCATGCTGTGTCTGCAGGGTAGCTAATGGTCATGTGGCATTGACAGTTGCTACATGTCTGCATAGAGTGGGGGGACATCGAACCACAACCACAGTCCCACACAGCACCGTTGGTGGTGCACATGACTCTCACATGTGTAGGTTTGACGGGCGGCACAGCCAACAGTTGTACACATCTGCCGCTATTGTACTGGTATGCCGGGTACTCCACGTCAGTGTGTGGACCTACCTAAATTGCTAGTTGGAGGGATACCAGGGTACGTCAGTTCCAAGCTTTAATTACCAGCACAGTGGTGTTGGACGTCCTAGCTTACACAACCTACATCAAACTGCCTGGCCTGCTGTCATCTGTGTGTGTCTTAGGGTTTGGGGTCATTCATTGGGCATATCCATAGGCCATCATATATCATTTGTCTGTATTGGTCCACATCTGTCCATCTGCATGGAACGTGTGTGGGCTGTATGGACACACATGATGGTCAGCCCATAATCTGCAGTGGGTTAGGACACCCTGTGTACTACAGGCTACCATTGTGACCCCCGTATGTGCTACAGAGGTCATGGTGCCACTATAGTTGTGTACTGTCTGCTGTCCTAACATTTGGCCACCACAGTCACTTGTATGCTCACATACATACCATAGCAATGGGTAACTACACATTCTAATACAACTGCCACTTGTTAGGTCAATAGACATACCCTGGGTGTGTTCCAGACTTGAGGACGGTGCTGGAGTGCTGCCTATGTTGGATGCACACAGTGCACCTCCTATACATGGCCGAGCATAGGTACTGTCATGTTTGGCATCCATTGTACTGTGTGCGGGTCAGAGAGGGGAAATCTGTGGGTACCTACTGTGTCAGTGCATATGCCTTGTGTTGCCTCTTTGCCAAGGGCAGGTCATACTGTGCACAGGCTTTCGCCGACTGTGCCCTGCTCAGGTAGTTCCTTTGCCAAGTCACATTGTGCCTGTACAGGCCTTGGCAGTGGTGTTGGGCTGTGTGGCCCTGCCCCATGCTGTTCCTGCTGCAACTGTTACTGCAGGATAAGATTGTGTAGCATAGCAAATACCATAACAACTTGTATGCATGTAGCTTGTGAATACTGCAGAGCTCCAACGGATATGTCTGGATACCAGAACTGTGAACTGAGCATCCCAAACACATGCACAAGTATATGTCTTGCCTGTGCATCCGCCTCAGTATGGTGTGAGTGTTCAGCTGTGTGTGCATTGCTAATGGGTGTCATCAGCCACAACACCAGTGTTTACCCAGCATCCCCCACTAGGAGACTGTAGGGGATGTCCATATTGACATTGGTGTGCTACAGCTGTGTCAGAAGCCATATATCGGACACATCACAGCTTCCAGGGCAGACAGCAGACACATTCAATCTCATGCCCCGGCCATCGCATATGGCTTAGCTGTTGGAGGGTATGCCCCTGCAGTGACTGTAGGCCCTACCCCGCTCACCAGGTGGTGCTACGATGTGTATGTGTGTGCAGGCTATAGCACCCAGTACCCCAGGGTAGTCATCCATGTGGTTGAACAGATGCATATTGCTGGTCTACTAATCACGTGTGTTGAGAACATGTACGTGCTCACTAGCATGTGTTTACATGGTGTCTGTGAACTGGTGCAATACTCTGGATGATGCAGATGCCTGTGAGATACCCATGATATCCCCAGTTGTGCTGTGTGAGATACCTGTGGCTAGTACAACTAGGCCAACACATACCATGGTATCCACTGTGATGTGTTTCCCTTGGCCAGTTTGATGTGTCAGGTGTGGCAGGCACAGGTCAACAAGCTGCTGTAGGAGGTCTCTGTCCACCCCATAGTGCTCCAACATCCCCAGCCCATGTAGCCCCAGGTAAGTCACCTTCGGTCTATAAAGTCTTATGTCACCCCAGTAAGGGTTGTTCGGCAGCATACACATCATCACTGCCCCAGCCTCCTGCACATGTTGGTATATGTTGCCTGTTGCAGCCCGTGTCATTTGGTTGGACTGTGTCGTGAAATGTCACTGCAGGTATACACCGGTGGTGTAGAGTGTGGACGAAACCTGTGTGTATGCTGCTTGCTCGCATTAACGTACTGTTCATGTGCGGGCTAGCCATGTCATCTGCTGATTGTGCTGATTAACACCTGTTTGTGCAGCCTGTACACCCTGACTACCCCACCACTGCTGTCATCCCTCACAATGTCACCAGGCAGGTATAGACACACCCCTAGCTTAGGTGTGCTAAGGCAGGAGCACTCCCGAGGCACAATACTGCAAAGTACGTACAGTATGCCTGACTCCCCCTCCCATGCTGTCAACTATATTCGAGACCTGCACCCAGCTGACTACACACATACACTCCAGGGACCAGCAGCACACCCTGGTGATAAATGTGATACACTATAGTCAACCTTATCTGCATAGTATAGTCTTCTAATGAATAGTTATATGACCCATACCGAACCTCCAAATTAATAACCACTGCTCAGTGTCGCTCAGGTCCATACACAACTGGCAACAGGTGCCCTACAATCACCATATTCGATGTCCCATGGTCTTCCCAGCAACAAAATAACCGGTGTCTGCACGACTACAACCCGTGGCCCTGCGCACTACAGACAATGTGCATTACCACCATGCCATAGCAGATATACATAGATCCCAGGTTATCATGTACAGATCATCTGGCACAAACATCCAATAGTGCTGATGTCCCCAGACATATATGTTCACATCTATGTCCACCTCTACATCTACATATATCATATATATTATTTGTATACATATATATATATATATATATATATATATATATATATATATATATATATATATATATATATATATATATATATATATATATATATATACATACACACATATACATGTACACACATATGTAGATATGGCATTTATATCACAACAGCGGACCACATGACAGCAATGCATTAAACAGGAATGAAAAGGAAACTACATGTGCCACCTGCATCATGTAGTGTTGTTACTATCAAGGCATGTGTGTTATGTTGCGTCACACGGGTCAGACCGCATCAAGGGTAAGAGTAGGGCTGCTGACAGTTACTCACCAGACCTATTGGCAAATGTATGTGTTGACAACCCAGTGTCTTGGCAGAATATGCGGGCTGTGGACACTATATAGGTCAGCAACAAAACACACTGAACACATCCCGCAGCTAGCCACCCACAGATACCAACACGTACGGTATAACTGCCAAATACACACACCTGCCATGCCTTGGAATCGAGCAGCTACCTGTCTAATCTACCACACTACAGCCTTATGCAGTAACAGAATGCGCTACCGAGTTCCAGCATCATCGCACTCCCACAGGCATACATCTAGGTGGATGACATCATCCGCAAAGGCAAAGACGCCGATAGGGAATGTATGTGGAGTGAGCCGTCTAAAAGCATTACTCTGTCCCCAGGCAGCTGGAAACACACACACACATGCAGACACACACTTGGCAGGGGTGGGAGTTGAACATACACCTAACTACCTTATCACACAACAGCATTACGCAGTTACAGAACGTGCTATCAAGATTACTGGAACACAGTACTCCTAGAGGCATACTTCTAGATGGATGACATCATCCGCAAAGGCAAAGACACCGATAGGGAATGTATGTGGAGTGAGACATCTAAAAACATTACTCTGTCCCCAGGCAGCCGGAAACACACACACACACACACACACACACACACACACACACACACACACACACACACACACACACACACACACACACACTTGGCAGGGCTGGGAGTCGAACATACACCTAACTACCTTATCACACTGCAGCATTACACAGTTACAGAATGCACTACAGAGATTACTGGAACACAGCACTCCCAGAGGCATACTTCTAGGTGGATGACATCATCCGCAAAGGCAAAGATGCCGATAGGGAATGTATAGAGAGTGAGCAGTCTAAAAGCATATTACTGTCCCAAGGTAGACATAGACAAACACACGGCAGTGGTGTGAGCGGGACAACTGCCTATCTACGGAGCACTATTACAACACTACATAGATACGAGCCACGCCACAGACAGTACACCCTTCAAGACAGTCAACCAGTGTGTTCAATGTAGGCATCCATCCTAATGTGGGGTATGGACATCTGTTGCCTGGATGACCACCATCGCTATACAGGATGCCAATGGCCATGCCCATACACAGAGGCACATCACCGACACAAGGTGTCACTGGACATGCTCACACACTTAGTATCACACGTCCATTTGGAATGTACTGTGTGTCCATCTACACAACGGCGTAATGGGCATGCTCACGCACTTAGCGGTTGCAAAGGGCTGTCTTGCATGCACACGGATTCTAAACACAGAAGGGCACAGTTTGGAATGTGCTGTGTGTCCATCTACACAACGGCGTACTGGGCATGCTCACACACTTAGCAGTAGCAAAGGGCTGTCTTGCATGCACACGGATTCTAAACACAGAAGGGCACAGTATGGTGTTACTGTCCCCACGTACATGAAGGCCACTCACATGTACTGACCAGTGCACACTCAAGAGCCATCACAGATGTCTCAGGTGCAGATCACAGAGGTAAACGCCGCATTCTACTATGTAGCCCTCAGACATCACCATGTCCTTGGACCAGCAACACATATCCATACATTACCACAACACCGTGTGACTCATGACCAGTGGACTGTACATAGGTCTAATGCAACTGTGCAGACTACACATGTACTGACAGGGTGCCATTATGTGTTATGCAATGCAATGATACCACTGTACATAACCAGGTCAGCTCTACACATAACAGGGGCCCTGGGTCTTACACAGTTGTGACAGATGACTGTCACTGTACACCAAAGAACACAAATGTTTGGATATGACATACATATAATCGCAGTGGATATGTGCATGGACCACACATACACACACAACACATATGTACATAGCATAGCTTTTGCTGTCCTCCGTGCAGACCAGTGGCTACAGCAATCACACACATGCACATGGAAGGTAGGTCCATGGCTGTTAAATGCTAACAGTACATGAGGTAGCAATGTTGACCGAGGAAACATTCCCTCTGTACTAGTTACCCATGACACCCATCATATCATACAACAGTCCATGTGTTATGTATGTCATCACACACGTCTACCAATTGCAATGCATACAAAGATGGCTACATGACAGGCATGTAGGACCAACACACATGTACATGTAGTGGTGTGCATGCAGCTACCATGCATGTGTAGTAGTTGATGTATGTAATTCATCTGTGCCTAACTACAACATGCAGTTGCAATGCAGCCCCATCATTGACACCTGTATATGGTGAAATACTGACAGTACAGTAGGATGTACATCAGGTATGGATGGATGTGTGTACATAAAGTGGTGATCCAACTTTGCAGATGGATGTTTGCCGGAGACGGCTCACAGGTGTGTCACAAGCCATGCTACCATTACATGTGCAAACAGTACACTATGTTACTGTTACTTGACGGTGAAGACATAAAACCTACACAGTGGTCAGGTGTTACTGACTGTAAGTCACGTGACACGTGTAACACTTACATCCTCCCATGTGCATATAGCAGCACAATTGCCGAAGGTAGCGTTGGTACACATAATGTGGCCAATACTGCTGCATGTCTGTCAGTCATATCATCATATAGCAGGTATATCATTCACAGTACTGCCATGTGTGTTTGCTTGTGTGACCATATATGCCACTTATGGTGGGGAATACATCCCAATTGTTACACACCCCTGTACACTGTTGTAAAGATCTGTACATACTGCAGTGTGGAAAGCATGACGTAGGCAGGCGTGGTGTGTGTATCACACACATGTCAGCTATCCATATGTGAATGACATTTGTGGACTCCACAGTGTGTGCGTGTGTCTGTGTGTGTGTGTTTGTGTGTGTGTGTGTGTGTGTGTGTGTGTGTGTGTGTGTGTATCACACACATGTCAGCTATCCGTATGTGAATGACATTTGTGGACTCCACAGTGTGTGTGCGTGTGTGTGTGTGTGTGTGTGTGTGTGTGTGTGTGTGTGTGTGTGTGTGTGTGTGTCCGCGTGTATGTATGGCTGTCTGGTGCATGGAGTGAGGGTGTATGCTACCATACAGAGCAGACAGGATCCCCAACCCCTCATGGTGATGCAGTCTATTACCCTGCTGATGCCATCAGTCTCAGCCTTATTGGCTACCTGTACATGTTCATTCTCTGTGTCGCGTCGTGTGGGTGCACAGTACTGTGAGGATGATTACCACATAGGCAGGGGTCCTCACCTCAACACTATTGAGTGTGCGTTATAGTGTTGTTGACCCCGTGAGTGTGGGCATGTTACTGTGTGTTTCTGTGTATGTCTGTGTGTGTTCTCATCCTGTAATGTGACAGGGTATTACTGCTACACAGTGAGTCCTCATGCTATCAAGTGGCCTCTAACGTTATCATCGGCCAGACCGCTGTGTAAACCCCCCCGCACCATGTCACCATACCTGTGATGTGACCTGGTATGGATGCCACGTCTCTAGGCACTGCAGCCTATTAAACAGCCCACATGCTTCTGGATCAGTAGATGTGTGGACATCTGTGGTATGGTAGCCTTTCTAACAGTCAGGTTGAGGCTACGTATAGCATGCTGGTATTGCCATACATGCCTGTGAGTACTCCACATTTACACATGGGAAACTACAAACACTGATACTTGTTGGCACATGCAAGTAGACCATAAGGAGGGAACCAGGGCATCATTACCAACATGCTGTTACTGTTGTTACCAAGACACATACTGTGAACATATAACAATGCATTATAAACCTGTACTACATGGTATGTCTGGTGCATGTCAACAGTACACAACTAATGTAATACACACTTCTCTCACTATTCTGTTCACCCTGTGCATCAGACCATTTGAGCATGTCCCTGCACCGATGGTGTGGATGACAGGGATGCGGCACAGGCATCATCATATGCACAGGGTGATAATGTTTGCCAGGGGCATAGGCTGCACCAGTGGATGGCATCATGTGTGTGGGTAAGGGCTGGTGATCTGATTGGACATGTGTGGTCATTATGCATGTGGGTGTTGTGGTGCCCTACAGATGTTTTTGCTGTGTGCGTGTATGATTGGCCACAGTTCTGCCTTTTGCCAGGCCTACACAGGGGTATTATTGACAGCTCCAGATTGTACAGACCAGGATGTACAGCTCACTGTGTCCGGCCACAGCCACGTGACCTGTGCCTGCCAGGGATTGCATGGGCACTACCAGGCGGAGGTACAGATTGGCTACTGCCTGATGACACAAGTCCACTGGAACCGTGTCCCCACTGGGAATGTCCAGGGCCACATCCATGTGGCCTGCTGTGTCCTGGTGTGGACAGAGCAGCAACAGCTGCACTGCTACTGCTACCGGCACTATGGGAGCGGGCATGTGAGGTGGCTCATTCACGTTGACCTGCACTAGGTGGTGTAGCTGGCCTATGTCCACGTGGCCTATGCCTCACTCCTACCAGATGTTCCAGCACAGACAGCTCACACTCGCGGATTGCCATGCCACGGTCAAGGATTCCGACCATGTCACCCAATCGTCTGTCCAGAACATTAGCAATCTGCTGTTGAGCATTTGCCAATGCCTGCATGTTGTCATTTAGAGTACGGATAGCAGCCCTCTGAAGCCTCTGCCCTTCTCTGTTCTGCCATTCAGCACGTGCCTGTGCCGCCATTACAGTCTGGAACATGCGTCTGGTGACACCATCTGCTGCTCTCTGTCCTGCAGGTGCATGTCTGCCAGAGGTCCTCCTACAAGCAGCACTGGCCACATGCCTGTGTGGCACATCTGCAGTCATTACACTGACACTATGGTGTGGAGACACACCTTCTGTAGCCACCACACGTTCCTGTTCCAAGCTAACACACGCTGACTGTCCTTCCTCTATGGCCACTGGCGATGGGGTAGGTGTTGGCATGAGAAATGTGTGCGAGGAAGAGGGGGACATAGCTGGGATGGCAACCATTGGCACAGATTCAGCCCCTGATAACCCTGCCTGTACCTCATGCATATGTTCATCACTGCTAGTATCTGTGGGGACACTAACATCAGATGGACAGCAGGAGGGTAACGCACCTACATTACCTGTGAATGCAAAGAAAGACTCTACATTACAATACACACACAGACACACACACACAGACACACACACAGACACACCATGCAGACAGCATGCAGCATGCATATGATACAGCAGACGGCATGCAGCTCAGACATTAATAGTGGTAGTTAGCATACCTCCCTGGGTTGCACACAACAGCAAGCAGGTGTCATATCAGTAGCCATGCAGTTCTCACAATCATGGTAGTAAGCATGCATCCCTGTGATACACCATGTGGACCAGCACAGGTTAACAGTACACATGGCTGAAGTGACCTTAACATGTAATCTGCTGACGTGTGCATTGACATGCATACATGTCGGACACAATGGTGTCCTGACACATGTACAGCATTGTAATGGGTATCACATTGCAGTGTTGTCTGTATGCCCTACAGATAGAATGCATGTTTAGCAAATGTGCATGAGCATGGAAGGGTAGTGTGAGGCGTCTACATTGCTTTACAGTGTGAAGTACAGACACTGTGCCATTGCATGGCATCATGAGGCATCTATATTGCTATACAGTGTGTAATATGCACACATTGCATAGCCATAACTGTGTGCATACACATGACATAACTGTGGATTGTGACCCACGTTGCTGAGGTGTATACACACCAAACCATGCTGTGTCATGTGACAGGTCACTGGAAGACCTATGGATGACACCTCTGCACAACTACTACAGAGTCTTAGCTGCCTGGCAACCATGTCCTCACATGGCAGACTTGTCAATACACCATGTCCCACATGACATTGATGTACCACACACACGAGGTGCACGGCTGACGGTGATGTCCTACAGCAGCAAGGGAAATGTACAGTATCTGTGGCCTGATGTGGTGTCAATGTCTGTAGAAGCTGTACAGGTGACTACTGTCATGCTATGACACAGTCGTGATGTTCAACACATCTTATATGGTTGACTTACGTGACACCTCTACTAGCTGTGCACAGGCTTATAGGATGTCCAGTGTACCACATCAACTGTATAATCAGTCAACTAAGGCTATAGTTGGACCATGTGTGGAAAATGTGCTACAGGGTGTATACACATCACATCTACTGTGTGGCTACATGTCTCTGGCCATCCTCCATGGCCATGTGTGAACATGTGCTGGCCAAATGTTTGTGATGGCCGTCTATGTCACATGTCTGTGTAGTCCCATATGACATACACCCATAGATGTCAGATATGTCACCGTCCACAGGGCTAAGCAGACAACAGGTTGTATGTTTGGCATGTGGGGTATGTATTATGGGATAGTGTGACAATATTGCAGCCAGAACACTACATGTCTGGGACATGTCAGATGGCACATCACAATGTGTGCATCCATTGCAGGGGCATATAACACAATGGTGACTCCTGTGGGCTGCCCATATTCCAGCTCACTGTGTGGTACTGTTTGCGTACCACACATGTGTTGTTCCAATGTATAGTACATATGCCTACATTGAACAACACCTCCACCGTTGTATGCACAGCTGCCCACACATGTAGCAATGACAGATACTGTGGTTTCATGTCGGTGTTTCATTTCATTTGTATATATTGCACATGGGTAGCCAGTGTGAATGATGGGAGATGCAACCTGTATATCATGACTGGACCATACATCATGTGTACATGTGTTAACTGGCCACATGATGAATAGATATATGCATTAACATGCCTGATACTGATGACAGACTCACCTGCAACAGACTGATGTCTGTGTGGCACGCCAGAGGTACCTGTATAGGGATGACACAGCAGTTTGAACATTATCCATGACTGTATGACAGCCACAGGATGCACTGTGCATGTTAACACATTCACCTGTACAATAGCATATAGTATGCACATGTGTGCATACACAGGGTAGCATACTGTAGTATGCAGCATGTGTGTAAACATACCTTGCATATGATGTTACATTACATATTGTACAGTGACACATGCAACTAAATGGGATATAATAGTCATCTGTGTAGTAGTGACTTACCAGGCAACTCCAGGCTCATTGGTTGGGAGACACCCACCTCCACGATGGCAGCTAGTGCTTCTGGATGCTGTTCTGAGGGTGTCCCCAGGCTGGCCAGTAGCTCCTCGGTGTGTGTGAGTGGGGGCTGGGTTGGTGGCCCACCACCTGTTCCACTTTGTTCCCTGGCGATTGCAGTGGCATGCTGTTTCACATGTCATATCAAGTCCATGCAGTGTCTGCACACCTGCTGGTAGATGCGGTTATAGCCACCCACATCATTAACCCTCCTGCAAAGGTCCTGCCACAGGTCGTCATGCTGCTGGGCATGCTGTGGCACATGACTGAACAACACTTCATAGTTCTCATGGAGGTACGGGATGAGGAAATCATCCTCCTGGTGGCTGTACGCTGGCAGGCGTGAACGAGGCATTATCTGGAAGACATAATGATGGTGACAGGTCACAGTATCACAGAGATGTACAGAGATACAGCTGCACATACATTTGTATTAAATCTAGTACATCTGCACAGTTATCATTGCAAATCATCATGACACTGACACGACTGACATGTTTGTGTCACACATGTAACACCCGTTATGCATTGGATATCATCACCATATATGTGTGTCACCTCATTATATTGTTCATACTCCATGTGAATGCTGTCTTGATGTGGGCATGTCTGTTTGCTTGTACTGGTGTTCTTACCTATCAGCACATGCCTGGATGTGTCCACAGTGATGCTGTTGACCTTGATGCTGTGTATATGTCACATATCAACACATACACTGCCTTAATGGACATGAGCAGTGACAATGCACACATACGCACAGAACCTTTACATGCATGTGTTTTGCCATATACATCTACACGGCACTGTACAGCAGTTCAACATCCTGCCACGGATCGCCTGTGTTGCACATGTGATAGACATGGGACAATGGCTAGCCGGACGTCATTCGCAGGGATGATTATCAACTATAGCATGTATGGGCCATGTCTCCTAGCTGTATCCGACAGCCATTTTGCCACCGCGAGGTGCATCATTGCCACCTTACTGATCCAGACAGTTAATAATACATCTACCATGCGGTCATCACACCATGTATGACAGAGATGACATGTGCAGCTTTGATGGACAGGGTTGCATGGTATGGTGGGAGTATGTAACATGTATAGCACAGGGATCTGTCCAGCATGTGTCGATCCTTGTAGTAGGATGGTGGCTGTCCATGACGTATGTCTTTTAGATCAGGATATGTACGTGTAGCATGTCCAACATCACAGTGTAGCACATGTCTTTATGCAAGGTAGCCAGCATGCTGCATAGTGGAGGTGAGGATTGTGAAGGCTGGTATCGCCCATCCACGCATGGCCAATACCCCTTAAAGGTGATATGTGATCCGATATTGGTCACCCAAATGCTGAGTATGCCTGTCCAATGATCTCCATGCTCATGGATGGCACCTTGTCATGACATGGGTGCCTCATATGACTACCTAATAGGCCTGGAGATGTCACCAACTCAGGGAGGAGAACTGCACAGCACCATCCCTTACACAGTGTCCATAATGTTGACCGCTGCCTAGATGGTAGTACGGGTTATTCACCTAGCGGTGACAATACTATTATCAGCTGTCAGATTGTGCATATATGTCACACACCTCACCCACAAAGCCCATTCTCTATGTTGTCCACAACACTGAGATAGCTATTGCTCCTAGGTCATGGCCATTCACATCCTTACATACACAGATGCCTCCCATTTGTCTGTGTGGTATGGGCTACAATGAGGGGGTAGTACAAACCATTAACTCTGTTTTACTGTAGCTGCCACTGGTGTGATATGCACATGTCACTCTGACACCTTTTGTAGTGGTGATTCTGTCAACAGGCCACTGGTAGAACACTCCTGTGACATACAAAGATACATCTAGTATACTCAGTGTAGCTGGAACGTGGTATGGGTGATGATGTCCTATGACCTGTCACAGGTATGCTATGCAGTGTGAAATCATCCGTACTGTCATCTACTTCTGTACTGCTAACATCTACGTTGATAAAGGTTCATAGACTTGCAGACCATACTCAGCAGGGTAATAGTGCAGTGCCTCCAATTATGACTGTCGTCTCCACTTGTGGGTTGCAGTGGGCTGATATTATCCAACACCCTGTCTGTATTGCATATTCATGCTCAGCACTTGTTCAGAACTTGTGAGCACTTCATGAGCTATTAATTACTATAGTACCCATTCAAACTCATTTCTTACAAGTACACTGTCTGTCCTTACATTTCCAGTGTGTACAACAGCTGTTGTATACACGTAACTCACATATCTCGTGAGACATGGTTGAATATACAGGCATGTCCAACTGTCACGTACCAGTGCTATTGCCTGTCTATATGATGAATATGGCAAACATGTGGCAATAGAGCAATTATCTCATGTACACAGTCAATGCTCACCTCCCAACATACGACACTACAGCCTGTGGGAGATGCACATATGTAGCCATGCTGGGGGTAATGCTCTCACCAACCCAGACTGTACCTGACATTCATGTGGGGGCATGTAACATTTGCAACACACCCCACTCATCACATAGTCTCACAAGATCTCTACCACCACAGGCCACACATAGTATGAGTACGACATTTGCAGAACCTCTCCATACTCTGTGTAGGCACCAGAGGCAGCCCCCATCACCAAACACAACAACAATTACTTATAGCCCACAGACTCATGTGTGCCCATCAACTACAGCCAATAGGGTGTTATAACATACCCAACACACCAGTCATAGGTGACTATGTAGGCAGTCACACTAATGTCCCACTCAGCAGGCTACACAAGGCGATAGTCACTTACATCTAGCTGTCGGGTAACTGGTTCTGCAACATAACCTATGCACCCATGCCACACCTCACCAGGTACATTTTGACTGTCATTCTCCATGTTAGTGTGACTGCCCTGAGATGTAACTTCCCAGACTACATGTGTAGGGACATGCAATAGCTCTCCGGTCTTGTAGCCCAGAAGGTGTCGGCCAAGCCATGGGGAGCATTCTGCATTCATTCAGACTAGATACCACTGTACAACAACTGACTGTTTCACTTCAACAGTTGCCTATGCTTCTGCTGTCATTCCACAGGCATTCGGTATCTGTCCGCTTTGAATGACATGGTCTACAAAACACGATGCTTTAGCACAGATGACCTGCACCTGTCAGCCCTGGGAGTACAGATAACATGTAAGGCTCTTGCTGCTCCTATACTGCCTGTCTTGCACAGTTTCCAATAACATTCACCACCAGAATGGGAACAGGCAAGCAAAACATGGGGTCATGTGACTCAATGCTTGACATCATTTCTGACACACGCAGGCATGGCACTCCTTATAATGGACCACTTCAATATCTCTGCAGTGACTGGGACCTGCCTCTAGGCTCCGCAGAGCACACCTGCACTGACAGGTTATACGCAGACCACATCTATCAGTCATGTAACCTGGACCGGAACACCCACGGCTGAGGTGTGTCCATATTTCAGTATGTTGTACACACCTCCTGGCTGGTTACTTAGCACAATGCATCAGAGGTGATCCACGTGCAACTAACTGTGGCCAGAACTGCTATACACATTGTAACATGCTACGGATTCAACAACATACCCCACAGTTACCGGCCCTCATTTCTTGGTGCACTGGACAGTAGGGTTCAGACAGGTACTACTGATGTGCGACTGACACTACCCCACACTTAACTGGGATAGCTACTCATGTACTGACACATTAGGCCAACACTGTCCAGGATTCATAACCTCCACTTGGCTGGATCAACCCATACACACCACCACCAAGACCAACAATATCCTAGACATGGACATTACCAACATGTCACTGGTGTTCCACATCAGTGGTTATCCCCTCGTTGGTAGTTTCCGAACATATGCTAATCACCCTTGTTATCCATATCCCAGCACCACACCCTTCACGGCATACACAGTGCAAGATTAGTACAATGGCTACTACAGACGTCTTATGACAGCAGTAGTAAACATCATGACACCCGTGCAGATGGACAATGCACATACAAATGCTGAAACATACCCCAGTGCACTTCATTAGCACTTACATGACTGCATGGATCATGCTATTCCAAAAAGAGCCATGATGGTACCCACCAGATAACGGATGCCACTCTGGGGGTCCAGTTCCATGGACATAATGTACAACAAAAGGTGGAGGCTGTTGCAAAGTGGAGTACAATCCCATAGGTGGGGTAGCTCACTGGTCAGCCTCAGTAGGGCTCCGGGATCCCTTATCACATCCTCCAAACCTAGCTATATAAACATTACTGCGACACATTCCAGGGTGTGCCACAAAGCATTATGGAGGTATGTCGGTAGTCAATGGCAATACCCACATCTGCTCTGACATACGACGGTTACTCAAGAACATTACAGAACCGAGTGATGTTGGCAACATCCTGGTGGATGGGTTCAATGCTAACTTTACACCCTCTCATTCCCTACAGGGCCATAATCCATGCAGGAACATTGCGGGGTCCCTGCGGTCAAAACTACACAGTTTCAACCTGCACTCTCTAAGGCCTGGAACACAGACTCCATGTGACCGTCCAACATCCCAGGCTGTGATTTACACAAACCTCAGAACGACATGTTTCCCCACTTGGCCACCAGATTCACTAATAGCCTTGTATCAGACATTGTGGCCCCTTAATGGCACACAGTAACAGTTATCACACTCCACACAGGTGGCGCCACAATGAACCAGAGGGACTATTGCCCTATACGCCTGACTGGACTGTTCTGCAAGGCTATGGGGAACATCATCATGGAAGCCATTCACAGAGACATTGGTGGGCTCCAGACCTTTGATGCCACCCAGGTTGGACTTGTTAGGGCCAGACCATGGCTCCTACACCTGGTGGACTCCTTTGATACAGTTACCAGGGTAGTTGATGAAGGCAAGGGGGTCCACACAGCCTACATTGTCCTCTCATTGGCTTTCAGCACCATTCTCATTTCTGGTATTGACAACATACACATCCACCTGCACATCGACCCTACGTCTCAGGATGTTATGCAAAGTGGCTCACGGACAGGACCCACGCAATGAGGGTAGGATACCGTAGTACCTACTGTATTTCAGTTACACTTGGCATACCACAGTCCTCAGTCATAGGGCCCCTCATGTTCGGTATATGCTTCCCTCAGGTACAGGCTAGCACAGAGGGACTTTCCCTGACTAGGTTTCCAGACAACTGCATACAAGGCGCCATGATTGATCCACCAGCTGATACAGACTCCCTCCATAAGGGTGTCACTGTGACGGATACCTGATGTCGATAACATGGCCTCAAGCTGCATGACACATGGTGCATGAATGGATTACACCAATCACCCACTGACTATCACATAGGTGATAGTCCCCTACATACATGTGACATTATACGGGATCTTAGTACACACATATGTAGCACCCTCTCCTTTGATAACCATATTGTCAATGTGGCGTGGATATCCTTCTAAGTGGCCACCCTTATCTGTACTGGGTTTGTAGCTGGAACAAAGGCATCCATTGTACCTCTAAACTCCTGACATATACACACATTCAAGGGTACAACCTTACATTACCCTTTAGGGTGTACCTTACAGAACAGCAACGGCTTTACATACCACAACATTAACACACCATGAGGATTATTGAGCTCCAAAGGTTGACGTATGCGACAGTACTATGGACACCACGACTGTACACATTTGCATACTGCATACTCAGGGGGTGACCTCTGCTGAACATACAGGGCCCATGTCCACAACAATATTCATGGATATACTCCACATAAGTGACATAAGCAAAAGCCACTGAGAGCAACATGGCTCATGGATATGTGCATAAATGCAACGATGAGTGGGATGTTCTTGAGGGGTACATTCCCAAACCAGACACTCACCATGCTTTGGAACATGATTCCTATGTACATCATGCAGGGACAGTCAGTAGCACTGTTTATGAGATACCTCACTTGGTGGATGGGAGACACACATGTATGCCAGGGATCACTGCAGTGGCTGTACTGTGCAGAGGTGCAGGTAGCACATGGCTCTGCTGTTCACAGACAGAACACTACCTTAGAGAGATGCCGCCGGTGTAAACACTGTAGTTGGGCTTACACATAGACTTGCCAGACAGCATAGTACCTCACTATGAACCTGTGAAGCTATTACATGTCCTTTGTGCATGGTTAATTGAGTAGCTCTTCCATTTCGATTAGCTATCATGCTGCTACAGTGTCCCATGACTACAAGCCATATGTATCCTGTTATTGTGCATTGTACATGCCAATAGACGATACCTTTTGTTTGCATAATATAACTGTTATGCTGTGTAGAATATCTGACATATCTAACTACAATACTGTACATTGCACATATTTTACATATTATCCCATAATGCAAAGCATACTTGCACAGTAGGACCAGTTTAGGCATGTTATTGTCGTTATATGCCCATACACATGCCTACTGTGACAGTATATCAACATATACTATCCCCTGCTATGGCACGTACTTGTTGGACATACCCTACCACTGATGGTGGGTGGTGTGGAATTGTTCTGTTTAAAGCCCTCATGTAGCATCCCTTGTGGTGTCTGTGATGTTTACCTTGTGGCCCACAGCAGGACACAAAATTTCTACAAGCATTACTATGCTCAGCAAGACATTACTACATAATACCTTTTCCCACTTTATGCATTGCGGACACTTTTAATTAATACAAAACAGGCTATACATACACTAACATACTGAGTGTTCTACATACCTTGTTAGCGTTCCAAACTTTTGTAAATATCTCTCTTACACCTTTACTGTTTAAACGGTTCTATGGTATGAGCATACGGTTTGAATGTCTGGCAAGTCATCCTTATATACGCCGATACCTGTAACATGTGGTTTCCTGCCACCAATTGGTGTTCCTGAGTAAATTATTACATGCACACCAGCTGTGCAGCTACTCCATTCACCAATTACACAGTAACAGTGGGGTATAATTGAATTCTCCACTTGGGCGTTGCCCTTTTGCCCTACCTTCGGGGAGATGTCCTGTATGTGTTTTGTTGTGTGGAATTGCAACTGCTAATTGTAGAGATACGGATATTTTGGATTCATGTCCCCCATGGATTGTGTGTGACGGCTAGAGTATGTGGTTCTACATGTGAGTGTACCTGTCATCTCAACCGTCTGATAAGGGACTATTGCAAACAAAACCTGTAACATCGCCGTCTGTTCCATTATACAACAGCTACGATTTCACATGGCACCTTTATAAATGTGTCTCACAAGGTATGTTAACGCTTCTGCAGATGTAATTGAGTGAGTAGATGTTTGTGATATTATTACAGTCTGTATTGCTATTGTTTCGTGTGTGGGAGATGTAGGTGGGTGTACATAGCATATACAGGTTTGTGGGGACTGCATTTCTACTTGTTCCATATATGTGTGTGGGCTCCTTCCCTAATTGAAGACCTATCAGTTAGTAGACTGAAACTATGGTTGTTATGGGCTTATACATTGGGCTGTTGTTAATTGGTTTCTATATAGTATGCAGGTGAGGTTGATACTTCCATACCTCCGGAAATACAGCGATATGTAAAGGAATGTTACTAAATGACAGCTGTCCCGTGTATTTCTGTCACAGATATTTGCACTCATTGCAGTTGTGTTGGTGACTGAACCTCTTTAGTATGGGTTGCCACCTTTTCAAATGGCCATAGTGGGACATTTGCAGGACACACATCGGTGTTTACAGGCTGACACATACCCATGGTCAGTACACAGGATAGCACATACTTTTATCCTGAATACATACTTATTCTTGTAGCACTTTAGCTACTTATCATGTTCCATGTAACATTTTCATTTTTTAGATACAGGCATAACTATTTAATGCAACTATTACATAATATATGGGACATAATTATGTCCTACAATCTCAGACATTTGCCCTTTTTAATATTTTTTGTCAGGACACAACTGCCCAGGGAGGGGCTGCCCCTCTTAAAGTGGGGCAGGTGGTAACTGTATGCCTACGGCCAGCTATAACCACATCTACCGTAATGATCTACCTCTGAATTAGCACTAACAGACACATGATGCAAACACACACACACACACACACATTACAGTCCCATGGAAATGCACACGGCACCCTCAACACAAACATACACAGACTACGGCAATCACAAACACAGTTGAACATAGTACCTACATGGACCGCAACACCGGCAGTGATAACTAAATGTCCCTTAATATCATGATAATATTACACGCGGTTCTAGTGTTCCGGTACTGTGTTCTTTCGGTCTTTCAGCCTAGTGATTATGCGTGTCAGTATGTGACACATTCCATAGTTGGCAGTATCCTATTTATTTGTACCTCCACGGTGGTGTACATGTCGTTGACCTAGCTACATATTTGCAGATATAGGTGAATCTGTATATATCAACATATATCTCTCTATCACCCTTTCAATCTCTATTATGTATATATATATATATATATATATATATATATATATATATATATATATATATATATATATATATATATATATATATATGACAGAGTGAGTGACAGGCAGAATACACCTTTCATTGTGTACATGTCGGTGTATACTGTTACCTGGACTCCGCACATTTGTGTTTGAACCTGTCACATTACACACCTGCCGTTGGTACATCTTGGGTAGCTTAGTGTTAGGTGATTGCGTACATGATTGCGTGCTCTACTCCTGGCAGTGGTCATTTTACCCTTCAGAGCAGGCACTATTAGTACAGGGGTGAATAATGCTGGTTTCACCTGTTCTGGACATCATTGACCATGATCTGCGCGATATTCAGAGAAGCTTAGCCCTGTTTCGCGCATATCTGTATAGTCATATTTAAATGACGCTTACCAGCACTGGGCAATGCATATTCCCTCTAACATGTGCTAAACATGATCTGATGACCTGCATCCAACATGCATTATTCATGCCTTCGGGATTACGTTACATCCTTTGCAGTAAGTGGGACTGGGAACATGCACAACAGTCACTGCATTTACCACTTGAGCATCTTGGATTTGTACACGTGTTATGGCATTTTGTATGTGGACTATACTACAGCTGTTACTCCATACTGTGATCAAATGGGTAACTCAGTTAGTTTACATATGGATGAGACCTATTAATGGTATGTCCAAGTGATGTTTAATAGATGTGCATTTCTGATGGGAGTCATCATCCACGGCTCCAGTGAATAGCCAGCATCCCCCACAAGGTGGCCATGTGGGATGTCCCCCCTGACAAATACCTGATACAGCTGTGAGGCATGCCAGATGTGGGAGTCAGGGTAGCTTCCAGGGCTGCCAGCACACACATCCATAATAATGCCCTGGGCATTGCACATGACCTGGCAGTTGATGGAGTGGTATCCCTTGCAGTTTATGTAGTGCCTACCATGCTCACCGGGTGGTGACTTGATATGTATGTGCGTGAAGTCTATCACACCCAGTACCTCTGGGTAGTGTGCCACATGGTGGAAGAGATGCATATTGCTGGCCAACTCCTCCTGAGTACGGGGGAAGTATATATGCTCATTGGCATGTGGTAACATGGCATCCAGGAACTGGTGTAGTACCCTGGATGCTGATGCCTGTGAGATCCCCATTATATCTCCAGTTGGCCTTTGAAACCTACCTGTGGCTAGTATTCGCAAGCTTACACATACCTTCGTGTCCACTGGGATTGGTTTCCCTCTGCTGTTTCTAGATCTCAGGCGTGGCCGGCAAAGCTCAACTATTTGCTGTAAGATGTCCCTGTCCACCCTGTAATGCTCTACTATCTCCAGATTATGTAGCCCCTGGTAGGTTACCCTTGGTCTGAACACTCTTCTCCTCCTCGGGGGCCTGCAGTGGTTGTCAGCATCATCCTCCACAACACTGTCAGTCTCTAACACATGGTCATGAATCACAGCTATGGCAGCTCCCGATATGTACATTGTAAAAGTTCCCCGTATGTTTACACCTATGGTGCAGTGTTTGGGAATACACGGGTGTGTGTGGGGTGCTTTTACGCTTTATACTATTGTGCTGTGAACACCAATGATGTCATAGGGTGTGTATGTACGATTGTAGCTACAGGATATCTTATGTGTTTTACGACAGGAACTACTATTGTGGTGCCTTTGGTGTTGAATTACATTTAGCTGCCGTGGATTACCTCTTGCCCTTCCCTTTACATTTCTTAATGTTTCACCTCCCATTTTCTGGCATGCATCCAGCAGCCTGCTTTCATTTGTACTTTCCTACACCTGGCTTATCTTGTGTAATGTGTTCTATGGCCGGTCTACTGCAGGTTTGCTTTGCTCTGCTATGACAGTTCTCTTTTCTTTGCAATCCGACACCTCCCCTATCCTGTTTTGCAGGTTTCTGCGAGCAGACTTGTCAGCTTCCGTCGATTGCCTGCTGTGAGTTAATAGGTATTAATTGCTCAGTTGTACTCCAATTACCCTACTGCGGCATTTCCTTATTTTCTTCCCCTGACCTTCCTGTTTGGGCTATGGTGTGCGGCACGTGCGTCCGCTTACTGGGTTTCAGGCACGTTTTCCTCCCCATACACATGTGCTTTCGGGCACCATATGTGCTCTCAGCTAAACGATGCTATACGTACCTCCACACCCCTGTCCTGCAGCTTTGCTTAGCAGCGGCCAGGCCGGATTTGCATTGCTCCAATGTGCTTACAGCTATGGTGGCACACCCCACTGCTGATGTCATGTATACCTCTAAGCCACTCCTCAGTGTTGTAGCGCTGTGCCGTATGGAACATCCTTAGTCCGGCGGGACATTTGCGATTCACTATTACCTGCCTCATTTGCATGGCATTAACTACTAATTCCTAGTTACCACGCCGAATACTGTCACAGACCCTTAGCAACCCTTGCAGCTTGGTTGTGGTGTACCATGCAGACCATTGAGTATTATGGTGAAATCATGATTTGTATTACATTGCGATTTTATGACATTTGTATATATTTTCTTTGTGTTCCCGTTTGCACACACATGCCCTGCGGTTTTACTTTGCATTACTGTGGACATGACATTAAATGTTGTTTTTTAGATGTTGTGCATCTTTTCTTGTGCCATTGGCTGTATATTTAGCCATTGGCCTATGTTAACTTTGTAATACATGAGTCTGGTCCGCTTTAATAGCTCTGATGTTCTGTCTGGAAAAATGTAAACCGTGTTTTTTGGTTTACATTTCTGTGGGCTTACGCTATGCCTGCACCACTTCATAAATCGCTATGTACCTTCATTTGCATGGTGCGGCACTGCACATGGGGTGATTAGCATACCTAAGCTGAGGGCTGCGCAGATCTGGCGTACGCCGGTAGTCCACATGGAATTGGATCGTACCTGAATCGCTCGGAGGCCATGTTTGGCGTTATACCGCCTATGCTATGCCTGTGCCTGGCGCAAGCTTCATGAATCCCAGGGTAAGTGTTTTTCTTTGATATTAGACCAGTCCTACTGTGTTATTTTAAGTTTCTGTGCGATCTCTGAACACTTAGATATCTCTGTGGTGTAGTAGTATTGTCTTTTGTTTTAATTATTTATTATTAAATATTTTAAAAACCTTTACCTGTGGCTGGTTTGTGTAGAGATAAGTAAGCTCTAGAGTACATTGCATATTTATAGAGTTTATTATAATAAGCCACTCTAATAAGCCTTAGACTGAATAGTCACATTACCAATTGGATAATAATATTGCACAGTAATAATTGGACACCCTTTCAAGGGCCTTTGGGTAGCTGATAATTGTTAGCTGGTGGTGGCAGTAATTACAACCATATAGTCTGGGTAAAAGGGCACAGCTAGAGAATCTGTGTCAGCCTTTCCCAGGAGTGTCTGTGAAGTTTTATAAATACTTATCTCAAAGTGTGGGTGTCTGTCAGCTACCTGGGCAGGGACACAAAGCACTGGCTGGACAGAGAGGGTACTGGAGGTTAGCTTGCCAGCTAGGCTGAGATCTGGACCCTATAGTTGTGCCAGTTGGGAGTTTTATTGGGGACCTGGGGAGCAAGGGAGAAACCAGCTCCAGACTGACTGTGATCTCTGTATGCACTTAAGGGAAATTGTACTTTGCCATGTGTATTTCTTATCCTTTCCTCTTCCATGAGACGACCTTCCTGGTGTTAGTGGTGAGGATTGAGGCTCCTTGATTCCTGGGCCAGGGCACGATTGTCACAATATTATTTCAGAATTACTCAGAAAGTAGAAGAATGCATATCATTTCATAATTCTAGGTTTATCCGTGATGGTTGACATATGCTTTGTATCTTTAAGGAATTCAGTTTCACATTATATCCTCGAAATTACATTTTCAATTTTAATTTGGATGGATTTTTCAACAGGTACATTTCCAAGAAATAAGAATTCATCTTCAAAATGATACTTTGAGCTAAACTCTCAGCAGAAGAGTGCAAAAGGAAAATGTGTACTTCTACAAAGCCCCTTTCATAAAATGCAAAAAGAAAAAAAGCTGAAACAAGGCGTATGCTAAATTATTACATTTTTTAAATATATAATCTGCATTTAACACTGAAAGACCACATCTAGCAGAAAAATTGTGTGTTATCCTTACTGCAGATAACTGTATGAAATAGGTGCAGGAGTGGATTATGAGCAAATGAGTGTGCATTTCTGTGTGTGTGTGTGTGTGTGTGTGTGTGTGTGTGTGTGTGTGTGTGTGTGTGTGTGTGTGTGTGTGTGTGTATGTGTTTATGATTAATTATCTAACAGCATACTAGTTTCTTTAAGTCTGTTAAAATACTATTGTAAACATTGTATGCACAAATTATAACATGAATCAACATCTGCAGAACATATGTCAATAAAACCTAAATCTTAAATAATGAGTTATTTGGTAATAATTAATCTTAGACATCCAGGCTGGTGTGTTTCTTTTTACAAAATTGGTTTATGTTGGTAGACATTTTTGTATAGGAACACCTGCTGCAGGTTGTGTCTTTCAACTAGTTGTACTGTGTAAATTGGATAGGGGGAATGATGAGTAGATGTAATTGGGATTGGTAGTTGGATCAGGATGAGAGGTACTTTGTGAGGTGGGGTTTTGCAAAGGATATTTAAGTTTATGCTGGGGGTGCAACAAGTTATCTCGGCACTGGCTTCCACAGAAGAAGTATTTGAGAAGCTGCATCCATTTCCATCAGTTATGTATGTCAGCAAGGTATTCTGTGGTCCTCAAGTTAGGTAAGTAAGTGGGATTATGGATATGTCAGGTAAGATATAGAAAAAGAAAATGGATGAGAAGTAAGGAAGCTTTTATTACTGTGATGGGTGTAACAAGGGATGGTACTAGGTTAGCTTGGTGGCTAATGGATTAACTAATTTTTCAGCAAGTTATTAAATAACATTATTAAGGAATACAAAAAAATAAAGGAATGTAAGACAGTTATATAGGTAAGAAGTAAAGGTTTGGCAGAGTGGTTCCTCCATCCTCACCCCTTTCTCTTCCCTCTTATTCCTTGTCTGTTCCTTTCCTCCATCTTTTCATTTCGTCTTAGAACCCTCCCTTCTTTTTCCTTCCTGTAGGATGTTGTGTTAAGGGGAAGATTTAGTAATAAATAATGCGCACATAAGGAAAGAACAGATTCTGTAACAAAAAATAATTTAAAACACTCTTTTGCTGCCAGTATTTATTTTACTTGCCTGCTGGGGCATGGTCACAAGGTGGAATCCCCATTTATTTTGTGGTTTAACATTCATTTTTGATTTTTTAGTGCTGGAATGTCTTTATCCTTAAATATGTTGAATTTGCCCATTTTCATCAGCCTTGTAGCTGTGTGAGGTCAAAGGGCACATTAGGACATCAGGACTGTAAGGGAATTAAGACGAAGCTAGGAAGATAGATTAGGACCTAGGGTCACGCAAACAAACATATAGCATAGATAATATTATGACTAGAGGTAGTGACAAAATCAGGGATGTGGAAGGCAGTGGAGAAGGGGACATTAAACTCAAAGAGATATAAATGTCAACTAATTATAGATAAAAAAGTATAAAACAACATATAATAATGGTTGGTCAGAAGAAAATATCACTATATCAACAAAATGTAGGTACCACCTCTCCCATGTTTGCATTAAAGTTGACAAATAAGAGGCACATTATTCAGAGAGTATTTAAAATATTTGCAGTCATCATGGCTTACAGTTGCTAACTGGCTTTAGGCTTGGCCTCAAGCATTTACATTTTTAAAACCTTCCATGTGGCCTGTACCAAAATGCAAATGCCAGGAAGTAAGCACCCTACTGTAAGAATGATGTGCCCACATGCAACCCTATAGGAATTGAAACCACTGTCTCATTTTTAAGGGCAAAGCAATTCATTTATATGCTGACCTACAGCAGTTTTGTGTCACACACTTGCAGACTGCAAGAATACAATGGAGAAAAGCATAGAACATTAATGGGAGTTGAGCCCACAAGCTACCTCGATTGTAGTGTGCAAAGTGCTTAATTTACAGGCTAAGCTCCATCTGGTCAATTGGAACATCAAAGTTCCTGTCAATAATCTACCCCACAATGCCTGCCAGTCACTGATGGGTGACAAAGGTGTCACCTCCACTGACACTGCTATCTGTGGATACAGTTCCTGCAAGTTATGCAGGTAGGGCAGTAGGTATGCACGTGACTATGTAGGTTTTGACCAAGATGTGCTGAGAGTTTCTGTTGGCAGTGATGACGGCACTGCAGCTGCAACCTGTGAGGGGCAGAAAGGCCTTGTCAGAGGGATAGGTGCAGGCTGTGATACTGCTACATATAATAGTAAAAAAGAGTGGTTTATTGTTGGGGGTGGGTATAATGTTTAAGGCGTTTATCTCACACACACAAATTACAGGGGTTTGATTATCACTATTGAGTGGAAATTGGCTTGGCTTAAAATGACCTGCAGAGGCAACTAGCCTAGTACTTACCTATGAACATATAAATGCATGTAATAGAAAGGATAGTGACAAAGAAGGTAGGGAGGGAGGAAAAACTCTAAACGCTATGAAAAATTACAGCTCATTTTTACTAATGCTATGATTAAGTTACTCATAATATACATGAATTAGCAACAACTGCACCTTCAAGTTATAATGCACTGTAACCATACATATGTGAGAGGTGGGAATGAACCCCAGTGCCTTCAAAAACTACATTCCAAAAGGTGAAGGATGAATGTAACAAGCTACTTGGATATATTATTGTGGATGCTATGACACTTTGTCTAAGACAAATGAGCATATACAAAGAAATAAATTGCTGCTCAGGCATACTATTTACTCACAGATTATAACAGAAGGTAACAAGTATATTGAGAGAGATTGGCCATGACACAAATGTCCACCCACCCAAAAACATTACTAATACACATTTCTACATTTAATGCTTTAGGATGTAAAATGAGACAGTGACATTATAACTACACAGATGAGGGAAGGGGGATTGAAACCACAGACATCCTCACATTATCAGAATGCAGCCTCAACATCCTGATCTACTTGTCCATGTACATGTCAGGATGCATGCACAAATGCACATTAACAGCATACAACAGACATGCTGCTGCCTTTCATCTAAGGCAGTTATCACCGAAGTGACAGTGATTTATGAAAGATATACTTTTTGAAAATGAATCTCAACTATTATTATCATCACAAGGAGTACTCAAATTTGCACTATGTTAGTACTCCACCCTCTTCATGTGCAGCTTTTATTTCACTCCATTGTCTTCAGGGGCTGTGGAAAGAAAGAAGCACTGTGTAATGGCACACAATGGCAGGTTATATGTTTAGCTAAGATAAGTTATACTTATGATACATAAGTGGTGATCCTTGTTTTACATTCTCCTCCCATCAGCATAGGATGTCAGAACTGCAGGTACTCATGTCACTGTCATGCAATGCAGAAATAAGCTGCTACTCTAGTCCTCCATCTTCATGGACAATGGCTGTTTGGTCTGCATGCATTTGACCAGACCTAAAGGGGCCATGCCTAGGCTGACAATGTAGCAGATGTCAATGCGACTGATGGCCATAACTGCAGTTATGACATGGTACTCCCCAGGAACAGTGATATCCTGTGCTGCCAAACAAAGAGTTCAGTTCCTGGCACAGGAAGGTAAGGCAATGGGTTGGGGGACCATCCAGTGTGCCACTTCTCTTAGAGATGATGGAGTTCATGGTCACTCTCAAAGGCATTGGCACCTCAACAGAGTCCAACAGTGCAGTTCTGGATGTTGAGGCAGAGCTGGGTCAGACACAGAGACAATCAGCTGGAGATGCCTTAGGTATGTAGATCTTTTTCTGTGTAAAAATACCTGTAAGTCCTCTGCAACTCCAAATTATTAAAGCTGTTGATTTACAGTACATGTGTACATCAAGACTCCATCTGTATAAGATATCGAATTAAAATATTTCTTGTTGTCATGTTAATATTTGTAAAACTCAGCTGCATTATGCTTATGGTGCTGGATCGTACTTACACAGGATGTTTTGCTTTGGTGTATTCACAGATGAGTCTTTATCTGGCATCAGCAACATGGAACTGTCTTGCCTGATGTTGGAAATCTGCAACTTATGATAATGACAGTCAGGATGAGTGAGCACAATCAGGGGTACAGAATGTTGGACACAGGGAATAAACCACTGCCTCCCTAGAACAGAACATGGAATCAACCTCTGTGGCTACTGATACCTAGGGTATGAACACCTCACAGTGAGGACAGGTTAATGGGCCAATATCAATCAGGGAAATGCACACTTTCCTAGAAGATAGCTGTCAGAATTTGTCATTAGCGCCCATGTGAACAGAGGTCCACACAGGAAGTGGGTAATGGTGCTTGCAGGAGACATGGTTACTACCCTTCCCTTGAAGTTGGATTTACAAGTGGCTGCAATGCAGCATATATACAAGACCATCATGGAATCACAGGCTAGTACCCCCACAATCATGGAAGAGTTAGTGAGGGTGATGTATGTCATGTGTCATGACTTATGGACGTCCATGTCACACATGTGTGATTGCTTAGACCGACTCCATCACACAATGGGACATGCAAATTCTTCTCTGGATTGACTGTCAGGGGTGAGAGGATATTCACAAATCCAGTCCACTGTTACATCCACAGATAGTAGCCATGTTCATTGTGGATGACCACAAGCCTGGTCCCACTATGTTAAGATTTCCATGACTAATCTGTTGTGGAGATGTCTACACCCAGTACAGTACATCCTCTTGGCTGTGGCCACCACCATGGAGTTACATCTCATAGCAGACATTGCTCTCCAACTTCTAGCCAGGGTCATGGTACATCCAGTGCAACTCCTGGTAGAGCCAGCTATCACATGCAGGAGATGTACACATGGTAGCTTGATGCATGCATTGAGCCTGTCCAATAGATCAAGACATGCTACTACACCTACTATTGAGTCTGTGTCCCTGAAGACCAACAGTGTCACCACCATAGTCCCCAGTACATCATGTGCTTCCAATGATGCTGTAACTTCTCACAGAATTTTACTTTAAAGCCAGCCCCTAAACTTCCAGCGCATATACAGCATCAACAACAAGATAGTACTGTGGGAAGTCACCCCCTGCAAACAATTGGTAAAGATCACAGGAAGGCCATAAGCAGGAGTCATGGTAATTACCTGTGTGGCCCACACACGCACACACACACACACACACACACACACACACACACACACACACACACACACACACACACACACACACACACACACACACTCACTCACTGAAGATGATAACCTGTGCATTACAGATCACCTGACAGCTGATGGAGTAATAAGCTTTTCAATTCATTTACCTCCTTCCCAGTTCACTAAGTAAGGCCTTTGTTTAATTCTGGATAAAATCTATAGGTTACAGTAACTCAAAGAAATAGGCTATATGAAAGAAATCTTTCATGGTGCTGCCTCACTTCTCTTTAGTATGTAGGGACCACACATGCGCCCCCACATGCTGTAGCATTTCATTGAGAATCTGAGGGAGTTTATGACAGACAGCCCCACTGTTTAACTAGTAGGTCACTAAAATGTTGTACTCATTCTGTATATAATTGTGTTGATTAGAAAGATAGTGATGTATTTTCTGATCTTTGTACTGGAGTCATAAATGAAAAAGGTCAATAGACCAGTCCACGTACTCAGTGAACAAATGGTAAATAAATAAAATAAATAAATAAGAGATCCCCATAACAAACATATGTAAAGCCACACATGCTTTAGTGCGCACTGCAGGGGTGGCTACTGGGCTGCAGGACTGCAGCCCCCGCCCCAGCTGTAAAAATGAAAAGAAACAAAAAGAAAAAAGAAAAAGAAAAGTAAAAAAGAAACACGAATCCTGGAACTTTGCCCAGGTGCACTCGCAGCATTTCTGATATCTGACTGCTGGTGAACCAGTCCGGAGCATGCACACATAATCCGGACTGCTGTTGAGACAGTCCGGATTAGGATGACAGCATTCAGCAGCAGAGGTCCCAGAAGTCTATGCAGTTACAATTGTGAAGAAGTCTATGGAGGATAGATGAAAGCACTTAACCTGATGTACCAATAAACTACAGTTTTGGTAATTTCTGTCTCTTTCCTTGGAACCGGACACTCATTTTTCACCAGTTATATTGCATTTATTGACTGGCAGTTACAACTGCATAGACTGGAAGGGGATTGGACTGCAACATATCCAGGCTGGGTAGCAGCTTGCTCTCTCGAGAAGGGGAAGGACTGCATGAATGAAAGGAAGGACTTGCTCTCTGGACATTTTACTGCAGGAATTGGCGAACTTGGATTTCTGCTGTAGGAAGGAAACTAACTTTGAAGCAATGGAACAGGTAGGGTGTGTGTGTGTGTGTGTGTGTGTGTGTGTGTGTGTGTGTGTGTGTGTGTGTGTGTGTGTGTGTGTGTGTGAAGGAAGAGCTTTAATTCCCTACCCACCACCTCTTGTGAAATTTTTGCCTCATATATTTGTTCTTGTGAAATTTGTGGTTTTCTGGATTTTTAATTCACTATATAATGACAGGCATTTGAATTTCAGACTTCATATTCTTCAGAAAGTACATGGTAACACAAAACATTTTATTCTAGCAATTTTCTGTTTATAAGATCAATATATGAAATGTGTCCCTATTATTGGCTTTGTCCAGGTTTTTTGTGCTAAGAGGTTGAGAGCAATAGTGAGAACTGAATTCAATGAATATGTTTGAGAGCTGTATTCCCCATTATTGGCTCTATCTAGGTGTTTTGCACTAAGAGGTTGAGAGCTATGGAGAGAACTGAATTCACTAAATGATAGCCATTTAAGTTTCAGTCTACCTGTCATTTATGAAACAGCTGATTTGGCATAGTGGTTTGTTGCTCTGACTGCAGTGCACAGGTCCAGGATTCCAGGTTTGGCAGTGAAATGCATGTAGGTAACACAGCATTTTATTCTAGCAACTTTCCAAGATTATACAAGCAATGTTTAAAATCTATCCCAAGTTTTTGGGCTTTTGCCCCCCCAAATAAATTTTGGCCTTTTCCAGATTTCTTGTGCTTCAAAGTTGAGAGATACAGACAGTTGAGTGTTGAATGAATTTTACATGGAGCTGAGAGCTAGAAGAGAAGTTTAATGCCACTTATGCTGAGTCTGCTTGTATTGTTAATAGCAGAACATGTAGTGCACTTGCTTTTGATGCAGAAGGCTGTGGATTGTATTCCCACAGTATATAAATGCATTGCTGATACTGTACTGTGTTGTACTTTTAAAGGGGGTGGATGCTACAGTCCTGAAAATGTCCTCTTTGGGGGAGATACCTAGTAATGATTAACCTGTTATCAATTTGCTATCAATTCCCTATTACAATATTACTAGCTTATCATTTTTTTAATGTAACATAGGCAATTTATTCCTCAACAGCAACAGGCACTTTATTTGTAGATGAAACAATGAAATATAAACTTGTTTGCCAGCAGCAACCTCTTCATTAGTTACAGATCCATTTAATGTAGAATAATTTAGATGACTTTTACTTCTGCAGAGATTGTGCATATTTACTGATACTGGTGGATTGTAGAAGATTGAGTAGACTTTTATGATGGAAATGTTCTGAACTGGGCAGTTTTATCATTATTGGTGCATGCATTTTGTTTCATTGTTTACTGGAAAAATGTTCAAAACAATAAATTTAAAATGCCCTCTAACAAACAGCTGTACTGTATTATACAAGGAATATAATTTAATACAATCAGGAAGGTGTATCAAAGAACACATGTATGTTTCCTGTGCAAGGGACCTATGATTTGAAAACAGCACAAAGTTAATTTTTATCTACCACTGGACAGATATATTTTCTTTGAATTTGTGTTTCAATGCTGTTTCAATGAATGTGAGTTTCAAGGGCAGAGAAGTTTTAATGCTAAATCTATTTTCACTGTGAGACTGCATTGTTTTGTTTAGCAGATGTCTATTAGTGTTTGCGCTGAAATCCAAATCATCATAGAAGTAAAGCAGTATGCACATTACAGTGCTTATGGTAAATGGGGTAAAATAGCCAAATAATGGAACATTGGAATAGCTGCAGGGGAGAGGCCCCATTCAACTATAATTTTGTGAGGGGGGAAGGGAGGCAAACTCAGACAGCCCCGGCTGAGCTATAACTGTCCAGATTTTTGCAGAATGAATAGATTTTTGCTACTTATTTTTGGTTTATTCCTCATAAAATGTGTAGTTTTCTGGCAAATCATTTAGGAATGAAGTCACTAAATAATGACAGACATTGAGTTTCTGACTTCATACTCTTCAGAAAAATGCAAGCTAAAGCAAGATCTGTTATTCTGTCAACTGACTAAGTTTATACAACAGCAATTTTTAGTACTGTTTGTATGTTTCCCCAATATGTTTGGCCTTGTCCAGTTTTCCTGCATTAAGAGGATGAGAGGTATGCACAAATTAGTCACTTTATAGAATTAGGTATATCCAAACCTCTCAACTGCCCCTGATTTTGGCTGAAAACTTTGCTCTCCCCCTAATAATCCCTCTGCAAAATGGCAAATTTGGAAGACAATGTGGAGGGTTTACAATTAATAAATAATTGTAATAATCAGAGTTGCAGATTACTTTTAATTTCAGAAATGTGTGTAGATTCTCTTATTTTGTCAGCTGATCAAGTTAACCGTACTAATATTAAAAAAGTGTCCCTTCTTTGACAGGTTATCAGCTGTATTGTGTGGCTATTTTATATTTTTGCATCACATTTTTGGTCTGTTTTTCATAAAATTTTGGTTTTCTTGCAAATTAGTGACAAATCATTAAGGATTGAAGTTAGAAAATAATGACAGGCATTTGAGTTTCAGATTCATACCTTTCAGAAAATTCATATTAATGTAAGATCTACTATTTTATTATCTTTCTAAGTTTGTAAGAGCAATATTTAAAAAATGTCCTTATTTTTGGGCCTTTGTCCCACTTCTGTTTATGGTTTTGTCCAGATTTCTTGCTCTGAGGCTGACAGGTATGACAAATGTGTCAGGGCCATCACCGTCAGCCAGAGACATTTCAAATTGTGACATACTTGTTGCACCCCACTCCCCCACATAGTGACTCCGGATGTGTCCAAGCAAGACAAGGAACAGTTATGCAGTGTAAGCGTGCAGAGTATTCCCCATCTAAGGTAGACACAAGTACTGCAGTGGCTTTTCATCTGTCCTTGATTTTGCAGAATGTTCTGGTTTTCTGTCATATTTTTATACTGTTGGTTTATGCTTCTTCTTATTCAAAAAATGCATGTTGTTGTAGTGCCTGTTGCTCTGTGTTTAAGTAGCAATGCTTTAATGACCATCAGGTAAGCTTGTCTGAGACAGTAAGATGCAAGTAAGCTTTAATAACCATACTGTTGAAGAATTACCAACACTGAAACCCTTTTTGTTGTTGACATGCAGAGAATATTTACATAACTAGATAATGTATAAGACTTAGGTATTGAAGTGCATGTGGCAGTATTTGTAATAAATGACAGGATTACAGTATTTTCAGAAGCTCATTACATTTGTTGGGGACTTGCAGTAATCTTTGCAGGCTTTAGCCATAAACTAAACAGAATGCCAATCTATCATGTGTGGTCCATAACCTGTGCAGTAATCCTTTAAGCAATGTATCTTGAGCTTGTTTTTTGTTTGCTGTTCATTTTTTACTTTGATCATGTTTTCCCTATGAAACAAGTAGATAGTTGTTGTCAGGCAGCCGGTCTTTTTTGGATAATAAACATTTTTACAAGTGGGGGTATTGCTACTTTCAGCATGTTACTTGGTACTTTTATAAAGCTGAATATAAATTATAATTAGAACTGCAGTGCAAGGAGAAGTAGTTTCAGTTGAGTGCTACTTATTTTTTTATACTTGATTTTACTTGCATTCCAGTAATGTATTTTAAAAAGTAATTTATTTTTGCATGCCTCTCAACCTTTTTGTTTCAATCTAAACATTAAGTAAGCTGTCATGTAGCCAATGCATTGAAATATTTTTTTCTTCTACAATTCATTTTGTCTTGATTGAACTCTCATAATAACGGTTTGGCAGTACAATTCATTTGTCTTGGTTGGACTTTCATAATGATGGTTTGGCAGTGGCACCCAGGCCAGCGTATTTAGTTAAAGTCCCAGTTTTTGTGTTTTTTAGCATAGCCCCACCCATTTCTAGTTGGTCACACCCCTTCCTATTGGCCCCACCCATCCCGATGTCTCCTGCAGCCCCATTTTGATTTGAAGTCACCAGCCACCACTGACACACTGCAGTAGGTACTCCATGCTTCCCCTGATGATATATACAAAGCCAACACATACCCACAGTTTCTTTGCTGGTGTTTTTATCTACAGGCTACCTGTCCACAATTCTGAGTCATGGAGTCAATGAAATGCTAAGTGTGTTCAGATGACCCAGAAACTCCTGGGGTGATGTTGTGCACTGGCAGGTACAACAGTGACAATGACAATGTCCTGCAGATGCACATTTACTGATGTAGTGGCAACTCCTAACATTCATTAGTGATTCTCTCAATCTGAGCATGAGCCTCTATTCAAGATCAAATCTGTTCCAGAGCACTCCCTTTCTGCCGCATTTACACTGTTATGAACCCCTTTGCCATCTTGTTTTGCTTCATTAGCATGCACAGAGAGAGTCATTTTAATAATTTTGTTCAGTATACCATCTTGTTTTGTTTTATTAACATGCACAGAGAGGGTCACTTTAATAATTTTGTTCAGTACCATGTAATTATCTGGCTAATAGTATAATACACCGTGCTACTTGGCTTTTCCACATTACACAGCCTGTTTTTCTGAATTACACATACCCTAGAGTGGTCACTTATCATGAAAGGTCACTTCCGTATAATATGTAAAGTTTTTTGAACCCCAGCTTACGGCACTGAATAGCTGTCTAGTGGCTTGGATAACTAAAATACTTATAGGTTACTAACACATGGAAGTGATGGTCTTCCATTAGTACAGACTTGACCTGCAATGCAACAACTGGTGATTCTGCTTATTAAACCTTTCATGAGATATAATGGAAAGATGTAAATAATACAGTCTGGATCAATTTACAGATCATTCATTGATTTTATTCTGATCCTAAGGACAATACTGTCACGTAGATGATCTTACAATGTAAAAATGCATAACTTCATAGCAGGGAATTTTAAAATGTGGCAGCATAAATATGATGCTAACTCTGTGCTAGAACAGACATTTCTTTCCTGCAAAATACATTTAAATGTGCTTACTTTCAAATGCAAAGAACATTAACAAAACATTTCATTGATGTAATTAAAGAACTTTAGAAGTTCGAATACTTACTTGGAGGAGTCAATGAGCATAAATCACAAATATTTTGACTTAAACTTTAAATATTATTCCCCTTCTGAAAATATAAGTTGTTTGGCTCTGTTGGTTATACTGATATTTCTGTAGATGACAATGATGACAGTTTTAATGTAATCCAAAACAATGTTTTTGCTCCTGCTAAAGGTTCTATTTCTAAGGACCCAATTACTTTTGTTTGTGACAACTGCTGCCAAAAAGGTGGTAACACAGTGAGTGCTAAAGGATTCATGAGAGCTTACTTGAACCTTAAATCATAACAGTTTGAATAATCAGGAAAAACATCAAATGCCAGAACATTAAAGTCCAAATAGCTGTACCTTAGCTCACAAAGGAAACATAAATAAATAAAAAAATAACAAAGCAAATAAAAAAGATAAAGAAATAATATCTAGGTGTCCATTGGATAAATGAAACTTTCACAACTGACTTTCTCTATTTATAAACCAATGAAAATACAAGAGGGCAACACATATGAAACACATTTAAAGCATTAATGAATCAAAATGGAGATAAAATATATTGTGCTTTCAAATACATAACTTACAGAAAAAGCACTTTTTTAATATATTGCAGAGCACATAGAAGTAATTTGTTGTGGTACTTCAGACACAGCTCTTGATGTGAGGAACAAATGCTGAATAGTATGGAAGAAAGTTAATTAAACAGTCATGGGTTATGTTAATTGGTTACTAAATATGAGTATTTGCTCAGTATCTTTGGAAAGAGTAAGTGTTTTTAGGTCAAACTGCATATACACCTTAAGGTGGTGGTTGTAAATTATAATGTCAAAGATTAAAATCCTGAGTCCTTAAATTTTTCCATTCTTCAAAGCACAGAAACCTCAAACATTATGTGTTTAGAAATTGTAGGTGACATGGCAGTCACTGAGGTACAGCCAGTGCAAAAAAAAAAAAAACATTTAGAATTTCTTAATTTTAGTTTAGCACTGAAAATTGTGGTGTGAAACGGAAGGAAATTTGAAGAAAAGTTGTAGAAACATTTGAAACTTGCATAACATCAAATATTTCTAAGGGTAGAATAAAAAGATTAGCATTTCTAGTGTGACCTTAAAGGGCTTTCAAAATTCTGCTTTCCATCCATCTGTCTTTCCCCTTACCACTTCCCCACTTTTGAATGCTTTCATGATTCCCTTTCCACTACCTAGTATGGTAGACAACTCCAAAAGTCCACAATTCCCTCCCTGAAGAAGATACTTTTACAAATCCAGAGAGTAGTTAATCCTAATAGCTTGCTGCCTGTGCCACCACCTTCCATATCCTTCTTGTTTAGGATAACCCCATCACATCTCCTTGCATAACCTTATACACCATATCTTGTCCTCCCATTTCTTCAAGTGTAAATGAAAAGATCTTTTTAGCTCTTCTAGCTTCTGGTAATATCCATTTTCATTCAGCTGATGTACCCTTCTGTGGGCTTTCAGCTGAACATCTTCTGACTATCTGATGTCCATCTGCTTGTACAGCCTCCATAACTGCCAACAATTCTCAAGCTGTGGCCTGACCAGGGCCTCATAGTCCAACAGCATTAACGTTTTGCTTCATCAGTCTATTCCAGTGATGATTACCACAACATTCTTTTGGCTGCTGCCATTGCCCCATTTATGCTTCTCATAGTCATCTATTTTAAGTGTAAAGTGTAATTAGCATCCCAGAATATTTTTTCTTCTCTTTTGCAATGCTTCTAGCCAAGAACCAATACTTTCCATGTTTCTGTAAAGAGCCTCTACAACCACCTATCAACACACTTGATCAGTCTTTCCAAATTCTTTTTTATGCTCTTTCCTCTTCCTGTAGTGCTGTGACACTAACAGAGAGGATTAACGTTTTCCTTATTTCTTAAGTCATGTTTGAAATGAATATGCTGATGAGAAGCAGACCTACGCCTGACCTCACTTACTTCACTAGTCACTTTTCTTATTTTTGAAATTGCCACTTAAATAACAGTCTTCCATGTTCTGCAAAATTCCTTCAAACAATGATCTAATTCATTAATATTCATTTTACCCCTATACTCTCTAGTTTTCTTAGCAGCTTCCTGGACCAAGTCAAACGTTTCTGGGAAATCCATGTAAACCATGTCAGCTGTTACTCCCCTGTCAAGTTCTCCTGTAATACATTTATAAAATAAACAACGTTCTCAGTAGAAAAACCACTTTAATGTGAGGAGCAGAGCTTTCGGATAAAATCCTTTATCAATACTGAAAATACAAATGCATGTGCAGAATATATATAGGTATAAAAAAGTCATATGACCGACAGCCAAAAAGTCACATGACCCAATCAAATAAAACATATAAATATAAATATAGATATAACTATACAATGCTAAAATATAATGCAATTACATAATGCATATAAAAAAACAAAATACATTTAAAAGACGACAATACATATTTTTAAAAATAAGATGTACACTTATGTACGTGAAAGGAATAAATCTCATAGTCTAGATCTACTCATTCTAACCAAAACAGGTTTAAGGCTGACAGTGCTGTTCAAACCAGGGGGTGAGTCACCCATCAACCTGACTATCCAGTTATATTCTTTAGTCTCTAGTTTATTATTAATGTCACCACCTCTGGGTGAGGATAAGACAAGATCTATAACTTTAAATTTAAATAAATGCTGTTCACCAGAACATAGCCTGTGTTTATATAAAGCATTAGTGTCCACACATCTTCTAATTTCAGACTTGTGTTCTGTAATCCTATCTTTAAGTTTACATGTGGTTTTGTCCACATAGAAAGAATGGCATAATACGCAGGTAGCTAGGTAAACCACATGAGTGGTAATGCAAGTAGCAGTTACCTTAAACCTAAACACCCTCTTACTAATAGGGTGTTCGAAGATACCTAAATGTTCATCATCAATGTCATCACAGCACGAACAATTATAACATTTTCGTGTACCCACAGTACTGGCTAAGTGTGTTATGGTATTAGTAGGAAAATCTTTATAACAAAGGACACTTTTGAGGGTTCTCATATTTCTATATGCAAAAGATGGTATATTACCCAACATTGCTTTTAGCTCTTCAGATGCCATTAAAATTAACCAGCACCCCCCTTGTCAGCTTGCTTGATGACAATGTTTGTATTAAATTGTAACTCTCTATATGCTTGAAATTCTTCATAGCTCAAGTTAAAACATTTTCTATCATTATATTTCTTAGTATTTGTGTAATACGTTTGTCTTATTTCTGCTTCACATACATAATGGAAAGCTTTAACAACAGGTACATTGACAGGGATGTAAGTACTAAGGCGTTTACAACCTTGAGCCAACGTCTGTGTGTTACCAAACAACAATTTTAAGTTTAACAGTCTTGTAAACCTTTTTAGATCCGTCAATGCCGAGACTAAGTCATCCGCACAAGGTACACCCGTGCAAGTAGCATGCATGCGCCACACATATTTAGAGGTACTGTTAGGTCTCAATTCTACAGAGTTAGCAGGTTTAATACGGAAGATCTTATCTTCTCTGAACAGTTGAATGAGATGATAGCTGATTTCACTAATAGTGGTTATGATGCTACCATCCTAAATAATGAGAAACTAAATGTGATAGAGGAGAGAAAGATGAGGCTGGCCCCTGTTTTGTCAAACGATGCCATAGAAATACAAGCGGATGGCTTGTCTAATGTGCTCAGCCAGGACGAGATGAAAGTAAGATATGTTACTTCGTTTAGTATGGAGACCCCCTGCATTAAACGTATTATCCATAAGAATTGGTTAATTTTAATGGCATCTGAAGAGCTAAAAGCAATGTTGGGTAATATACCATCTTTTGCATATAGAAATATGAGAACCCTCAAAAGTGTCCTTTGTTATAAAGATTTTCCTACTAATACCATAACACACCTATCCAGTACTGTGGGTACACGAAAATGTTATAATTGTTCGTGCTGTGATGACATTGATGATGAACATTTAGGTATCTTCGAACACCCTATTAGTAAGAGGGTGTTTAGGTTTAAGGTAACTGCTACTTGCGTTACCACTCATGTGGTTTACCTAGCTACCTGCGTATTATGCCATTCTTTCTATGTGGGCAAAACCACACGTAAACTTAAAGATAGGATTACAGAACACAAGTCTGAAATTAGAAGATGTGTGGACACTAATGCTTTATATAAACACAGGCTATGTTCTGGTGAACAGCATTTATTTAAATTTAAAGTTATAGATCTTGTCTTACCCTCGCCCAGAGGTGGTGACATTAATAATAAACTAGAGACTAAAGAATATAACTGGATAGTCAGGTTGATGGGTGACTCACCCCCTGGTTTGAACAGCACTGTCAGCCTTAAACCTGTTTTGGTTAGAATGAGTAGATCTAGACTATGAGATTTATTCCTTTCACGTACATAAGTGTACATCTCATTTTTAAAAATATGTATTGTCGTCTTTTAAATGTATTTTGTTTTTTTATATGCATTATGTAATTGCATTATATTTTAGCATTGTATAGTTATATCTATATTTATATTTATATGTTTTATTTGATTGGGTCATGTGACTTTTTGGCTGTCGGTCATATGACTTTTTTAGACCTATATATATTCTGCACATGCATTTGTATTTTCAGTATTGATAAAGGATTTTATCCGAAAGCTCTGCTCCTCACATTAAAGTGTTTTTTCTACTGAGAACGTTGTTTGTTTTGTTGGACGTATTGGCATTTGTGTTTGGACATACATTTATAAAATGCCAATGGGCCTCCTCTGAAAATGAGTTCTATGAACAGTCAGACTTTTCTGATAAACAAATAAATAAATCTGAATCAGATTTCTCTGACACCACCTTCTCACCTTGAACTATGTTGGTTGTTGCACTAAAGAGCATTGTTCCCCAGCAAAGCAATTGTCTTTTTCCTCTATAGTTACTTAGTGGTTTCTCTCCTACTTGTTATAATTTAACAGTCCTGAAGTAAACCAGGTTGTTTACAATCCCCTCTTTTTACAATGATTCTACACTTGCTGCCTTCCAATACTCAGCCTCTTCAGTGACCAATGATGTACTGGAAACTTCCGTCAAGGTACCTGCTATCAGACTGGACAAAATCCTGCAGATAATAAGAGTCCTTCATCTGGTCCCTCTGCTTTATCATCATTTAAGGTGGACATTTCCTCCCTCCCTCTCTATCCTCATATCTCTGCACTACATTTCCCACTCTGCCATACCTTTCCTTAGCATAGTAACCTCCTCTTACATTTCTTCATAAAGGCGAAAGCATAATATTCCTTCAAAACCTCCACTTCTTTCACAGTTTTACATGATATCCCACCAGTCTTTGCTCTGCTTGGTTAGATTAGTCCCTCCCTCCTTCTGTTTGTCATATACATTAAGAAGCTTTTTGCCTATATGTGATACCTTCTACCAACTCCCTTTAATTTCTGCCTTTGCTGTTATCTCTTCATTTGTTGTTTTTCTGTTTTCCTTCTAATACTATGCCGCCTCTAATTCCATACCAGTTGCCACGACTTTGCCTTAACTGATGGCTCCACCTCTGTACTGGCCATCTCTTCTTCTTGGCCTTTTTTGCCTCTTCATCGGACCAAAGTCTGCAAGTCCCAAGTTATGAAACTACCACTCCACTTGCTTCCATTGTCCCCTGTATTTGTCTCTATTTGTCTATTCCTCTCAAACAGGTCATCATAACTCACAGTATCTTCCCTTTCTCTGGGTTCTTATCTTCCTTCAACTTGAAACACCATAATAGTAAATCACATGCTTCCACTAACACTGTCTAATTGGACATCTCCAATATGCTTCACCTTTTCTACCTTTGTAGTGCCACAAAATACATGCTGAATTGTCATATGCTAGGACATCAACCAAGTTCTACCCCTTCTCTATGCAGGAGATCAGAATCTTTCAGTTTTCTTCTAGCAGATTCAGCTTCCCCATGACTTTAAATCTCACCAATCTACTGAACTCCATCATTCTTTTCTCTGATTTTTCATCCTTCTGTCTTGAAGTGCCTGGGTACTGTTGTGTGGCCTCTGTCTGCTAGCATTCTCTTTATCTGCTATTGTGGAAAGCAGCATGATTTTCCTGGATTCTGACCCTGCCTACTCCTTTACCCTTTTCTTGGGGTTGTATTCCTCCTCCTCTTCTCTCAACTCATATGTGGTGTCCTTCTGTGTATGCTTTGCTGCTACAGCACATTCCCAGCCTTCTCTCTCATTTTACAGCCTTCATCAAAACACCTTCAAATATCATGCACAAACTCAGGTAATTGAACCACAAGTGCCAGTATGACTCAGTCATAGTTCATGTGGGTGTAAATGACCTAAAATATACCTCCGTAGACTATATGAAGAGATACATGATAGAGCTCTTAGACTATGAGCCTAACATTAAGCAGCATCCTACCTTCTTAAAGTATGAACTCACAATATGACAGAAGATAATTGACTTTAACAACTGGATGAGTTTTTGCTATCATTTGAAAGCGGTACAACATTTGCCATCCTGGGATGATACAGTTGACAGAAATGGTCTACACCTGTCCTCGCTTCTTGACACAATACCACACTTAGTCATTGTAGCCTCTAGGCTTTTGAACATCAGTTAAAGTCTTGTCCATCCCCACTGTGCCTTTTTTAGGCATTAGCAACATGATAAACATTCCAACATAATCTAAAGTTGTACTACACAAAAGCAGAAGACCAAAAAATAAAAAAACTCTACTCCTTGCAAGCTATCCTCACCCCTGTAGATGTCTGAGAAGTTACTGTGACATGGTTTAAAGCCACAAGAAAACCCCTAGTAGTGCAGGACTATAATACCTTCTGCACAGTTAAAGCAGATACTGGACAGGATGGGACAAAAGGTGGAGTATCTCAATTTACATCAAAAACAAACACACCCATGGGTGGTTAAAGGGCATGACACACCTGAGCTTCTCTACATCCAAGTTATATTAGCTAGAGTCCTATACCATATCTTGGAAAGATACAAGTGTCTCTCTATAATCCAGGAAACCCATAACATAGACTTTATCATACTGGAGACACTCCCCACTCAAGCCCCCACCATACTCATGGGCAACTTTTACCCCAATATAAATTGGAATCACACATGATCACAAACATGCAGGCTCAGAGATTCCTGGACTTTTTAAACAGAAATACCTGGGCCAGCTAGATGGTGTGCCCATTAGGGCTATTAACATGCTTGTCCTGGTCCTCACAAACTTGGGATAATATTGTAATTTCCTCACTGGTTATGTCAGACCATAAAGCTGTCTCCTTTGAAATAAAAATAAAACCCAGAAACCCCCCAATACTGAGAACACTGCTGCCTATTTTGGAATTGTTCACAGAAACACTGTACAATCGTGTTAAGAGCTGCATAGTGACAGCTGTACCTATCCAAAATAAACAAAGGGCAAAGCTACAAAACATGCCACCTTGGTGGAATACCAAAATCAATAAGTTGTATAATAATAAGGAAGTAAATCATAGCAAAAATTAAAAAGTGCAATATGCAGCAAAGTAAAAAAAAACCTCATCATTCTAAACAACCATCTCATGGGGTTAGTCAAATCACCAGAACCAAGACAAAAATAGCTTCCCGGTCCAAGATAAACCACAAGGCAATCTTCAACTATGTTCACAACTTCAAAGGCATTAAGTAATCAAAATAACTTTGTGTTTTAGTGCTTCATCTACAAATTCAGTGCCCACTTCCCTTGAAGAATAAATTGCCTATGTTACATTAAAAATGGTGTCCTGTTCATAGGTTCATAGGTAGGTACTAGGCTATTGGCCCTAGGGCCTATATAAGTCTAGCCAAATGGTACCCTGGATTTTGCCACTTAAGAAAATAATTTTCCTGTGCCCCTGTTAAGCAGAGCTGCAGAAGTGATCCTCAGGGTGAATTTCCTATCTCCCATCCAATCAAGATTTTTCTTGAAGAGTGCTAATGAGGAGCTTTGTTTGATATAGATAGGTAGTTTGTTCCAGAGTATGGGAAGTCTCTGAGACAGGACTCTATCCCTCCAGCATGTTCTGTTTATTGTGGTGAGAAAGTTTAGATCCCTAGAGCGTGTAGCTCGGAGGGATTGGGATTTCTTTACGTGGAGCATGTCCAACAGCTCTGGGTTTGACATAGCTTTGTATGTTAGGCAGAGATGGCAAAAAGGAAGGGCTGGCAAAATAAAAACAGTTTAGTAGTTACTAGACATGTCATCAAAAGGAGAACACATTAAGAATTGCTGTACTTAGGACTTCACCCCAAATGTCTGTCTCAAGCTCTAAATCTCTGTGTCTTGGTCTTAAACTGAATTTCCAACAGTTTACATCACAACAAACATCCTAGGTTTCTAGGACTTGTTCCTTTTTAGAGAAGTCCCCTATGAGGCCCTAAAGCACTGCTGTTTTATTACAGAAAGTCTCCCATGAGGTCCTATAACCCTGCTGTGTTAATGGAAGTCTTCAGGCTTGTGTTACTTATGGAAGATTTTATTTTTGTCAGCCTCCCCAGGCCAACACCAGTCCCTCAACTAACACAGGCCACAGGCCACAGGCAGCTGCCTTGGTTAACTAGTGCTGACACTGGCTCTGAATACAACTGTTAGCCTTCTGCAGAAGGGGGGGGGGGCATCTACAGACACAGGTAGCTCCAAATGCATGTCTGACTAGTCTCATATGCAAAAAATATGGAAATAATTATCATGGAAATAATTCACAATGACATAGGATATCTTCAGACACTGGATCCAACCCAGTTTCATTTTGTCAAGGGGGGGGGGGGTCATGCCTACTGAACTTGGTGCACTTCTTTAAGAAGGTCATCAAAGCAATGGACAAGACCAAAATGGTGCATACTGTTTACCTTAACCTGGCCATGGCATTTGATCTGATAATTCACTTAGGCATTGTAGACAAACTCACAAAATTAGATATAACCCCCTATGTCACCTGCTGGATAGTAGGCTGACTGACAAATAGGATCCAAGAAGTTAGAATAGGAAACTCTGCCTCCACAAAGGGGCCAGGTATTAATGGAATCCCCAAAGGCTTGGTGCTGGGGTTGCTGCTTTTTGGCATATCCTTCTCTGAAGTCAAGGCCTATGTCGAAGGCTGCTGGCTGACCAAGTTTGCAGTCATAGAATCCCCCAAAGACTCAAATACCCTCTAAGAAGACTTGACACAGACTAATAACTGGTGACAGGGCCACTGCCACAAGTTGCATCAAAAGCAAACACACCTCACGTGTGGTCAAACTCAATGACAAAAATTACATAATAGTATGGTTTTGGAAGACTGCTGTCCTGAAAACTACCACATCAATAATGCGCCACTAAGAGTAGAGCAGGTGGTCAGGGATATGGGAACATGTAGGCAGTAACCTGGACTTTGACCGTCATGTGTCTAAGGTAATAAGGAAATCATTATATATTGTGTTATAAATAAGGCTGTGGCAGCTAGGTCTAAAAATGTAATTTTTTTATTGTACTCAGCCCTTGTTAGACCAGTCACTGAGTACACCACTCTCTATGGTATGTGCCTGACCAGGCATATGCAACAACTGGAGAGTCCTCAGAGGTTCCTCACAAAAGCAATACATGGCCTAAACAACATGCTGTATAGAGACTGCCACAAAACTCTAGCCTTGTACTCAGTCTACAACTGATTGCTCTGAGATCTATTCTGTGACATTTTGGCTTATTCTACTATTTTGTTTTTGTAACAGGATTGCTTACTCTATTATATGTTTCTTGAACTGTATTTGTACCTTGAATTGCATTTTCTGTATTACTTGGGTTATAATACATTTACTATTGTGTTTTGTACAATGATGTTTGTTTCTACTAACTGTTCTAAAAAATATGTACATTCATACAAACTGCCTTGTGGAGCTTTTCTCCCTGGGCCTCCACTGAAAATGGGCTCTTCCTGGCCCAATGGACTATCCCGGGAAACAAATGCCAAAAAATAATAACTAACTAAATAAATAATTTTATTTTCTTTCTACATTTTTTAACCAGGTCAACCCACTGGACAAAAATATCCCTTTTCAAGGGTGACACTAGAAGACTATGAAGTGATTAGCTTACAGTTACATTTCAGCATGTAATCTGAGGAGGAGGGAATCATGCCCTGTAAACTTGAATACACAAAGCAGCTTGTTAACAGATCAAAGCCTTAATTCTCTGTTCTCACTATCAGACAATACCGTCAAAGTGTACCTTTCTCTCCTGCATCAATGTTTGTAGCTCCCTGTCCTCCTACCCAGACTTCATTCTTAGCTTACCAACAGTGGCAGACCATATGTAAACTTTTTTGCAAGTAACCACTACTACACGACAGTATCAGTGTTCTCTTCAAAATCTTTGGAACTACAAAGGACACAATACAGATGGTAGAGACTATGTCACCTTATTTTTATCAATGCTGGATGAAAATGAGAATTAGAGTTAGAAAAAAGCACATCCATCCATCCATCCATCAAGATTATTCAAGGATAACTGTATTATTTAGATATCTTCTCCACAAACTAATGTTATGGTTATTTGGTTATGCTGACCCTTTTCTGTTTTTCTAGCTGGTCTCACTGACAAATCTGTGGAAATCTAAGCCATTGTTTCTAAAAGCTGTCTGCCTGTCTCCAAAATGTATCATGTGCTCATGTCTTTGCTGGTTGAAATCATCATCTCTCTTAAAATCCTACACATCAGATTAGTTAGGACAAGGCCAAAATTACTTCATGTCAGTAGTAAAATACTGCATGATGTGGAACAAGATCAATACATGTAAAAGAAAACAATGAAACAATCCTTCCTGGCTAGTAGTTCAACTGTGACCATAATTCTGCCCAAGATTTTATTCATGTTAGCTATCCTTCCTCCTTGGTGTCTTCAGAATGAACAAATAAATTTCAACGATTAGTACTGAACTTCTTTGGAAAACATGCCCCCCCCCCCCCCGGCAAATTACCATGCAAAAATCATTCTAGGGATAAAGTAACCACAATTTACTTAACTGCACTTCAAACTTTACAGTGTCTCCTTATTCTTATCTTTAGCTGAAAGCCTTAATTTAGAATGTGCATCTGTTGACCTCAGAGGGTTAACTTATACCAATTCCATTTGGTAGGCTGAGTTCTTGGATAGTTGCCCTTTATATGGTCAGAACACATGATCGACTTTCTGAAAATGTGATGTTTTCTATGGAGATCATGGTGCATTGGTGATTGGAAAATTTACCCTTTCCCCACTGTAGTGCAATCTTGGATAGCTATATATAATTAGCAGGGATGTGGGGGTACAGCGGGGTTGCCCCCTACAAAACATAGATTTTTGTTGTTTTAATTGTTCAGTGTTACTGAATATCAATCATATGACCTTGACTGCATGCAGTTTGACATTCTATAATGTCAGTGTTAAAATATAGATCTTAACTTATACAGTTACTACTGTTGTAACATTATAAGAGGAATCTCAGGACTTTCAATAGTTTGTGAGAGATAAAAAGAGGAAAAAGTTTATAGATGTGGCAATATTTATAATACTCTCTAGCAGTTTCACTCTTGCCAAAGAGTACTAGTATAAAACAGACAATTCAACAATATTGTAGACAGCTCATTAAATCAAGTCTTAAACAACACTCCAGTAAGAAGGTCACCCATTTTTTCATGAATATATAATACGCATGTAAGAGATAACTTGTGTAGAGTGCTACAAAAATGTAACAGTCTTTGATACTCTGAAGGTTTTTATTAAATCTGCCCATCTGCACAGTATATTAATATTGCTTGGACCAAGTCACATCATTGTTGGCATTATAAGGTCTCCTCGATTGCTTACTTACACATACCATTTGAAAGGCCAGCAGTTAAAATATAAAGAATTAAGCTGATCATTCCATTTATCTTTGCATTAAGACTGCTTTTCCTTGCAATGGTTCATACAGGTTTTTAGTTGCTAGGCATCAACTCAAAAATGGTGATTATAAGTAATAATATGCTTGTATGGATCAGAGTGGTAGGGTTTCTTTTTGTTAATATTAGTTTCAAAATTTAGAATACTGTTTTTTTTTCAGAAGAGTCTAAACCACATTTTCATCACTGAATCCAGAATTCTGCAGATACCCAGATGATCTACTGATTTTAGAAAGCGGAATGTCTGTTAACATTTTCTTGTACTGCCGTGAGCATGAAATGTTTGCAATATCATAGCAGTATGTAATGTCACCACACATATTCTTTTCTGTGCACTCATATGTAAACTTTGTCACTGCTACATAGCTAAGGAAAGTTATGCTATACCTGCTGAACTGTCTGCCTTGAACAAAAATGCTCTATTGCTATTGTGTCTCTAATTTAATGATTTGTAAGATATGGGTAGTTGTAAAAAATGTGTAGAAAATATTACACTTTTCAATATAATAAAAAAAACCATATTGTTAGAAAGACTTTGAATTCATTATCTATTATAAAAAGATACAGAATAAAAAACATTCATGCAGATTCAATAAACCCGACATGGTAGCACACTGGTTTGTATTCAGTAAGTGGCTCTACATGGTGTGTGGATCCACACTACCATGATAAAGATCATGGCATGCTAATTACAGCATAAGCAGCTGAATTGTATGCTAACCAACCAATCCAAGATGGAGGAGCTATTCAACAAGGTATAAACAACTGTGTAGACTCAGTGATGGGTTTCTCTGTGAGTTCCAAAACCTACTGGAATACAGCCATGGAAAGGAGTCTACACAGAAAGAATGTTAGGGGCTGCTTTAATTCATTTGTATGTGCAACAGGTTGAAATCTATGCTGCTGCTGCTGCTACCAGACTACAGCCAAGAAGAAGAGTTTTCATACCCCATTTAACTTATCACAATCTGCATGAGGTGGAAATTTTAGAGCACTATAGGGTGGATAGAGACACACTACAGGAACTCTGCAACCGCTACCATTCTCAATCTCAACTCAGACCCAGGGCAAACTAAGGTGAGCCAATACCAGTGGAGACAAAGGTATGTGTAGCATTTAGAATTTTAGCTAGAGGAACTTTTCAGAAACCAATAGGGGACATGTTGGGAATGTTACAGGCATCAGTATACAGAATCCTCCATCAGTTCCTGAATGCTATGCTCCAACATGCCAGTGACCACATATATTTTCTCCATACTTCTGAGGACAGGACCACAGATATGCAAGAGTTTTACTCCATGAAGTACTGGGTGCCATAGATTGTACACATATAGAAATCAAGGCACCATCTTTTAAACAAAGAAGGGTCTATATAAATAGAAAGGGCTTCTACTCTACTAACTGCTAAGTCATATGTAGTGCTACGAGAATCATCCTGAATGTGTGTGCTGGCAAACCAGGCAGTTACCATGACTCACATATCTGGCACACCTCCCAACTGCATCAGATGTTCACTGGGGGAGGACATCCCACAGGGCATATACTAGGGGGTGCAGGTTATGCACTGGAACTGTGGCTGATGATGCCAGTCAGAAATGCACACAAACTCAGAAAGAATGTCATAATGAGGCACATGCTCAAGCCAGAAATATCATAAATTGTGCGTTTGGGCTGCTGTAGTCATGGTTCCAGTTCCTAGATACATCTGGGGAGCCCTGCAGTACAATCCACATACATGTACTAAAATCCCCACCATCTGTGCCATGATTCACAACATCATCCTGTGAAAACAGCTTCAGCAGGATCAACAAGGGGAAGGGACACACATGCCACCACCAATTGCAAGGTCACCACAGCCACATGCAGGTGAGGAGTCAGAGGGGAAACCAGCAGCTGCTGTGGGTGTAGGCAGATGTAGGCATGCATAATATGGCTTCTCATTAGCTAAGAGGCAATGCATAGCACACTTACTAACTACCTAAGGGAATAAAATCTTCATCCTATGCACATGCATATAGTAACACTGATGCCAGGTAATGCACACAACCTTTAACTACCCATGTAATGGATGTGTACTCCTGATATTAGACATACTCAGCCCTGAACTAAAACTGTAGCAACTGCTGGATTTACAAGGTAAATGTTGAACCTGGAGTATTAAAATAAAATTGTTTAATACTACAAATGAATGGCATATCCTTATATGTTGTTACTTGGTAATGTAAGTAGATAAAAGGTGGGTGATTTGTATGGCAATGACTTCAACATGTGACAACAGAGAAGTATGTGACTACATATGTCCTCTATCAAGTAATAGGCCTCATGCATCAAAGATTTACACATTCATACCTCTCAGAAGTACCAATGGTCACCAAATGTCCTCAGTTTGGCCCCATACTTTTGTACTGCCAAATCATTAAAAAGAGAATTTAGAAATTAATGAGACCCATTTCAGTTTCAGACTTCATAGCCCTCAGAAGATACTTAAAAATAACTGATTCAAAAAATGTTTTGATTTTATCATCTGTCTTACTTTGAAAGACCAAAATATGCAAAAAGTGCAATTAGCAAAACAACATCACAAACACGGATATACAAAGCACTAAGTCAGTAAGTCAGATATGCACCTTGAGAATCAGGCACAAAGCTTATGTATCCCTGAATCCAAAACACGGAAGAAAGGATATGGCACAGTAATCATCACTTGCACAGAGTGTTTGTGGGGGGGCTGGAAACCTGGGCTGACATAAAAGATTAAGTGAGTGTATGTGAGTAAGAAAGAGAAACAAGCAGACCTTTGGATAAAGTAACAAATGGCCAGAGAGACAGAATGAGCTTTAACCTTCATGGCTAAACCATGTAACTGTTTTTTTTTGTGTGTGTGTGTGTGTGTGTGTGTGTGTGTGTGTGTGTGTGTGTGTGTGTGTGTGTGTGTGTGTGTGTGTGTGTGTGTGTGTGTGTGTATGTGTGTGTGTGTGTGTGCGTGTGTCTGTATGGGACCCCCAGGTGAAATTACTGTGTGAATGTCTTCAAGAACACAGCCAAGCTCTGTGCTAGATCTATGTCGGGCAGGTGTGAGCCATGTATAGTAGTGCTGGCAGTTCATCATTGTCATACTTGACCATGATAACTGGCTCTGACAGAAGTTGCACTGGCACATCCACACTCACGGTCAGATGCACTGCTGCTATCTGAATATGACTAATGTCTGCTGGAAAAGCTGTTCACACAAGGACACCCAGGAGCACAACTGCATGGCCTGCCACATCTAAGTGTGGACACCTCAACCACTGATGGAGGAGTGGAAGTAGTGCCACTATGGGAGCATGATCAGGCACTGCCAAGTTGACTAACATCAGATGATGTGGCTGACCCACATGGATGCCGCCCCCCCTCCCAGTAGACGTTCCATCACAGACACCCACCTTTCCAATGTGTTATTCATCCAATCTATTGAATCAGCAACAGAGTGGAGGCAGTCATGCATGTCAGCCTGTGCCATGTCTACAACCCTAAGAATTTATTTGAAAGACCTATTGGAACATGCCTGTGCCTCCATGATGACCCTAAAAATATGTTGAGTGGCACAGGAAGACACAATGAAGCCACAGTAACCACACTGCTCTGATCAAGTGTCTCACCCTCCACCTCTCCAATATCTGAGGGCTCACTGGAATGGGTTGGCATAGGCCTACTGACTGTGTCTGATGGAATTACAGGAGATGGCTGAATGTCAATCTCAGTGTCAGATGCAACATCAGCACCCCTTAACTGTGCCTTTGTTGTAACAGTCCTAGTCTACCACTGGATGATCACCTGTGATAAAAAGCAACAAACACAGGAAAGAAATTAATACCTACACTACTGTAGTCCAATATATGCTAACAAACTAACAGTGGTGCCATTATTACAGGCAGTACAGCAATACACACAACAGTCCTAACACCCACATCACACATATGGATAAAATAAATAATTCTTTGAACTGCTCATCAGTAATGACATAAAATGTTTGGCTTACCATGTGCAGGTGATTTTAGGGTTAATATGGAGGATAGTCCTGGAAGAAGTTAAGCAAAAGTTAAGGACAACAGCATCACAATTAACAGTAACACAGGGGGTTAAAACATTTTGCCATAATTAACAGTAACACAGGGGGTTAAAACGTTTTGCACTTTATATGTCCATTAACTATACTTTTAAGAAGAAATTGGATGACACATCCACCCCAAGCCCATGTGTAATCAACCAGAATGTGTTGTTGACTGTATCAATCTACAACTCTCCCCCCCAAAAAAAATATGTTAAACAGAGCTTAAGTAACACTGTCAATATTTTGCCATACAAGAAGTATTTAGCATTCTAGATAGGTAAGTCTACCTGGAAGCTCCTCCTGGGACATACTTGTCTTCTCTGAAACAGCAGCACCAACATCAATCACATGCTTTTGTGCACTTTCCACTGAGCTCTCTGGATCCCTGACAGTGGACAGGAACTCTTCATCTGGTGTCAGTGGTGGCTCTGTAGCAGCCCCACCCAGTAGCCATCCTTTCATAGCCCACTGCAGCTGCTCTCCTTAGGGCCAATGAAATCATGTCAGTTGCCCTATGATGCACCTGATCATATGTCCTGTTCCAGCTACCTACTACATCTACATCAGCTACTATCTGCTGCCAAATTTGCATTCTTCCAGAAAAATCCCCATGTCCCCTCTCAAGCAGAAAGGCACCATGTCACCTCAATGCTTTGACTATCACTTCATTCTCAGGGTCAATGAAGGTAGAGCTTGCAGGGACTGTGACACATGGGTGCCATAGTCCTAGGTGATATAAAACACAAAAGAAGAATAATGCAAATACGTATCACATAAATGAAAGTCCAGCTTAGATTTAACACATAAATGGTAGTTTTTCAATATTACTCACTGGAGAAACAAAAAAACAGTCAAGATATTCAAATATAAAAAAAAATTATGAGGTTGTAAGGTATTACAATCCCATACAAAGCAAGGTTGGATCCAAAACAAGGAGGGTAACAATAGGAAACCTAACCTCTGTAAAAACAATTTTGTTTGTGCCAACACAGAAATGGAATTTGGTTCCCCCACCCACAAAACAACAAGACAATGACATATTTTGCTAATAAACCATCAGTGAACTACTAAAAGTGCTGTCAAATAAGCTATCCAAAAACATTTGTGGACATTTATGACAGGACATTCAATTTTATGCAATTGTCAGTCACGTCTACCTGTTCCCATCACTACCCAAGAGGTGTATATGGCACATCCTAAAAGGGTAACACCCCTGTGTCATTGACAATATAAGACATTTACATTTCATTGAAATAACAGAGAAGAGTATAAAGAAAAGCAGTTGTAGCAGTAATACTTGTGATAAAAGTTAATAAGGCTGTGCATATGAGAAAATAAAATGCCCCAACAAAAATACCTGTGCCATCAGTAAACTTCTAACAGGTGCACATAGATAAAAATGTCACTTGCTAATGCATATATATAGCAAATATTTTTATTAGTGACGTGAGCATATCTAGTATATAACTGAAAAATGCTATTATACTTTATCAAGGTCAGTAGTTCTCTGTGCAGATAAATCCCAAGGTAATATCTTCTTCTGTGTTATTCACATAAACAAGTCTCCTCACCTTCAGGTTCCCTAGCTACACAGTTCCCTTTTTATAGAATAGATCCAGGGCTGTGAGCATGGTGAAGATGCAAAGGAGGTGTAAACTCATTAGAATTGCTACATCTCAAATACTTGGCTCCATGTATCTACTATAAACATAGTGCAGGCAATCTCCTAGTGTTTGTTGCTAATGTATTGAAACTGTGAATCACTGCTGTTAGGGAGAAGGAAAACACAACAGCAGTTCAGACTCCTTTACCTCCAGTGGAAGTATCAGCCAGGTTAGACTTACAAAGTGTAGAAGTAATTGTGTGAAGATTTTAAATGTAAGTAAGCAGCATACATTTCACAGTTTCTGTTCAGTAACATCCAACTTCCCCTTTATTTCTTGACAACTATATATTATTGCTATCTAATATCTTCACACATTTTGAGAACAGTGATACAGAATGCCTTATAGACTGCATGTCTCAGATTATTGGACAGATAAGAGAAGAATAAGCAACAAACTCAGAGAGATAAGACAGAACTACATTTCTGCAAGCAATAGTCATAAATGGTTGCGTAATCGCTCACTACATCAGAAATTAATACATGTATAAATAACTCAGAAGTGTACAACTGTCATATGTTTTGTTAAACTGTGAATAATGTTGGAGTTTTGCACAATGATTTTCATTCTCTGCTGTAAAGCTGTTTTTGCGGCAAAGAGGGATAAGATACCCTTACTGTGTTTAGAAGGTTCATTGGAATGATAGTTCAAATCCAGACCTGTGTAAAATCATTTCATGTATGCCAACATACATTTTAATAGTGTTGTTTATTTAGTAGATTTCTTTTCTTCCTTTCTCCTAATTTTCCTATTTTTTAATACCAGTATTTGTACAGTGTGTGGCTTGCTGCCAAAAAAAAATCTGGAAACACACCGATTCACCACAGCACAGTTTATTGTAGGCAAAATCACAAGCAAACTTTCGAGATACACTCTTTTTCAATGCTTAACAAAAATAAAATTCCATAAAAACATTTAGATAGTATCCCTTGCATCAGATAGCCAATGACGTAGAGGTAGTTAACAATCAATTAAATAGATAAGTAGAACATTTAAAGGTATAGTCATTTAAATAAATATTTATGTCAAAACGTATTAAATGTAATTATGTTTAACTTTCAGAACAGGTTTTATATTATGTTGTGCATTTAATCCTGGTGGGACATCAGCCCTAAAATAATTTATCCATTTATATTCAATTAGTTCTGTCTTTTCAACTAAATTTTCCCCTCTGCTATCAGGGAAAATCTTTTGTAGTACCCTAAACTTGAATTTATGATTAGGACCTTTCTGAGCAATGTGTTTATATAAGGCATTCTCATTAATACATCTACATATATCAGATAGATGGGAACTAATATGCTCTTTAAGTTTTTGATTAGTTTTCCCTATATAAAAATTAATCCAGGTTTCACAGTTAGCAAGATATATAACATTAACCATAAAGCATGTGGCATAGATTCTAAAATCAAACTCAGCCTTTGTAATAGGATGTATAAAAATTAGGTCAGTGTTAATTTCATTACAGAAGACACAATTATGGCAGGGTACAGTGCCTTTTTTCTTTATATTCAAATTCATTTTCCTAGTCATATCCTTATAGCAAAGCATTTGTTTCAGATTTCTCTCTCTCCTATAAGCAAAGCTTGGTTGGATCCCCACAATATCCATGATATTGCTGCTAGACTGTAAAATTGTCCAGTTTTTCTTAATAATTCTCCTAACCATACTAGTATGTCTATTGTATTTAGTTATATATCGTAAACTATGTTCCTTACTATTACTGGCGCTACTATCTTTGTTCAAAGGACTATATAAATATGGTTTACCTTTTGTTCCATGTTCATTCATCACATTTCTTTTCTCTTTTTCTATCATTGTTTCATTATACCCCCACATCTTAAAATCATCAATCATAAATGTTAATTCACTAGCAAAATCATTATCATCAGTATTTAACCTGCTAGCTCTAAGGAATTGTCCCTTAAATATATTCGGACAAACATGTTTAGGGTGCATGCTTCTAGAATGTACATATCAAGTAGCTTGCACTTTTTTCCTATGAATTTTTGTTTCAAACTTCTTCTCTTTTTATATATAATGCATGTGTCTAAAAAATTAACCACTGTCTCAGAATGCTTAACATCAAATATCAAAAATTGCGTTTTACTTTGTAATTCAGCAACAAAATCATTAAGGGCTAATATAGTTCCTCCCCAATGCATAAAAACAGCATCCACAAATCTTTTGAACAATAAAACATTTCCATTCCTATAATGATCTTGTAACTCATTATTAAAAATATGCTGCTCTTCCTACCTAGATAATATTAGGTTAGCATAAGTATTTGCAACAGGGGTTCCCATAGCAACCCCCATTTGCTGATGAAATAGTGTGTCATGAAACATAAAAACATTATTGTGCAATACAATTTCCATCACAGAGCATAACATTTCAACCTTATGAGCAGTGTAGTCAGTGTGTAACAATAAAAACTCTCTTATAGACTGTATACTATAATCATTTGGTATAATGGTGAACAGTGACTTTATATCCATCGTAACTATAATAAAACAAGTATCATCATTCTTAGCTGACCACTCTGTCAAAGATAGCAAAAAAATCATTAGTATCCTTAACCACACTTCAACTAAATTTAAGCAATGGGCTTAATTGCTGTTCTAAATATTTAAAGGAGTAGTATCCCATTGACTTGCAGAGACAATTGGTCTCATAGGTGGTCTAGCAATATTTTTATGCAGTTTTGCTAAACCACATATGATGGGTATAATAGGATGTGATAAATACAAAAAAATATACATCTCTGGTAAAATATCACCATCCATAAGCAACTCATATAAAAAAACTTTTGACACTAAAAATTAAGCTGTTAACTTTGTTCCTATTAATTTGTTTAAAAGTCATAGCATCATTTAACAATTCATACATAAGTTCATTGTTGAATTCTATAGCTGTAATAACTACTTTACCCCCTTATCTGCTTGTTTTATGATTATTGCATTGTTGTTAATAAGTTTCCTTAATGCATTCCTTTCTTCACACTCTAAATTGATTTTTTTTTCTGACTAGACTTAGTAAAGAACATTTCATACATATCATGTTCACACATTTCAGTGAAAGCTTTCCCCACAGGTACAAACAGGCATGAACATACTCGATCTTTTAAGATTTAAATGCATAGTGTCATTAGATTTGTTAAATAAAAGTTTTAAATCAATATTATGTGGGAACAGTCTTAACTCAGTTAAAATTTCATTCAAGTCACCCTCACTGGAAGGTATATATGACATACCTTTCTCAAGGACACAATTTTCCTCATTAGACAGTTCATAGCTAGATAAATTAACTATTGTCCATTCAGCCCTCTCTTGAACTGCTTGCTCCATGTCACCGGTCCTGAATAGATATTCTGGCATTCTTTGTGCAATGACGTTATCCTGATATCTCCATTGTAACATTCTTTCCTGCATCTACTCTGGCTCCTCCCTCTGGCTTTCATCATCATCTGGATGAGTAGTTGTATTTGGAAGCTCCCTGCACCTAAAAAATTAGCAGCATTGCTGTTTCTATTGATATTAGCAGATTCTTGTTGTATTAAACTTTCGTTGACAACATTATCAGCAAAAATATCTAAATCCGCAACAGACTCACTGCATTTTGCTTCTCCAGCTTGTTGTGCATTACTAGTTAGTTCATGCCATGCTCCTGGGTTACCCACAGATCCATTCTCAGTTGATACAATCTGATTATGCTGATCAGCTGGGTTAAAAGCATTTACAGTTCTTTTAGCTTCCTTAGGCCAGTGAAAAACATGATTAAGTTTAAAATCATTTATAGCACGAAAAATTTTGCACTTTTTAGTGCTGATTAACGTCTCTTCAAAAGATTTTCATTGTACAAGCATGTTAGCATACTCAATAGACACAGAGGGAAAGGCAACAGCATTCATAATCATATCTTCCATGTTCTCAAGTTCGGCCACAAGTTCATTTTCAATAGGCAGAAAATAGTCATTCATCAAGCGCATATAATCAGCGGTTAATTTAAGATTAAGCTGCTGCCATTTGATTAAACGCTCAAGATACTTATTTCCATATGTCAGCATAGTCAGAATTCTAAGTCCCCTAGGGACTATGCCAAGGTCTTGATGCACATTAAAGCTGAGTCTCTGCCATTGTAATTTTTGAAAGACTCTGCTTTATACTTTAAATCACGAACATTTGCCATTAAATTACTGATATCATTATTATCAGAGTTCATATTGGAAGCAGCAGAAGTATTATACTGATCTTTCAACATAGACATCAAAGGATTCTCATTAACTGACAAAAAACTCGGGAGTTTAGTTGACACCACGTTACGAGAATTCATACCAGAAGTTCCTGGTTGTATATCCATGGCTTGCAGAGTAGTACAACCGTGCTCCCTTGTACTTAGAAAAAGTACAAAAGCTAAAACAAAAGTTCAAGGAAACCAAAGTGTCCAAGATAAGGAATTGTCCAAACTGCCAAAAAAAATCTGGAAACACGCTGATTCACCACAGCACAGTTTATTGCAGGCAAAATCACAAGCAAAGCTTTCAAGATATACTCTTTTTCAATGCTTAAAAATAAAATGCCATAAAAACATTTAAATACTATCCCTTGCATCAGCTAGCCAATGACGCAGAGGTAGTTAACAATCAATTAAATAGATAAGTAGAACATTTAAAGGTATAGTCATTTAAATAAATATTTATGCCAATACATATTAAACATAATTATATTTAACTTTCAGAACAGGTTTTGTATTATGTTGTGCATTTAATCCTGGTGTGGCTTAGCGCAAATAGGGAAAATGGAGAAACACAATAAATGTCATGCTTAGCATTGCTTATCTCATTTGTACAATGCTTTGCAATGCACAAATCTGGACTAGTGGTCCACATAGGAAGCAGACAGAACACCTTCAGATATGGAGTAGACATTCTAAATGTCAAAAAGGATACATTGTTGCAGTTTTTGCTTCCCACTGCTCAACTCTGGTAACCATTGTTGCACAGCAGTTAACACGCAGAAGTTAATAATGAATAGGGAATTATCCAACCATTATTTAACTATCCCTGTGGCAGCAGGTGTAAGTATAAGGCTGTAATACAAATGGTCCTATGTTCTAATAGAGGAAATGCAACATATTCTTACTGTTGTAACAGTTCAGTTTATAGTAATGAACAGAAAACTTTACAACTGTTATTTCAATATTTTTGTGGCAACAGGTGTAAGTGTAGGGCTGCCACACACGTGGTCCTAGGTTCTAATACAGGAAAATCCAGGCATTTTTACTGTTGTTCCATTTCACATTATATTAAATATCACTTATAACAATTTATACATAATTATAAATAGTGTAGCTGATAAGAATCATATGTATGAGGGATAAGACACCTTTATTATGTTTTGAAGGTTGAGATGGATGACTTAGGGTATACTGTCTACTATGTTTCTATAAGTATAATTCTGCTACCTGGACTTAGATGGCCTCCACACTTAAGGCACATACACAAACAAATGCATATACAAGGACCTTGCCAAGTCACACACATACATGGTTAACACCTCATTTTGTCATCTACATTTATAAGCACTTTACCTGTGGCAATGATGGAATATCACCACTGTGGAAGAAAATGTTGTGTCCCTTATGTATATGTTGTATCTCACACTGTAAAAATTAATTTTAGCAATGTATAAAGCAAACAAGCATTTGTCAGGTCATAAAATGTATGCCCCAGTGCATGTCTGCAAAGTTAAATCACCTAACAATTACAACAGCACATGCCCTTTAAACTAATGTCAAGTGTCAGATTAACCTTCCAATTTTCAAAACTGCTTTCCTGTCTGTTTAGAATGGTTGCTCTCCAATTAAGATTGCACAAACTCAGTTGGCATCATTGTTCAGGTTTGTGCACTACCAGTAAATGTGATAACAGGAATTGGCGGTAAATCATTTTTTGTTATTGCACTGCTTTGGGATTAGACATGTCTGATTTTAGAGGGGAAGCTGCCCAATTTATGGCACAGAGGTGGGGTGTTGAGGAGTCCAGAATATTTGTTGGACTCCTGGAAAAGTGCCACAGTCAATGGCTTTTGCAGAGAGACTATTCTGGCTCCCAGTACAAGTCTGAGGCTTGGAATAGTCTGGCCAATGCTGTATTGAGTGCAACTGACATCTCATACAATAGAGAACAGTCTAGGCACCATTTCAATGACCTAAAAAAGCACAATAGGGATACACTGAACCAGTGGTTGTATGATTTACAAACTAGCAACATTCCACAGTTATGTAAGTATGCTAAGAAAGAGAATGTATAATACACAGAAAGCTAAATATAGGTAAGACTGGTATGCATAATGCTCTTCTGTTCTTTTCTTTTCTCATCTAATTATGAAATAGATGCATATAAGCAGACCCATGCTGAGCATCTAGAGTGACTGAGGGAAGCAAGGGGTATGTATGTAGCACAAGAAAAGTATTATTGTAGATTTAAAATTTAAAGAAAAATGTTCTTTTCTATACAGTAGTAGCAAAGTAAGCATGCATATCATAACTGTAAAAACAAGTATGCATGCATAAGTCTGTAGCACAAACCAGCTTTAGGAGTCAAGTTAAGACTGTAGTCAGAGGTTGTGGGTTCAAACACCATGAGTAACAAGTATAAAATATTGCAATTTTTAATAATATTACAGAAATTAAATTCTACACAAGTGGCAAAATGCCCTGCTGTTAACTTTAATCTGTATAATTGGACCAAGCATATGCAAAATATCTGCACATTTCATTGATTACTTTGAAGAGTCTGTAATTAGAGTTTGTAGTTGTTAGGAAGTATACTTATGCATCAAACTTTAGATAAAATAGTTGTATTATTGTCATATTGCATTGTATGTCAAATATGATGGCACTGATTTTATCTCTTTGCTTTTCTTTCACACCAACCCTTACCTCTTTTTTTATTTTCTATTATATGTTGTCAAAATGTCTCCATGTCATCCATCTGTGACAAATCACTAAATGTTACACAGCACAGGGAGTTAGGTCAACCCCAGTGTCTCAAACTGTCACTGCTCCACTTGTTCTGGCACCAGTGCCAAGTACATTTGGGATCCAACCTGGCATTATTGTCTTTGCTTCCATGCACTACCTGTGATCTCAGGTAGCACTGCCCCACCCCAACAGCTGATACTGTTGTACCCTCTGGGAGTATTGGCAGAGGTGGGGATTTCGTTACCCACCAGGAGATGCCAGGGTTGGTATGTAGGGTCATGAACAGCACCATTGGTAGACGCCTATGCTGGATGGAGAGGCTGCTCTCCCTCATGGTCCATAGTAAGAGGAGATGTCAAGCAGTCCAGCAGCCAGTGGAGTGAGAGGACAGTGATGACAGTCTTGTGGGTGAGGACTAGATTCTCACTGTTCCCATGTTTGATGGGTATGTGCTTATGTCGTCCCCCTTCATCACCCCAATCATGGTGTCCCCCAGGCTTTTGTGTCCCTCACTGTCCCTGTGTCTTGTCTTGTTTGTCTTGTTTGTTTGCATTTGCTTCCTCACCTACCCAACTTACCTGACTCAGAAATACCAACGTCCTTTACCCAGCATTCCTTTCTTACTGAAGTAAAAAAATAGACACCTGTCCCACCAAAAAAATAGCATCCCATACATAGCTCTCCATCTGCTCTAATTGTCTATACAACATGATTATGTTGTTGTCACCCCTCTTTGTGGAGATGACAGTCCAAATTCAGCTAATATTCTGTACATATTTTCATTTTACACTGTTGAAGAAATGGATAGCTATGGCTCTTTCCTACCACCCTCCTGCACATTCCTATATTGCTTTCCCTTTGTTTTCCCCCCTGCTTGCCTATTTTACCACTTTCCTATCTACTCTATTTTAACAGTTAAAGTATATTCTGGTCAAAAGTAGAACCATGCACGACAAACATAATTAACAAAGAAAAGTAATGAAGCCTTTCACTTTTTGGCCTCTATTTGCATGGAATTTGGCATCACACAATTCAGTTTAAACATGCTGCTCTACATCAACACACAGGAATATATGTTGAATGTAGTATGAAGAATAATTTTGTTCCATTATCACTACTTATTTAAAAGTATTACATATGCCTGGATTTGAGCCCTATATCATCTGGGCTACAAAAAATGTGTCACTGCATTTACACCTGCTGCCAAAGAGTCATCTAAACAGCCAGTGTTTTTCATACCCAGAATACTGAGAACTCTCTGAAGATTAGCAATGAAGCTCACATTTGTGCACTACTTAACTATGTGCAAACAGGGAAAGTGGTAGAAATGTCTATCTCACATGTGCAAACACTTTGCCAAACATTGTGCAAACCCTCTGCTCAGTGGTGCACTATTTAAAGTGCACAATAGCATGTACCACTTTTGTTTGCTGTCTATTTAGTCTTCATGCCATGAAACTACATGTGGAAATACAAACAAAATGAAGGTACTATCTAAGAAAATGACCCATATTTACAATGCAGCCACCTGTTACCTCCCCTGTGCACTGCAACCTTGGTCTCCCAGTACTTGTTCACAAATATATCAACTAATCTACAGAAATAAATAACAAATGTTGTCTTATATACCATGAACATATTTATAATGACAATACACATTCAGATGTTTCAATATTTGTAGTAATGTGGACACCTGTTTGCATACAGTTTGTAAAGCCATCTCTTACAGTATACTTGCACATTGGGAGCACAACCACCAAATACTACACATCGTACACTCATCATTCTTCATTCCATAATCCTCTGCTGATGTCATACACTATAAGTTGTTCTTCAGTCTTGCAAAAGTCAGATTTGAGCTGTTAAAGTACTGAGTTCTCTAGTTGGTGTAGTTAGGGGTTCTGTTCTCACTGCAGTCAATTAGTGTGTATGTGTGTGTGTGTGTTTATGTGTGTGTGTGTGTATGTGTTTGTGTGTGTGCATGTTTGTGAACTTGCTTTATATTACAGAAAGCATTTTACACCAGCATGTGCAACACTGCTATTACCATCTTCCTCTCAAAAGACTCTGCTGATGTCATCAGCTATAGCTGATTTCTAGATGTGCAGTTATTCCATAAGGGCAGGGTCAGAGACTAGCCTGTAAGCCAGGCACAAATCACCTCATCCTATACAATGCAGGTTATAGTGACAGGGCTTGCAGTCTATCCACATATGTCATGGCATGGTTTCCATGTCCTGTATTTTCTTGTTGAGAAACCCCTTTGGTCTCTCCAGCTGCTGCTGGTGTCTAATGAGGTACCTACAAAAGGGAGAATTGTACTCTATTAGTGTTCTGATGAGGGTTGAGTACAGTGCTGTTATAACATCTCAGATCTGGATATGATGGCCTGACTTATGAGGTGCATGACATCGTATTTCTGTACCACCATGGAAACTTGGTGGTTGAAGTTCAGATTGCTGTCTACCTGTGTTCCCAGATCTTGCACCATTGGGTTTAAGCATGGGGGTGTTGTCAATGCTGTAATTAGCAAACAATTCCACTTTGAAGAAGGCAAAAATAATGGCGCATTTTTTAATTTATTTGTAGACCATGTGAGTTTTGTACCAATCATTTGTCTGTTTTAGCCCATCCTGTAATATGTTAACACCATTGCTGGAGTCAACAATTGCTCCCAATATGCAGCATTCAGCAAACCTGGTAAGTCAAAGGCTATGCACTTTAACCTGGAAAGCTGAGAAATAGATTCCAAACAGTAAAGGATCCAGCACAGATCCTTGTGGTATGCCACTGGTGGCAGCTCTACAGATAGAGGTTAATTCACCAACGTTTACAGTATGTGTTCTTTTTGTGAGTCAGCTAGCTAACCATCTAGTGATGTAAGGGTTAATCCCCAGCTGGGAGAGTTTGTCAATGATACCTGAGTGTAGGATTGTATCAAAACCCTAGGCTGGATCAAGAGAGGCAGTATGCACTGTCCTACCTTCATCTGGGCTTATCACACAGACTCAATGGGCTGTGACCCATAGCATGACTTAGAACATACACCTACCTGACATGGTTGGATCCACGCTTCAGCACAACCTCCATGTGGAATATGTTCCCATAGAAGAGTGTACATCAACATGCATCCATCTGAGTGGAGGGTGAACAGTATCTGATGCATGCATGTATAGACACATCCTAACTCTCCTCATCTGTGAGCTAGAGCAACATGTTATCATGGACCTTTTCTAAATGGACACTGGCATTATCCTGGCTGTGTGCAAAATATATGTGTTGTTAATGATACATCCATGTCTGCTACAAGATGTAGTTAAACAGGTAGGGATGCCCTTAAGAAGGTCATCTAGGGCATGCATGATGATAGTACTATTATCCTGTGGAATTTCAATAAGGCAAAGAATTGGACATAGATCCACACTAAGGAATTAACTCAACACTGTCACAAGTGGCCATAAACACCTAAGTCACTAAGTGGGTAGATCACTGGATCACATACATGGCATCTAAATATGTTGAAATGTGTAAACTGACCTATATCTTGAGTCCAGTGTTCAGGTCCATACATCAGGGCTGTGTGCTAGGCCTTTCTTGGCCAATATTTAAGTCATAGACATCAAGAATGACATACACATCCTGTATCCAAACAGCTGTCTGGAGGACTGTAGATTGTGACCAGTCATTGACTCCATCTGTGATATTAGTATAATACAGACAGTATCAACACACACACCAAAGATTGCTGCCACAACCATAACAACAAATGAGATGAAGCAAAAACATGGGGGGATGTGTTATATTATGAAAACAAATGCATGACCCAATGATAATGTAGACATCACACCCCTATGAGCAGACCAAGTGGTATGTTGTGACCTCTGTGCTGGGGTAGATGGTATGTAGAGCGTCCACCAGCATGTGGCCACAGTGGCGACTACTCCCTTGTATGGAATACAACTCCTGAGTATGTGCAGGATATCCACATCAAAGGCCATAATACCTCCATAGTTCACAGACTTTATCACATCAATAACTGTGTACAATGCACCCTTCTTCATGTACGTCCCTACAAATATTCCAGTGATATGTAACTGAAGCATATCACCTTTGCCATAGTGAGCTCTCACACATCTTGTTGACCATACTTAAGCATTCTTTCTGTTGCATAAACATTACTGTCTGATGGTGTGGAATTAACCCCATCAAGGTGTTATATCTGATGCATGGATGATACCTGTTCCAGTGATGCACATAGTACATACATAGCTGTTTGACAACATTGATGGCATGGGTTACATTTGTGACAGTGGGGATTATGCTCTCTCTCTCTTTCTCTCTCTCTATATATATATATAAATAAATAAATAAATAAATAAATATATATATATATATATATATATATATATATATATATATATATATATATATCAGGCACACAAGTCAACTAGACTGAATTGATCATAATATCAAATACAGGTATAGCAGTGTCCCTCCTTACACCTCCAAGAGATGTTACAGTGTCAGGACAGTGTTCTTTATTACCCTCATAGATTGCTGACATGTCATAATAGTTGTACAGGTGTGTTCGTACAGAACCATCTATTATCACTAGAATCACATATGTTATGTCAGAGACAATGGATTACTGGTGGATTATTCTGATATTGTGCATGCTTCTGTTTGCTTTTGTTCATGAGCCTGTAATTGTGTCCCACTAGTTGAAGACATTACAGTCATATTAAGGCAAATCATTTTGCACAGCTTTCACAATATGCACTCAGTCCCAGCTGAATATAACATCACTGATAGATGTCTTCTCCATTGTTCATGTCAGGATGCTTATATCACAGACATCTTCTCCATACAGTCACATATTATACATTTGTTCTGTGCAGTACATACTGTACCATGTTGATATGTCATTAGTGTTTCTGCTACAACTGTCTTCCATTTACATGCCCTTATCTGCTGTACATTACAATGCTTCACCTGTCATCTTTCCCTGTGTTCATTCCTACAATTCATCTGTGTGTCTCTGTTTAATGCATACACTTCCCCTGACTGCTTATTTTTCATGGCACTCCATGTACCATTACACTTCATTTACACAACTTTTGTTTAACATACCTGAAATGGTATTCAACAATACTCTGCACTGTATACACTGTCCTGTAATGTGTTTGGACCATATACACTGCTATATTATTAACTCTGGTAATCAATGTGGCATTCTGTGCAATCCTGTAGACCTAGTTTGCCCGTTGGTAAACAAGTCTATATATCTGTTGCTATCCATGTTGCTTTACACGGTTTCCTGGCTGGTAACATTCTTGCAAGCCACAAAACTGTACTTGTTTCCATTTAAATGTGGTGCATGACATGAATATGTAATTAGCGCTGTTGCTCACTGCGCAAACATGTAAACTCCATATAGGCTTCACGTGAAGCCTACACGGACATTATTGAATAGATCTGTCTGGTGTTTATACTTTTTATATCATTTACACTTCTTTACATTTGTTTGACTTTCACGTTTTAATTTGATTTAAAAAAATAAGACTCTGGTATTTAAGGTGTATATAGGCTGAAAGACCAAAAACTTTCTGCAGCTGCTAGGTGAGAAAATTAAATAAGCAGTGATATTTTAAATAATTTAAGAAAACTACTTGCTTATTCAGTCAGTCAATCACTCATTGTCTGATTATCTAAATAATCCATCTGATTTGAATTACACATTCCTCTCTACAGTCTGAAATGTCATCTAACCTGCATTATAGTATATATTGAGAAGGGCTCATACAAGTCAAGTAGTAACTTTTTACTCATTAGGAAATTTGCCTGAAATTTTGAGTTGACTTGCAACCATCAAGAGAAACAAATTGTAACCAGATAGAGGAAGAATATCATTTTCAGCTTAAAATATATATGCAGTTTTTATCTGCTTCAGTCTCTGTCTGCATTAAGATTCTACTCATTCAGCTTTTCGTATGCTACCTTTTTACAGCTGCTAAAAAACCTGCTTTGCTTTATTGGTATATAAACTAAGGCCCTAGGCATACAAATATTATTCATACTCCTTTTATCATAGTAGAAAGATCACTCATGCTTCTTTTATCATTGCGTAACAATTATTCATACTTTTTTATCATTGTTTTACATGGTAGGAACATATCATTTTAATACTTAAAGCAGAAAAAACCAAAGGCTGGATTAAGGTATGCAGTGTACTGGGATTTACTTTCACATGCCATGTCTGAAAACACTGCCTCCAGTGTGACACACAAGATAATGAAATACTTGATTACTGCCTTACCAGTGTTCATTGTGTATACAGACATAGTTTAGCCATTTAGGCATGCATAAATTATTTTATTCACCTGTTTTTTTGTTTGTTTGCTTTGAAAGATGCATCACATTTTACTTCCCTGCACAACATTTATTTATTTGATTTCATTTTAGAATTTGGACCACAGCATAATTCTTTAGTAAAGATAGAAAGGCCTATGAGTAATTGTAACACCTGACTCATTTTATGAAAAGTCAGAGTTTGTTAGAATATTTTTTGAGATGTAGATTGTCTTGGCAGTTAATCCAGACATCTTCAGGAACATTATGTGAGTGTAATTAATTGAAAAACTGTCTTGAAAAAAGATGAACCTTGAATCTTAAAATTTATGAATAGTTGTCCTTGAGGAAGAAACATAATATTTGACACTCTTAAACTATATGTACTTTTGGCTGTACATTTCAAACACAAAATAATTTTACTGTACCGGACCACAGCAGAAGAAAATAAAATTATCTTCTCTACATAGAACATATAGCTTTTTAAGGCATCATTATAAAATAAGTAATCCTTTTAATAAACAGATAACTATTCCAGTTGAGTGTCTTTGTTGTAGTATCTTAGTTACCTTATTGCTAATTTATAGCTGCAGGTATGTAATTGGATAGAAACAAAGCAAAAAATAAATAGATTCAACACATAGATTAAGTGAACACTAAGTGTACACAATTTTTATTCAAGAACATCGCTACCTCATTTTTTGTGATTCCTAGTCACTCAGATTACACTATGTGTGCAGGTAGTATGCACTTTGTGGTGAGCATTATGAATCCCCCTCGATGTTTAAGCTGTAAGAAAATCTTGTAGGAAAACTAAAATTAGGAGGAAGAAGGTGTAAGCAATGCCTGTGTTGTCTGTTTACTCAGAATAGTGTACACTTAGTGTATACATAGTGTAGATGTTAATGAATCCCAAGGTAGATATAACTCTTTTCAAATGAGATTTCTTGTATAATTACTGGTAGCTCAACAGAATAAAAATATTAAGAAATCTGGATGTTATGATATTAATGTCATAGCCCCATATTAAACATAAAATTAATATCTGACATGCACACTCCTTAAGAATATACTGCACATATATTCCACATGATTCATAATTTCCTTTTAGTATAAATAAGTTAGTCTGGTGCAAGGCCATTTTTAACTAACTACAACAAAATTCACTAAAATCACCATTACATCAGAACAACTCACTAACACCAACGATTCAGAGATGCATCTATCTTGCAAAGTGCCAGTCTATGCAGTGAAGCAGAGAAAATGATTAAGTCCTGAGTAGATCTTTCAACTGTCCATAGTTAGAAGGAACATTATTTTTTCAGGCCTGATTTTGCCACTAAACTTGATTATCATATGGTTGAAGGTACGCTCCTATTTTCAGGTTTGAATTTCCCCTTTCACAAAATGTTCTGAGTCCCTCTTATTATTCATTAATTTTGAAGCTATATAGTAGAAAGAAAACCACAGTACATGACCAACTTACTAGTGGAGCCATTAATTCAAAGAGAGAGGACATGCATCTTACATATCTTTTTTTCAGAAGCAAAATTAAATTACTTTGTATGGTTGAATATTGCAATACAGTTCATTAAAGGCATATGTTACACTATCTCTTTGAAAATGTGCTTAAATGTTTTAATTATTTGTGTCACATGTTTCTGACTAGTATCCAAATTCCCTCTTATTAGAATAGTTATGTGCTATTTGTTATTCAAATTGTATGCTAATTAAGTGTTTAGATTTTTGGGTGGCTGTACCTATTTTTCATGTGCCTTTATTCCTATTTTAAATGTCTGCATGCTGAGAGGTATGCTATTGAGTAGCAGATATCTACTCACCATGGTTAGAAGTGATAATGTTATTGTGCATCAACAACTTTGTTGATGTTTAGTACATATGGAAATGAGTAATGCAGTATGAAAAACTGCACTAATTTAATTCAGAGGCAGCTGTATGATCTTCTAACTCTACATATAGAAACCTTGTTAAATAATAGTTACAAACATGCACTAGCAATGTAGAATCTACTGTACTCCTAGGCAAGAGCATATTGTGATGTCATCAATATCAGTATATTCATATGCACATGGAAATATCATAGTAGTTCAGGTTTATGTCAGGGCAACATGGGAAAGCTCCATAACTGCTAATATATATCACTGGGCTGATATAACAATAAGACAGCCAATTAAAGACCAAACTCATAGCAAGATTCCACATATTTGTGATATCAGTCGCAAACTACAAAGCCCATATGAGGTACAAATAAATGCTAGTATGCAGGAATTGCTAATGTATGCAATATGCTTCATCATGTTTCTGAATTCTCGTGGTCACTTCTGAATACTAACCTAGGAGGGTCTACACTACATACAGACACTCCCAACATGTCACACTGTGCAGCACTTCTCCTTGATGTGAAACTGTATGAGTATCCATGTTCCAGTTTTGTATTTAATGCAGCATGCTGTCCTGGTATGCATCATTTACCCCACGATGCCTTGTATGATATCCAGGAAAAGAGAGTACATTTTTACCCTGGATCAAAACGCTCAATATAATTGTACAATCCCATCGTACCACCAAACACACACACACACGCACACACACACACACACACACACACACACACACACACACACACACACACACACACACACACACACACACACACTCAGAGAAATTCTAAAAATGATAACAACAATGCTGATGTGATGCTGTCTTTCTCTTCATACTACCATGGAAGCAACTACAGAACTCAGACAACAGTAGTCACTCCTCTCTCAATGTCTTTCCTATTCATGCCTTAAAAGAAACCTTGCATAATTGAGATAAACAGGAGTCAGCGTCTAGTGATAGAGTTTTTTCTATCCATCTCCAGCCCCTAGCCTCCATCCCAACCTCCAGCCTGCTGTGATAGCACTCCAATACTATTAGCACAATTAAGCTGTTAACAACCCCCTCAATTTAATAATAAATGTCACCATTATCTGCTAAAGATTGTAAATTAACTGCTACTATGGAGTCTGGAGTCTGTGTGTCCTCGTCTGCCTGAGTCTTTCTGGATGCTGCTCCTTATAGCCTCTTAGCACAACAGCTATCACAGATGTGAAGAGTACAGTTTACAGAAACCCAGGTGCCACGTCTTACACATGTGGCCATAAATGTAGAAATTCTGTAAAATGATTATTCTTTTTCACTCATATGATTAGAAATGGTTGGTGTTGAGCAGTTATCATTAGTCCTGCAGCTTACCCTAGTTGTCAGAAATGCATCGGATATTCCTCTTGTACTTTTTAGCACATTTGTAATATAGACCTCATAAGGGAAATATGCTAGAATATTGTCTGTCTATGGGGGGTGGAGGTTTGAGGGTGCTGCTTGAAATATTTTATTTATTATTGCCACATTTACCCTTACTTATTGAATCCATTCTAAAGAACCCACATATCTCAAATCATTTGTAACTTATATGGTATACCTACAAAATAATACCTTGGAAGATGTTACCTCCTAGAGTTCCAGACCTATGTGCATGTGCCTGTGTTTGGTTGAGGAGGGGAAAATTATTAAGGCACTATTTTTAGAATACTTTTTATTGAAATTGGCTTTGTGGTTCTGTCCCTCTGTGGTTTTGTCACACTCTCACTAAACAGTGGAAAAAATGCCAAGATTCTCATTGGCGAGGGACAGACCCACAAACATGTGCACACACACACACACACACACACACACACACACACACACACACACACACACACACACACACACACACGCACACACACACACACACACACACACCCACACACACACACACACACACACACACACACACACACACACACACACACACACACACACACACGTACACACATCCTGAAAATAATTATAATACACACACACACACACACACACACACACACACACACACACACACACACACACACACACACACACACACACACACACACATGCACACACACATACACACACACACACACACACACACACACACATATAGGTAGGTTCATAGGCAGGTACTAGGCTATCTGCTCTAGGGCATTTATAAGCCTAGACAGAATATGTTGGCTTTCGTCTCCCTTTTAGACTAGATTCCTGAGACCCTGGCCAGCAGGGCCATAGAAGTGATCCCAGGAGTGAATTTACGATTTCCCATCCACTCATCAAGATTTCTCTTGAAGAGGGTCAGCGAGCAGCTCTGCCTAACATGGACCGGGACTCTATTCCAGAATGAGGGAAGCCTCTGGGATATGAATCTATCCCTCCAGCATGTCCTATTTATAGCTGTGCTGAGGTTTAAATCCCTGGAGCATGTAGCTCTAATGGATTTGGTTTTCTTGAGGTGGAGCATGTCCATTAGTTTCATGTTAGACATGGCCTTGTACGTCAGGCAGAGATTGCCTCTGAGTAGGCAGTAAGCAAGTGAGTAGAGATGGAGTTTCTTTAGTCGAGCTGCATGGGGCATCTGTTTGAGGCCCACGATCCTCTTGGTGAGGTACTTTTGCGGTCTCTCCAGCTGTTGCAGGTGTCTGGTAATGTACATCCCAAATGGGGCATTATACTCAATTATGGACCTGATGAGTGATGAATAGAGGGGCACAATGACCTCTCTTGATCTAGATGTGAACCCTTTTGTGATTAGGTGAGCTGTATAGAAGGTTTTTCTAACCACTTTGGCAATGTGATTGTCAAAGGAGAGGTTACTATCTACTTGGGTCCCCAGATCCCTAATTACTTCTTCCGTACTTAGCAGATTACCTCCTATGTGGTAGTTTGTGGGCACTTTGTTTTTCCCAAAGGGGATGACTATACAATTTTTGGTATTTAGCTTGAGGCTGTGGTTCTGACACCAGGTATCCGTTTCCATAAGACCCTTCTGGAGGATGCTTGTGTCAGCTGGAGAGTCGATTGTGGTTCCCAGTTTGCAATCATCTGTGAACTTGGTCAGCCACAGTCCTCCCATGCTTGCCTGTACCTCAGAGAAGTATATACCGAACAAGAGGGATCCCAGGACAGAGCCCTGTGGGATGCCACTTGTAACCGGTTTAGAGTCAGACATGGCACCTGTGACTCTGACCATGTGAGTTCTATCCCTGAGCCAGTTTGCAACCCATCTTGTGACGAATGGGTTGATATTTAGGCTGGTAAGCTTATTTATGATACCAGAATGGGGTATTGTGTTGAAGGCCTTTGCGAGGTCCAAGAAGGCTGTGTGGACTGCCTTTCCCTCACTTATGGCTTTGGTAACTGTTTCAAAGAAGTCAACTAGGTTTAGGAGGCAAGATCTGCCTTTAACAAAGCAGAATTGGGTAGGGTCCAGTGTCTGGAGGTTCCCAATGTCTTTGTTTATGAGATCCATGATGATGTGCTCCATAGCCTTGCAGACCAGGCTAGTCAGGCTTATAGGGCAATAGTTCCCAGGATCCGTTGTGGCACCCCCTTTGTGGAGTGGGATTACCGTTGCTGTACGCCACTCTTTGGGTACATAACCTGTGGTGAGGCTGAGTTGGAACAGTGAAAAAAAAAAAAAAAATATATATATATATATATATATATATATATATATATATATATATATATAGGCCAGTAATCAAGGAGCCTGAATCCTCACTACTGAAACTGGACAGGGATGTTCAGTTGGAACAAAAATCAATACATACAGTATTTCCAGATGCAGCTCGCTGCATCAAGCACAATTTCCCTTAAAAGCACACAGGGAACACACTCAACTTGGGGTCTGGGTTTCTCTCTCTGTCCCATGTCCCAAGTAAGGATCCTCACTGGGACAGCTGCAGAGTTCTCAGCCGAGTGCCCAAGCCAATTCCTCTACCACTCTCTCTGTGAAGCCAGTGCTTTGTGTCCCTGCTCCAAGTAGCTCACACAAACTCTTTGAGATTTGATTTTTACCACACACACACGCACACACACACACACACACACACACACACACACACACACACACACACACACACACACACACACACATGCACACATGCATAAAACATACACACACACACACACACACACACACCTGTGAATGGCTGGAACAGGTTTGCTAGCTATTCCCCCTTCTGCCCAGACTATAAGGTAGTTACTGCCACCAGACACTCCCAAGCCAGCTACTCTAAGGCTCTTGCAATGGTACCCAATTGTACTGTTTAAAATTAATATTAATAAGAATGTTACTTTGACCAGTGCATTAAGGCTTTCAGCAGTGCCCACAGAGTCACCAAACAGATATGTGTACTATCAAAGTTTAAAATATTCTCTAAAGGACCAGCCACAATGAAAAGTTTAAATATATTTAATAAATAACAAAAGAACATGAAAATACTAAATATCCATTTACAATAAACACCAGAATTTCAATCACATGAAATATTAAAAATAACACAGATAGACAGGTTCACACAGTTACAGAAAAACAATACTTAACTAATCTCATTATAATTTCCTGATTGATCTCAATAGTTACTGTTCCATGGTCACTTACTAGAGCAAGGCAAGATGAAGTAGGTGAGTGATCCTTTGATGTCAGGTTGCTAGAACAAACTTCCCAGAGCCTTGAGTCTCAACTAGTATTAAAACATTATTTTTGTCCTAGATTATATAATGACATCACATACATCTGGTCATCTGACTTCTAGTTCCCATGCAACCTCCCATTGCGAGAAACTGTCAGGATTTAGCACATATGTGTCAATAATACACACACACACAGAGCCTTGCTAAGATATGCTGCAGCACGTGGAAGTCATAAAACCAAAAAAACTTCCACTCTTTCTACAGGAGCTAATAAACCATACTTCTTACAGACATTCTGTCTCTGGCTTCATTCAAAACTGTGAGATAACATATTTATGACCTAGGCCCAGTAATTTAATTTCTTACTATTTTTTAAGTTTTAGATTAATGTCTTCTCTTCCAGTAGCCTCTGTTAAAACATATATATTTAAACAGTTACAAAAATGCATGTATATTTCTTTTCCAGTCCATCAGGGTGCACTGTTGGTACATTTTTAACACGAGCAGCTTTACAAATATATTTTTCGACACAAGCGGCTATACAAATCAGTTTGATACATGAATGACATATAATTCTTTACAAAATTGCAGCTAACTGTGCTGGCATATGTTACATATCCACTGCCCTACTGCCCTGGCATGGATGGCAATACCTCACATCTTCACATCCCCCCACTTTGAAGACATAAGCTAGTTTTTCAAGTCACCCTTGAGAAATGTTGCTTGAGAAGAATGTGCCTATCTGGGAATACCCCTGTCTTGAGAGGTCATCTGCATTGGCATTACTAGCCCCACTACAGTGCTGCACTGTCATATTATATGCCTGCAACCCTAGGCTCCACCTTAGTAACTTGGCATTTTGCTGGCTGGTTTGATGTAGACATGTTAAGAGACTTTGGTCCGTATCTACAGTGAATTTCCTTCCATGCAGATATGGTTGAAGTTTCTGCAGTGCCCATACTATGGCTAAACATTCTTTTTTTACAGATGCATAACATTCCTCCATAGGTTGGAGTCTACAGCTGAGCTATACCACTGGGTGCTCTTCTCCCTCTGCGGAAACCTGGCTGAGTACAGCCCCCACCCCATGGTTTGAAGCATCCACCTGCACAATAAATTATATGCTGTAATCTGGACTGGCTAATACGGGGGGGGGTCCTCCCAAAGCCCCTTTAAGCTTCTGGAATGCCTGCTCACAGGCTGGGTCCACAGTACCTTGTCTGGTCAGTTATTCATCATCATGTCAGTGAGGGGAGTAGCTATTGCACTATAACTGGGAACAAAATGTTCTATAATTCCCTGCTGTCCGCAAGAATGTCCTCACCAGCTTTTGGTTACAGGGACAGACCATGCCTGAATGGCTTAAACTTTGGCAGGTTCTGGCCTGATCTTACCACTCCCCACTCTATGTCCCAGGAAGGAGACCTCTGCCATACCCACCTGACACTTACTGGGCTTAATGGTCAACCCTGCCCTTTGCAGTCTGCCCAGGACCTCTGTGACATGCTGAAGGTACTTATGGCAGGAATGGCTATAAATGGTAATATCATCCAGGTAAGCAAGGGCATAATCTCCTGCTAGGATATGATCTGCCAGCCTCTGGAAGGTCGCTATGGCATTTTTCATTCCACAGGGCATATTTGTGAACTTGTATAATCCGAAAAGAGTCACAAAGACTGATCTCTCTCTCTAGTGGTAGGAGTCAATGGCACCTGCCAGTAGCTTTTGGTCAGATCAATAGCAGTCATACCTCTCAACCTTACCAAATCCTTTGGTATTTACTGGTTTTGAGGGCAAAATAATGGGGTGCCACACATTTCCGAGTGCCCCCTTCAATTCCCTATTTTTTCAGATTGTTTTTATTTTATTTAAATTATGGCTGATGTCATCATGCATCCCACAATGTCATCAGTGTGCAGGGGGGACGTGTGTGTGACATTACACTCAGTTGGAATACATTTGGATGAACAGTACAGTTAACAGTTTTGAATGGTGGTTGGTGGAACAAGTAATTAATAGCAACACAGCAGCACAGCAGTGAGTGGTGCTTGCATGCCCTATGTAAAAATAATTTAAGTATTAAGTTTTACTTTTGCACTGTAATGAGCAGAAAGAGACATCCACCCAGACCCAGTGCCCACAGCAGCCACATGCAAGAATCGGAACAAGAACATTTACTTCTAGCAGCTTAACCTCGTCCAGGTATTTAAAAGTAAAAAAGAATTAAATTAGAAACTGCATCAAAGGGAGTTCAGCTTTTCAGCAATCTGCTGCACAGTTCTTTTACCCTTTTTTATAAGTTAATTTAACTTATAACATAGTGCCGCTTGTCGCTTTCATTCATGTGATGTAAATGATATCCAGATATACATCCCCAATAACTCCCCAGCAAAGCTGTTAATGCCTTCCTCATCCTCTTAAGTGCATTATCATTGTTTGTGTTCAGTTTTATTGTCTCTTGATGCAGATTCCTGAAATACTTAAAGTGTAAGGGTTACAGCAACAATTTTTGGATCACGTAACCCTAAGAAGTGTTTATCTTTGAGTGTGAATATATTTGTGTGTGTACAAAAAAACAAACCTGGAGTGTGTGCCAAGAAGAAATCCACAACCACAATGTGTTATGTAGTTGATTTGTATTTGGTTTAGCATTGTTTTGTGGAATTTATATTTGTGTGTGTGTTGCAAGCCACAGACTGTGTTTTAATGTGTTTCTGTATTTTTGCTGATAAGCATCAGATTGCACTATTACAAAATGAATGTGCTTTTTGTAATACTGCACTAGAAGGGCAAACTTTGACCATATGTGAATGTGCATTTATGCCATCGGAACACCTCTGTGCTACTGTTCCATAGCAAAATGGTTGAATTTTGAAATTTGCTTGTAGTAATTATTGCTGGAACTGGGCTATTTCCCTTTAGATGAGTTCCTTCCTTCATCTGTTTAAAAGAAGATTAAGGGAAAAATTAATCAGCATTATGCTGGTAAATGAAACATATTCTTGCTAATTTTTGCCACATGAAAGTCTAGTGTCCTTTCGATACTCCTCATGTATCATGGTTGTAAATTAATGTCACCCAGACAGATTGGTGAAAAACACCCCCGTTTCAGTGATGTGATTATATACTATCAATTTGCTTGCTAGATTTTGTAATTACAACTTTCTTAAACAAGAACTAATGAAATCTGGCTTATGAAGGGATAAAAAAGAAAGACAGAAGAGGTAAGATACCCCTTGGCAAAATGCATTCAAACAGCATTACAGTCAGTAAGAGTATTTTATAATCACTTATAACATGCAAACAGATACAGCAACTTGTAATAGTAGTAGGGCCTATGAGTTTATGGATCTATGGGGCTACCAACATCAGTCTCATCTGAGATAGATGTTAATAATAGAAAAGCTCGTGGTGCACGGGGTAACCCTTACTGTGTGGCCTTTCAACCACAACTCTCCCGACTGTGCATCCTCACAAGTACTAGGCATTATGCACAAATGTTTCTGATTTTGTTTATTATCTAGCTGAAATGTTGCACCATCCTTATTATATGTACATTTCAGTGAATAGCTCTACTTTTAATGGTTATATTCTGTACATTTAATCTTCTTTTAAATGTTGCCATATACAGAGTGTGACCTTTATATTTACATTGTGGTGCAAAATTGTTGTCATATCATACCTCTCAACTGTCCAGATTTTCACAGACTGTCCAGATTTCTTGCTCATATTTTTGGTCTGTTCGTCATAACATTTGTGAGTTATTGGCAAATCACTGGAATGATTTGAGGATTGAAGTCATTAAATGAAGACATACTTTTCAGTTTCAGACTTAAATCCTTCAGAAAATGTATGTTAAAACAAACCCTGTTACTCGAACAGCTTTCTAAGTTTATAAGGACAATATTTTAAATTATGTTCATATTTTTGGACTTTTGTCCCTCCATTGTATCAGACTTTGTCCAGATTTCTTGCACTAAGAGGTTGAGAGATATACACTGGATACATTTTAGATGGCCTCAGTGGACAGTAAACTGTTCCTGATGTTCAAACTGCTCTCAGCTGTTATTGATGGATGTGGAGGTATGGATGGAATGGAAACAGAGAGTGCTAGACTCAAACAGGAATTTTTGGAATTATAGCAGTTATTTTTACAAGTGAAGCAAGAAGCTCAGTCATTGTGAATGCGATCAGTTAGTAGCATTCTAGCTATATTTTGTTTTTAATATGTTGTTTCTTCTTCAATTTGTGTTTGAATGTTGGTATCACAGAATTCCATTGGAGTAGGTGGGGTTACATATTTATATATGCACATTTTATGTTAATTAGTATACAGATTTTTGGCCAGTTGTACCTACTTTTATGCGCCTTTGTCCAGATTTTTGATGTTTCCATGTTGAGAGGTATGAGTCAGATCCTTAGCCTCACCCAGCTGCTCTAATGCTTCATCTGTCCTAGGCATGGGGTACGCATCTGACTCTATGGGACTATTTAGTTTCCTGTAGTTCACTCAGAACCTGGCGCTGCCATCTTTCTCTGGTACCAGCACCACTGTGGAGGTCCAGGGACTGTTGGACTCTTGAATTAACCCCAGTTCCAATGTTTCCTGTATCTCCTCCCTTAGAGTCTGTCTGACTTGCTCAGGCACCCTGTAAAGGGCTTGCCTGATAGGTCTTTGGGGTCCTCTATCCACATGATGTTGCAGCAGGTGGGTGCACCCTGGTTTCCCAATAAATATTAAAAATAACACAGGTGGACAGGTTTACACAATTACAGAAAAACAATACTTAACTAATCTCACTTTATTTTTCTGACTGATCTCAAGAATTACTCTTTCCTGGTCATGTTCTAGAGCTAGGCAAGGTGAAGTAGGTGAGTGATCCTTCAATGTCAGGTTCCAAAAACAGACTGCCCTGAGATTTTAGTCTCAAGTAGTATTAAAGCATTATTTTTGTCCGTGATTACAGAATGACATCACATACATCTGGTCATCTGAATTCTGGTTCACATGCAAAGCACCATTGCTAGAAACTGCCAGGATTTGGCACCTGTGTATCAATAATAAACACACACAGAGCCTTGCTAAGATCTGCTGCAGCTCGTGGAAGTCATAAAACCATAAAACCCTGCCACTCTTTCTACAAAAACTAATAAACCATACTTCTTACAGACATTGCGTTTCTGGCTTCATTCAAAACTGTGAGATAACATCTTTATGGCCTAGGTCCAGTAATTTAATTTCTTACTATTTTTGCAGTTTGAGATTGACATCTTTTTTTCAGTATCCTCTGTTAAAACACATACATTTAAATAGTTACAGTTATGCATGTATATTTCTTTTTGGTCCACCAGGGGACACTGTTGGTACATTTTTAACACAAGCAGCTTTACAAATACATTTTAACACAAGCATCTGTACATATCAATTTGATATATGAATGACATATACTTATTTACAAAATTCCAGCTAGCTTTGCTAGCATATGTTACACATCCATTGCCATACTTCTCCTGGCATAGATGACGATACCTTACATTGTCACACATAAATATATATAGATATATAGATAATATATATATATATATATATATATATATATATATATATATATATATAGCTATATATATGTATATTAGTTATGTTGATAATGACAGAAGGAAAATATTTTACTTAAAGACTAAAAAGTAAAATATAAAAATATAAAATAAGATTTTTTAGTAAAAAAAATGCTTTTTATTCAGCTACTCAAAAAGTAAAAAAATAAGGAGGCAGAGTGAAAACTTTGCAAAAGAAACACAAGCAAGCTGATTTCAGAAAGGCATTTGAGGTTAGTTTTGGTGATTCCTGGTATATCTTCTGGTACCTCATTACCACCACCAGCAAATCCAACCTTGAATGCTTTTCTGATATCAGTTTGTCTGTATTTTTTCTTCATAAGGGCACAAGACCCATCCGAGTCTGAGTCCATATGTGTTTGTACTACAAAACTAAAGAACTGAGTCAAACAATGTGAATACCTTGAGTTACTTGACTCATTGCAGTGATGCAGAATATTATGTAATATCAGAAAGCATTAGTCAAAAAGCAGAAAGTTCCCAGAATCCACATTTAATTTTAATAAAACAAGTGAAATGTCCATAGAGAGTTCAGAGATACACAAAATGAACTGCAAGAAAGGGAAAGTGATACAGAAACAGTACTCCTAAATCATTTTTCTTTGCAAAATTTAACAATATGTCATAGGTCTTTCTCTTTACATCTTTCCAAATTATTCTTTATATTATACATTCTTCTTATTATACATCTTTCCTATTTCTTTTGCATGCCACCCTCTAGCCTGCCTTACACATATTCTCAAACTGACACCCTCTTAATTGCTAAGCAGTGTATATATTAATGTAAAACTGTTATTTCCTGTACATAATAATTTTGACATAAGATACTCACATTATCTATTACTAATGTGGCAACTTTCTGTATTTTTGCCTTTTCCAAGTTTTACAAAACTTTGTAGTTATATTTTGTAATGTTGCAAATGTCTGTATTTTAAAAATTTTATATTTGTAATGTTCCAAATCTCTGATTTTATACTATGTATCGGAGCTTTTCTCCTTGGGTCTCCACTGAAAATGGGCCACAAGCCCAGCTGGACTAACCCGGTTAACAAACAATAATAAATAATAAATAAAATAAATAAATTTGTAAGAACTTTCAAAAGCATAAGATATGTGCTGCTGCTAAGTTCTAATGTCTATATGAATATAAAATAAATAAAGAAATAAATGTTATATAGCATTTCAAGGGTATACAAACTATGGAAAAAAGAAATCACTCTATTACAGTGCTATAACATGAAATAAAGGTTTGTTTGTTTTTTCAGTCAGTGAGACTGCACATAACAGGAGGAGATATGATAATTGTTTGCTTATGGTTAAGACTTCTGTAGAGAATCAGCACAGGGTTGGTGTTGTACTAAAAAGTGGCAAAGGAAATACACAGTCAGTATCAGTAAGAAATTTGAACAGAGACAGTATAAATTACTTTATCAGAGAATGTTTATGTTTTTTTTTGACTAAACACTATCAGAAAGACTAAAAAAACTTAAACCAATGATGCATAAATAGTTTATTTAGTCATATAATGACATAAATCATCTGCAACAGAAAACACTTACTTGTGAATACACAAATAAACAAAAAATCCATTCCAGACATTGATATGTGTCTTTCTCTTGACAGAGGGTTGATATGGGATAAAGAATTCAGAGGATAAATGTACACTTGAGTTATTAAACTGATCAAAATCTGCAGACTGATGATGTACTCAATGGGTATAAATAATTATATACTTGATAGGATTATTTTCCAGGGCTTTATCATATTCAAAAGAAAGAAAATAGCATATTTCTAGAAGTATAATAAAAAAGGAACTGTCCCACACTGATTCCATGAGTATGACTTAGAAATGGACTAATTTTAGTGAATGGAAACACAGCATGACTACTGTCGTGAAGCTTACAACATTTATATTAGCAGTGAGCTACCTTATCTTAATAAGCTGGAAGAAGAGAGCACTAACAGTTTCCATATGACTGCAAAGTGGTACTTCCATATAGTTGCAAAATATCTCTCTTGTGTTATGCTAATTAAGCACTTTGTTAAGTAAAATATGAAGAGGAAATTCCAGGTAGAATACATTTAAGTTGCCTATGGGTAGGTGCAGATTTTGTTAAATCATGATCAGCACCTAAAGTGTTTCAAAGAGTAGTTACACAGATAATGTGGTTTAATAGAAGTGATAATTCTAAGAATTACATACAAGTGTTGATTCAGACAAAAAGGAAGCATGAGTGAGATATATAGGTCAAGTCTTATCCTCTGGAAAGTTTAATTAAATCATTGAGAAAGTGACAGCAGTAGTACAGAGGATTCTCTAACAGGATAATCTCTAATGAGATTTCTCTTTTGAAGTAGTATATTTTGGAGAGTATTCTGAATACATAACAAAAAAGTTTGCCGTTAAATAATTAATTGGTATAAGGTATGTAACTTAACTATACTGCAATGCAAAGAGACAAATGAAAGCAATCACTATGGAATATTTTGAGAAATTTCTTTCAAATACAATGTAAACTAACACACTTAAAAGAATAATTAAGGCTGGAGGGCTGTATCCTCCAGTTTGACTTCTAGTGCATCTTGCTATTCTAAAGGTAGTTATACAATCTATCTAGCTGTCTATCTATTTGTACATAGTATCTGAATTTGTTTTGTTTGTATTACATTTATACACTATTTACTATTGCTGTTGATGTGTCTTCTCAGTGTATTCTCCTTTCAATGTTCCTGTAACTGCCTATTGCTGTGGTTGATGTTATTTTCATTGCAATGCCTTATAGCCTTCTACTAGCCCACTTGTCTAGTTATCAAACAAAAATCAATAAACAGAAAAGTAAAGAAAAAAACAATAAAAACTAGCCAATAGCTGATGGAAATAGTAACAAACAAAAAATAACTTAAAACAAACTACAATACGCAAGGAACCAAACTTAGTGTAATAAAACTTTTAATTACTGCTTTCATATTGCCCTTCCTCAGAACACATAATATTGTTTAAACACACTATTTTATATTGTTTTCCATCCAATTAAATGATACAATCAATCATTCAATCAATGTAACCCAAACAAAGTTATAACAAAAACAAAAAACACACTTTATAATTTAATTATACTTTTACAACTAAATTTTATAACACAATTTTTTTAACTTTTACCATATAACATTTTCCTCTACTTTATAAAATTCCCATTCAATTTTATTTGCTTTAAAAACACTTAATGTTTATGTTTTCATTCAAACCAGATGGAACATGAGCCCTCAATTTCACCTGAAATTCCACTTCTTCCTGCTCTATAGAATTTTTTTATATCTCCTCCTCTAAGATCTTTTAAGACCTGCTCTAGAATTGCAAAAGTAAACTTTTTATAAATTTTGCATACTTTTGAATGTCTAGAAAGTGTATTATGTTCATATTTAGTTTTAACTGCATAAAAATGTTCATGTACCCTTAACCAAAGACCTCTAGTTGACATTCCAGTATAATAACTTGTGCACCCTGAACATAAAGAAATATATATTACCCCTGTTGTGCCACAGTTAAATCTACCTGGTATTCTGATAGTAGATAGATAATTAATCAAAGAAATGAAAGGTTCTTCATGAATAAATCTACAAATATTACATCCATTACATTTATAAGTACTGAAACTTTTATCAGTACGTAATGGTTGTTTTTTAGTTGTATCTTGTTCTAACAAGTACTTAATACACTTTTCTTTCCTGTATACAAATGATGGTGTCTCTCCAAAAATCTTTCTAAATTCCTGATTACCAGAAATAATCTTCCAGTTATTCCAAATTGTTTAATCTGGAAAGAATCTACAGACATATCTCCACAATATCTAGGGACATTTTTGGGAACCATAAAACTTTCATCCACTGTAATCCTAAAATCATTGACTCCCCTGGTGCTTGGTTACCCTATTGTACCATCAACCCTATTGTCAACATCTACTATCTGATTTTCATTGAATGCAGTTTCACTGTTTTTGCATTTATTATTCTTGAACCCCACCAAAAGAATCTGTCCAAATTCTACTCTTCTCTTGTCTGCTATTTCCATAGCAGCTATTTTTAAATCCTGTAATGGATACCGTCTCTCAAGAAATAACAAAGTTATAGATTGCACTTCTTCATGAAAAACTGCATCTGTACTTGTCATTCACGAGGCTCTAATATATTGGCTTCTAGGTATATTTCTTTCCATGGATTGCTACTTTTAAATGGCAAGTAACTTATTAGTAAAAGTATCCTTCCTCAAAATCTGACTTTCAAACAAATTAATCTCTACATTCCATGTTAACCAAATATCTAAAAATGACACTTTATACTCCTTATCTCCAGCAGTAAACTTAAGAAATTAAGTGCAAACATTTAAACTATCAAAAAACTCCGAAAAATTGCATTCATTTTTAACTATAAAAAATAAATCGTCCACAAAATGTCTATAAAGCATTGTGTACTTATATGCTGGAATGATTACTAATATTTCCCTCTCCCACCGACCAAGCACCAAATTCACATATGATGGAGCCACAGTCACTGCCACCCATTGCTACTCCCCTTATTTGTTGGTAACATTTCTTATTAAACACAAAATAATTGTTAGTAAATAATACTTCTAGAAGCGAACAATACAGAATTAACATTGTCCTTTTCTGTAGTAGTGTATTTATCCAGATACATTCTATACCTTCCTCTTCAGTTTATTAGGGTTAAAAGAATTTGCTCTTCTGAGAAAGAGTTACAAAAACATAGTGATGAACTTGCAGCCAGGTTTCAGGTTAAGGGTTATAATACATCTGTTCATTGTTTTGTTCAATCTGATGATAGAGCCACCTTATATGGGTATAAGATTTGAAAGAAAACATGATACTAAAATCTGTTTTATTAGCAGTTATCATAGTAATACCAGATGGTTTTGTGACTTAATTACTAAGCACTGGGGAATACTTTGACTGATAATAAGCTGTCAAAATTGTTGCCTATACATTGTGGGCAGGATTCACGAAGCCTCCATGTAAGAGTTACAAGGCTTACACGGAGGCTGCAGTTAAACGGCGTGATGTCAGCATGTCATGCATATGCATGAGGGCATGCTGAATCACACCTAAGGCTAACACGGTCCGTGGAAGACAGTAGGGGGCGTGTCCATAGGGTGAGCCAGCAAATGGACACGCCCCCAGAAGAGTAAAAGTCCCAAAAGTAAACCCCCACGACAGAGTCCGTGTACATGTGAATAAACACAACACAACACATGCCCCCACAGACTATGAACATAAAATGTAGAAATGAACATCTTATATATTATTTTTTTAAATTGTAAAGATGTTTGCCCATGAGTGCGCTCGTTTGCGCGGGCGTGCCCGGCACTTAGCCACAGTTAGCAGTCAGTGGAAAAGCATATAAGAACTAAATATGCAAAGTAAGCCAAGAAGCAATAGTGTAGCGGTGGAGACATCGGCTGAAGAGCAGGCAGTCATGGTTTGAGCCCCCACAACATCAATTTTTATTTTTAGTGAAATAAGCACGAAACAAGTTCCTGACATATATGTACACATATAAAATTATATTTTATGTAAAATGTAATGAAATGGGCCATGTATTTTGAAGAAATGTGAGATAATAAAAAAAAAAAAAAAAGAAAATGTCAGATGTGCCTATAGCTGAGCTACAGTCTAATAAGTTGAGTACATCTGCCTGTAGGTGAGCAGTGTTTTAACAGGTGTAAAATGAGTGCCTGGGGTTGAGCAGCGTTTTAACATGCTGAAACTGTGTGCCCATAGCTGAGCTGAGCGTAATATGCGTGCTGACAGCCAAATGACGCGTAAACCAGTGTAACCCGTTTGCGCGGAGCTGCACCCCGCGCCAACAAGCTAACCGACGGGCAACATTGAGCAAGCTGTATCAAAACTGCCTTTACACAGACACACCTCCTAGCCTGTGTAGACAGACATAAAGTATAAAAAGCAATGGCCAGGTTTGAACCCAGGATACCATGCACCATAGTCAAAGTACTGAACCACTAAGCCATGACAGCTGCACTTAGAAATGCAGTAATAGCATATATATAGGAATGAATAGAAAGAGGAGCATGACAAAGCAGGTTTTGTGAAGCTGATACAATTCCAAAATGGCCAATCACAGATAAGTGTGGGAAAAACGGCATATATAAGCCCCATAGGCGGGAATACACAGCATAAGCGATTGTAGAACCGACTTGCAGCCAGGATGTCAGGTGTAGGTGAGGGAAGTTGCTTCCGAGCACAGAGGTGGGGCATTGAGGAGTCCAAATATATGGTTTGGCTCCTCGTCCATAATCATGAGGCCCAACTCATGCAGGACCAGGTCCTGTGGGGAGCATATAGGGCTGAGGCGTAGGACCAGTTGGCTCATGATCTCACCAGTGCCACAGGAATACCAAGGACTGGTGAGCAGGTCCGTCACCACCATGCGGACCTGAAGAGATGGAAGCAGGACCAACTGAACTGTTGGATCCAGGAGGCCAGGCAAATGCCCAATGCCCCATTACTGAGTAAGTTACATGTAATTATTTATGTAAGAAATTAACCTAGCTGATATTATGGAGATGTGTATTCCAATATTACTTTATTTATATTACAGCTGCAGGTGTCCGTTCCGCGAACCGTCGAGCCTATGGCGATAGGCTGGCATGGTTGCGCCACCAGGCAGGTCAGTAATTCTCTACCTGTAACTGTAAATAAATATATAAGTATGACAGTTAGCAAAAGAGTGCAGTGTAGTCACTAATTAATAAAATGTGCAAGTAACAGTGTAAGAGGGTTTGCAAGTATTGATTGATTACAAAAGTGTGATGCAGCCTGTAATCCAAACATAAAAATGAAACAAGTCTGAAATAAAGATGTCCCACCTGCAATATAATAGTACATAACCTGCAGCAGGCTGAAAAGTACAGCTGCAGAAGCTGAGTAAAACACATGTGTGAAATATATCCCTGTTGAAATACAGAAACATGACAGAAGTGAGACTGTTGGAAAGGATTGTTATAACTACAGGTAAAACATGTCAATAAAGCCTAGAATTAAGTACCATCCTGAATTGTAAAAATAAAACAAGTGAGAGAGTGTGAGAAAGAGGTATGAATCCACCAATAAAGTAATAATAACTCCTGAATAAAGTATACTTCAGTCAGTACAGAATGAAATGAATGTGACAGGCAGAACCAAACAGTAACGTGTTGAAAACAGTACCACAGCTGGAATGTGTGTCCCAAAATCTGGATATGTTGCTCTCAGTCTACAATATGCAGATAGTATGGTTGTCTGAAATACCAAACATCCACAGTTGTCTACAGCTATATAAAGCAAATGTAGCAGGATGATGTAGCTGAACAGAGCAAGATATGAATGTGTATGAATAAAAATGAAAATGTATATTGATGTAGCAGTAACATTCCTATCACCAACCTGAAGTAGTTATCACATAGGAAACTGTAGGCAGAACTGTAGTGTGTATATATCTGCAGCTATTAGAAATGTACAGCATATATTTTGTTATTTGAAGTTAATTAAATTTTCTTCACCCTACCCTATAACCACATATAATCCATTCCACGTGAAATTGGTATGTGCAATCACAATTAACACCCCTGGACATTTGTCCTGTTGGTTCATACATATTTGCATGTATGGTGATGCATCTGCCCTGTTCATACATCCAAACCTGATGGCCTGTTGCCATCAATCAACCCTGCATGTTGTTGGATTGTGTATTGCTGTTCAAATTATGCATGTGTTATGCTTGCTGTTCAATGGTTTGAATATAGGGGTGTTTGGTTAATGGAAATACTAATGCATGCTGTTACAACTAATTGTGAATGGTATTGTACGTTACTAACCCAAACTGTCATAACATAATGCAAAACATAGGACGACAGGGAAGGCGGATTCCAGTGGACCCACCTCTCCCTCCTCAGCTGGCGAGTGCACCTGGCAGTAGTGCCCAGGCTGGACCCTCCTCCGGTGGCCCTGTGCCACCTGCGGGTGGAAGCGCTGCAGGGGATGGGGCTCGTCCCCCCTCTGCAAGTGTGGCCGGAGGAGAACATCCACTCACCCTTCGTAATGTCCGGACTGTGGTGCGTAGGGAGATCCAGGACGCTGTTCTTGGGCCCCTACGCCAGCTTGAGGCACGGGTGGCACAACACACGGGCGTGCCTGCTGCCTGGCCTACACAGCCCCCAGCACAGCCCCGTCCTGGGCAGTGAAGGCACAGTGGCAACTGCCCATGGGTGGGGATCTCTGTTCCACTGTTGCCATCTGTGGGCTCATGGGCTCAAGATATCCAAACATCCGTCCCCGTCAATTGTGTAACCCCCCCACGTGTCATACACTGCCCCTGTATGCGTCTTGTTTGTCTTGTCTGTTAACCTACCCAACCTACCTCCCCAGCTATACCGACTTCCTGTACCAGACATACCACTCTCACCTGAAAAAAAAAAAAAAAAAAAAAGGGCACTCTGTACCCACAAAAAAATTACACCCCATACATAGCTGCCCATTTTGCAGACATGTCTGCTGGACATGGAAACTGTCAATTACAATTGGCTGTACAACAAGTATTATTGTTGTCCTTACACCTCTCTCAGTGGTGGAAGGTTTCAAATGTCACACCAAATTACAAACATATGCACAGCTGTTGCTGATGAAGAAATGGGCAGCTATGGGCCTTACCTACATCCCTCCTGCAAAACCAGAGCTTGTTTCCCTACTGTCCTACCCTCTTTGTGACCCCTTTTTCACCACTTTCCTGTCTCCCCATTTTCATTTCTTTCAAAGAAATTAGCTCGGGTGTGCGCTTGTGTGTGCGGAGCTAAATGCCAGTGCGCATGCGTGAGCTCCGCACAAACCAGCGCTAACCCACTTACAACTGCTTAAAAGTGCCTTAGTCACTCTGAATGACAAGGCCTGTAGTCTGCTCAAAAGCAAAATAAAATCCCACTGTCAGTCCCGAACCCAGGACCTTGGAAACAGTAGTCTGCATGACTTACCACGAAGCCATGACTGCTATATAAGAACATTGTGCTACAATAAATATATCATGCAATAGTAGCAATGAATGTAAAGGGAATATAGGATGTGAAGTACACAAAGCATGTCATGTATATTTACTGTCAAATGTAGTGGATTTCTATAATAGTAGTGTGTGAACAGAAACAGCCATGCTAGTTGGTAGCTAGTAGGTAATAATGTCACTGTAGCACCTTGCAAGCCACACACATACTCACAGCAGGATAATCACTGCCCATACCCCACAACCTCTTACAGCAACACATCCAGACTATGTAATAAAAAATGTGGAGCAAAGGCCCAAAAACAGGGACACATTTCAAATATTACTCCGACAAACTTAGACAGTTGAGAGAGTAACAGGTTTTGCATTATGTTGGATGTTTGGAAGGGTAAGAAGTCTGAAACTGAAATGTTTGTCACTATAGTCTGACTTGAGCCCTGAGTGATTTGCCAGAAAAAGCTGTGTATGAGATATGGACCAAAATATGAGGCGAAAATGTGGACATCCTGCAAATATCTGTACACTTCAGAGGTCTGACACTGCCATATTTGAATAGTTAAAAGCCTAGACATAGCAACAGTGACTGAGTTACAGGGATGCCCCACAGACTCCCTGTGAAATTTACAAACAGTAGGCAGAAAGGTGGTACAACACATGCAATGGTAACTATGAAGTACTGAAAGCATGCACCACTTGCATGACAGAAATACTGTAGTAATACATATGCTCACGCTAACCCACAGTCACAACTGCAGAATACCAGACAATTTAATGGGTGTACCCCACTGATATGTACCATTCCATGAGGCAGATAAAAGATGCACCTGAGAGTCTCTGGGGCCTGCTCAGCAGCATACTCAAATACCCTAATAGATGTCAAGGCCCACACCATGGCCAGACCACACTGCATGCAGTAACACCCTAGCAGATATAGCAAGCATTCCAAGGTGTGAATGTACATGGAAAATAGGAAAGCCACAGCAACACAATACAATCAAGACACCTAGCAGGCATACAAGTAGTGAATGTAAAGGGCAGATATTGAAGCCATAGCAACAAAGTGCAAGAGCCACTGCTATATACCAGTTACACCACATGTCCCACAGGAAAGCACACCCACCCACATTAACAGTAGTAGTAGTCTTAGGTGTCAGTGTACATACACACTTAGTACAGGAAACTGGAGAAATGAATGGAGAAATATTAATCTACAACACAGCTGGAAATATGAGAGAGATACTAACCTTTACACTCACAGAACAGTGTCCACAGCATACCAGCATGGTCTCTGCCCTTAAACTCTGAAAGGGCTACGCCTATCTCACATACCTTTTTATAGCACTGTCCTGAAATCACAGTGAGAACTGCAATCAGTACACAACTGGCTGCATGCAATTAGCAAATGCTGGCTAACAATTGGTGCAGAGGCCATCACATGGACATATGCAGATACCTACAAAAGCATGCTGTACTCCCAGTCCACACATGCAATACTTTCATTGCACCCTCTGGAGGTAGGGAGAGAGAGAGAGAGAGAGAGAGAGAGGGACAGAGAGGGAGAAAAAAATACACAAACAAAAAACACTTAACAAACCCTACTACAAAGCTGACATCTGTCAACTGGAGCAGCAGCAGGACACCAATTTAAAAGGCAACGCAAGCAGCTGTAACAAACACAGGTAATGTAAAGTAATACTTTAAAAGTCTACATACTGTGAACCCTCCATATGTGTCATTGGTCTGTATCTATATGTATATGAAGATGTGCATAGGACAGGGGACATACAGCAACTATCAGTGAAGGCTGTACATACATATGTATGTGAGAGCATCTATGTGCACATATCAATGTAGGTTGAATGTAGGTTGTAGTGCAATGTACAAAGTAGGTTTCACAGTTAGGTATGTTTAGTAGTATGTTAGTGTGTGTATACAGTTTTGTAAACAAACATGTTGATATACCTATCTATCATATGGATACGTATGTATGTCAATATATGTATGTATGTATATATATATATATATATATATATATATATATATATAATATGCATATATGTATACATAGATAGAGAGGGATGTAGGAATACATAGACAGATGTAGATAGATAGTATATGTACAAACATATATATGTAATACACACATACAGATATAGACATATGTAGATACATATACATAGACAGACAGATCTGACTATCTACAGATATGACTGTATATGACTATCTCACACTCCCCCTGTCGCACCCCCTCTGTCACTCTCACCCCCTCTCTGTCACACTGGCCCCCTCTGTCCATATCTATAGCAATATATGTACATCGATATATATATATATGTGTATATATATATATATATATATATATATATATATATATATATATATATATATATATATATATATATATATATATATAGACATATATATATATATATATATATATACATATATATATATATATATATATATATATATATATATATATACACATATGTATATAGAGAGATATATATATATATATTCTGACTGAGGCACATGTGTGCAGATGTATTGCAACAGGTGCCTGGTGACAAAGGCATGGAGTGAACACCAGTGTCGGAACTGGAGTACCATACCCCATTTCAAATCACCTACACCAGTAACCACCAGATATGTGATTGGCTGCCCACCACTGCATGTCTCAGGGGTGAACAGGGTCATAAATGTGTACAATAGTCCCCCCAATGATAGTCACAGTAGCACACTATTCCTGGAATACCTGTACATGGTATGTGTCAGCAGACATGGTGTGTCAGCTATGGACATGTAGGTCAGTGTACCCCTCCACACCACACAATGGCTGCCACGGTATGTAACTCAGATGACAGCTACAGATATGGAGAAGGACACAGCAACATGTACGACACTGTGACAATGCACTCAAACACATTACCAATGCACAGTGACTGACAACACCACAGAGTGCACACATACTACCCACATAGAGGTTACCACTCCTAGATTTACATACTTAAGTCACACCCATGACAGATGTCCAACAACCATAGTAACACCTCACACCATCCACAACCTAAATGACCGCTGTGTGTCGTCCGTGACACCACAGTAGAGAGCACATGGCGGAGGTACAGGTTCCTACCCACAGATAAGACATACCCTGCAATAAACCACACAGCGTTAAGAAGCAAGACTCCCCATGAGTACATGTCACACATACCCCTGCTGAATGTTAGTCAGATAGGTAATATGCCATATGAGTCACCCTGTGTAACTGTTTGACAGGAGCAGGTACCATCACATCACATGTGTCACAATGGTCAGGGTAGCAGAAGAGTATGCTGCTGTAGTCCCAGGGGCAATAGCATATTGTATTGTATTGTGTTGTATTGTATTGGTATGTAGAGGTGCCTCCTTTGTGGAGTGGAACCACTGCTGCTGTACGCCAGTGTACAGGTACATATCCTGTAGTCAGGCTAGTGTTACATAGCACTTCTATATGTCAGTTTAGCTCCTCTTGGAGTTCATGTAGCATGCAACCGGGGATACCATCAGGTCCCATTGATGCTGTGTTTTTTGCTTTTCTGAGGGCGGCTCTCACCTGGACATCTGTGATGACAGGGAGGTTACATTCAGCTGGGATAAGTATGTCTTCATTTGGGGGAGAGGGAGGGGGGAAAATTGCACTGAACCTGTCTGCCACAATGTTGCCGATATCTGTGGGTTCAGTGAATTATTTGTTGTTGTGTACTAACTATGAGCATATTGGAGGGTTTCTGACCAGGTTTCTAACATAACTGAAGAAGGAATTGTGGTTATCTGTAGTGTCCCCAGTGATTTCCCTCTCAAAGTTGCCCATGGATGTTTGTATGAGAGAACATAGCTCTTTACTAGTGCTGATCAGACATGCCTTCCCTTTATGGAATTATGCTCTGTCTTGCAGTAGCTTCCATCTTTTGTTATACAATCGGTTTATGGTTGGGGTCCACCAGACAGGATGCTTTCCCTTTGTGGAGAGTGTCTTGGTCTTATATGGGATTGCATGATCCATGCATTCTTGGAGATGTCCGTAGAAATCATTTGTGAAGGAGTCAGCATTGTGGATTGTGGCTTCCACTGGCCCAGTGGGCTTAAAGGATACCATCTCAGTCTTAAGAAGTGTAAAGTTTGCGTTTGAAATGTTATTCACTGTAGTCGTTTGTGCTGGTGGTGGAGGTGGGATATGTATATCCAGGGCGATTAGTTTGTGGTCAGATCACAGTATTTGATGATGTACCCCATACAGTACCTCGATACAAACCCCCAGAGTGAGGAGGTGCTTTGGACCTGAATCAGTGTGCTGACTGCTGGGGTTTGGTAGTATGTCGTATGGAGTGTGCCAGGTACTGTTGCACATTTGTTGACTGAGCACTGATACCTGGTCATTTACATGTGTATCCACCAATAGACAGACAGATGTTATATATGGGAAATATGCTGTATCACAACAGTCGAGTAGCATGTGTAGTATGTGTGCCAAATTCTGCTGACATATTTTACTGATATCATTTTATTCCCTTTTTCAGGACCATGGCTCACCAGCGCAATCCGGCATACTCTGCAGCTGAGGATGAGGAAATACACCACAGCCTGGTGCGGGATTTTGCAATACTCTTTTCCCGCACCAGCCAGAATCAGCTGGTTCGTCGAGTAAATGACATAGGCAGCCATAATAGGACATATGAGCAGGTACGACATCACTGCAGTGATTTAATCAGAAATGTCCATCAGCGTGCGTCGGATATCCACAGGCAACAGGTTGCCACAGGTGGTGGGGTGGCTACACATCCCCCACTCACTGGACTGGAGGGACTACTCCTAAGTGTTGTGGCTCCAGCCCCCCAACAACACCAGCAGCAGACCTGCATTATGATGGAGGCTGGAGCCACACAGCACCATGACTACGATGCATACGATACGACTGTGTGCAGGTAATATGCCATATGTATAGTTGACTGTTGTGTACACTGGTAGTTAATGCATGTGTGAGGTGTGTCCTTGGTTTGTAGCTGTCATCATAGTATTTAATGTGCAAGTGTGATATTCTCAATATCAGCAGCTGACCTGTGAAAGGCAACTGTTGTACTACTGACCTGTATCATACTCAGTAACAATGGCACAGTTGTGCCTACTGACATTAATGTCCTCACTTCTGCAGGTCCCTCCGGTGTAACAGCAATGCAGCCTATCCATGCTGGTGAGTGTGTATTAACAATACCTTTAATAGTCTTGATAGTAATAGTAATATTAGGCTCAATCAGTAGTGCTCTGTGTATGCATGCAGGTGTGTATGTGTCTGTGTGTTGATATCTCGCATACTGAGTAGTGTGCAAGTGTGCAACTGTGTGCAAGTGTGCAACTGTGTGCAACTGTGTGCATGTGTGCAACTGTGTGCATGTGTGCATGTGTATGTGTGCACCTGTGCATGTGTGCACCTGTGCATGTGTGCATGTGTGCATGTGTGCACATGTGCATGTGTGCACCTGTGCACCTGTGCATGTGTGTATGTGTGCATGTGTGCACCTGTGCATGTGTGCATGTGTGCATGTGTGCACGTGTGCATGTGTGCACCTGTGCATGTGTGCATGTGTGCACCTGTGCACGTGTGCATGTGTGCATGTGTGCATGTGTATGTGTGCACCTGTGCATGTGTGCACCTGTGCATGTGTGCATGTGTGCATGTGTGCATCACTGGTAACATTGTGTAGATGTTGTAAACTGTGTTTCCTGTTTCCCTCCCACTGGTTCTGGTGCTGCTCTGGTGTCATGCAGCAGGGAACCTGAATCAGGTGCCACGGGTACTGATAATGATGACATCTGTGTAATGGCACAGGAAGGTGTGCCAGGGTCCGTCATTGGTCAGCCAATTGACAGTACACAGCTGTCAACCCCATCAATGCGCACAGTCATCCTGCCAATACATCCTTTGTCACCAATGTCCCTAGGTGATGGACAGGATACAGTGGGCATTGACCAGGGTAATGTGGTATCTGTGGCACATGCTTCCCCACACAACAGCCATGGGCATAGCCCTGAGATGGTACCACACAGACAGATGTCCAGGGGTTCTCGTGGGAGCATCCGTGGGCGTACTGCCCCTGTCAGACGTGCCCACAGAGGTCTTACAACCTCAGCTATGTTTCGGGCTGTCATGCAGGCACAGTCACGTATGGAATGGTACACCAGACAGGGTCTGAGGGAGCTGACAGCATGTCTCACAGCCATGACTGACAGTATGCGTGACATTGCGGCTGCCATCCGTAATTTCACCGATGTCATAGACAGACGTTGTGGGGACATATTAGATCAGTTCCACAACTACATGTCCATGAGCCAGGGCAATGGTGGACAGTTGAGGCATTGACGTGGGCTTATGCCAGCAACAGCAGCAGCTGGCAGTCATCTTGGATGACAACAGGGCCGCAGCCGCCCCCATAGTGCCAGCAGCAGCCCCAACAATGCTTGGTCTGTGCTGTCATCAGACCACCCCAGGAGACCATGTGCACATGGCTCTGGACAGGCCCAACAGGGATCTGTGTCCAGTCAACAAACACCTGCTTCTGATGACAGTACCCAGTCTGGATTAGTACCGGATATGGTCCGTAGCACCCCTACAAGGCACAGGTACCGTGTCCGTGGCCAGAGACACTGATCTGTATGACCTGGCAGGTACAGTCTGTGGCTGTCCACAAACACCGGTATATGGCAGCCATGAGGTGGAACTGTGTGCATCCATACACACATGCGAATTGGCAACACCTAGAGCTACAGCATACACGCACACACTGCATCAACATTGCCCCACCTTGTACTGCTGTCCCTCACCAACACACATACACATACATGTCAATTGGCGGTATCAGTGGCAGACTCAGGCATACCAAGTTCACACCCTGTGCATATGATGAAACTGTGCCACCTCCTGCAATCTGTAACATCAGTGCAGGTACAGGTTAACATGTTGCTGATGCACAGGGTGACTACATAGACATGTAGTAATAGTATCATGTTGTTCATAGGTTCATAGGTTCATACTAGGCTATCTGCACTAGGGCATTTATAAGCCTAGCCAGAATGTGTTTGGCTTTCACCACCCATTTTAAATTTATTTTGCTATGCCCATTTTTGAGGTTAGTATACTGTGCCTCTGTCTAACAGTGACACAGAAGTGATACCCGGGGTAAACCTATGATCTCCCATCCACTCATCAAGATTCCTCTTGAAGAGAGTCAATGAGGGACTCTGCCTAACCTGGTCTGCGATTTTATTCCAGAGTGAAGGGAGCCTCTGGGTTATGAATCTGTCCCTCCAGCATGTCCTATTTATTTCAGCGCTGAGGTTCAAGTCTCTCGAGCGCGTAGCTTGATGGGATTTGGAATTTCTGAGGTGCAGCATGTCCATTAATTCCGGGTTAGACATGGCTTTATACGTCAGGCACAGATCGCCTCTGAACAGGTGGTATGCCACCGAGTAGAGCTGGAGTTTCTTTAACCGGGCAGCATATGGCATTTGTTTGAGCCCTTTGATCCTCTTGGTGAGGTACATTTGGGGTCTTTCCAGTTGATGCAGGTGTCTGGTAAGGTACATCCCAAAAGGGGCATTGTACTCAATTATGGGCCTGATGAGGGATGAGTAAAGAGGCACGATGACCTCCCCTGATCTAGATGTGAATCCCTTCATGATTAGGTGGGCTATATAAAATGTTTTTCTAACCACTTTGGCCACGTGGTTTTCAAATGAGAGATTGCTATCAACTTGGGTCCCCAGGTCCCTAATTACTTCTTCTGTACTTAATGGATTACCACCTATGTGGTAATTTGTGGGCACTTTGTTTTTGCCAAAGGTGATGACTATACACTTTTTGGCATTTAGCTTGAGGCCATGGCTCTGACACCAGTTGTCTGTTTCTATGAGGCCCTTTTGGAGGATGCTTGTGTCAGCTGGAGAGTCGATTATGGCACCCAGTTTGCATTCATCTGCGAACTTGGTCAGCCACAGTCCTTCCATGTTGGCCTGTACCTCCGAGAAATATATACCGAACAAGAGAGGTCCCAGGACTGAGCCTTGTGGGACACCACTTGTAACTGGTTTGGAGTCTGACATGGCTCCAGCAATTCTAACCATGTGGGTTCTGTCCTTGAGCCAGTTTGCAATCCATATAGTGACATAGGGGTTTATATTTAAGCTGGTGACCATATCTATAATGCCTGAGTGGGGTATTGTATCGAAGGCTTTTGCGAGGTCCAGGTAGGCTGTGTGGACCACCTTCCCCTCGTCAATGGCCTTGGTGACTGTTTCATAGAAATCAACCAGGTTTAAGAGGCAGGATCTGCCCTTAACAAAGCTGAACTGGGTAGGATCCAGTGTCTGTAGGTCCCCAATATCTTTATTTATGAGGTCCATGATGATCCTTTCCATAGCTTTGCAGACCAAGCTAGTCAGGCTTATGGGGCGATAGTTTCCAGGATCTGTTGAGGCACCACCTTTATGGAGAGGGACCACTGTTGCTGTACGCCACTCTTTGGGCAGATATCCTGTAGTAAGGCTGAGACTGAACAGTAGTTTTATGTTTGGGTTTAGCTCTTCTTGGAGTTCATGTAGGACACAGCCCGGGACACCGTCTGGTCCCATTGATGCTGTGTTTTTGCTTTGGAGGCGGCTCTTACCTGAGCATCTGAGATGTCAGGGGCAGCACTCTGCTGGGATAGATATTTGCCCTTTGGTGGGGAGGGAGAAGTTTGCGCTGAACCTGTCAGCTATGATGTTGGCAATGTCTGTGGGTTCAGTGTATTTTTTGTCATTTTGGACTAATTCTGAGCATATCTGGGAATTACCACCCAGGTTCCTAACATAACTAAAGAAAGCCTTGTGATTATCCTTAGTGTCCTGTGCAATTTTTCTCTCAAAGCTGGCCTTAAACAATTTTATGAGTGCCCGTAGTTTTTTGCTAATACTGATCAGTGATGCCTTCCCTTTTTGGGGTTTTGCTCTTTTATTTAGTAGCTTCCTCCTTCTATTGTATAGTTTGTTTATGGCTGGGGTCCACCAGACAGGACGTCTGCCTTTGGAGGATTGGGTCTTGGTTTTATTTGGGATCGCATGATCCATGCATTCCTGAAGGTGTTCATAGAATGCATTTATAAAGGATTCTGCGGTCTGGGCCGTATTTTCCACAGGCCCGGGGGCTTTGAAGGATTCCACCTCGGTTTTGAGGAGTGTGAAATTTGCTTTAGAGAAGTTTTTCACTGTGGTTTCTGGGCAGGGGGTGGGGTCGGGATGTGAATATCCAGTGAGATTAGTTTATGGTCTGATCTTACCAGTAAGGGATACACTTCTGGTCTGGAGCATACTGTCCCCCATGTTGGTGATGATGAGGTCCAGTATGTTTTTCCCTCTTGTGGGAGTGGTAACAAGTTTTCCATAGCATTTGAGTTTATAAATTCTAGGAACCTTTGGGCTAGGGTGTTGGAGCTAGAGTAATGCTCCCAGTCTATGTTTGGGTAGTTGAAGTCGCCCAGTATAATGGTGCTTGGAGAGACCTTCATATTTTCCAGTGTTCTCAGGAAGGCCGAGTGGGGTTCCTGGGTTTGGGAGGGTGGTCTGTAGCAGGCTATAAACTGGAAGGCAGTTTTACCCACTGTTAGTTGCACATGGATAGTCTCTGATGCTTCGTGCTTTGCCACCAACCTGGAGGTGTGGGGATCTTTGATGAATATCTGATACTCCCCCTCCTTTTGTGGTTCGGTCCAAGTTTTGGGGCCGAAAAGCATGGTATGAGGTATAACCTGGTAGTGCTGGGGTGCTCTCGGGAGCCCTGCACCAGGTTTCTGTTACTGCACAGATATCAATGTTCTCCATGCTAAGGAGAGTTTCGAGTGCATGCATCTTGAGGTTTAGACTTCTGGCGTTGAGTAGCATTACTCTTAGTTTCTTATCCCTTGTGATACCTATGGAGGTGGGTTTGTCTTTTGAGCCTTGCCTAAAAAAGGCACTATGGGGGTAGCAAGAGCCTTTGCCAATATCTGAAAGCCCAGGGGTGACAGGTGCAAGCCATCCCTAGTGAAGCATCGTGGCTTGTCGAACATATCATCCCAAGCTGACAGGCATTGGATCCCCATTGAATGACACCAGTACTTAAGCCAATTGTTGAAATTGATCATCTTGTCTTCATATTGTGGCATCATTCTTGGTGAGGATAAGATGCTACTCAAGGTCAGGGTCATACCGGCCTGGGCTACATGCTCAGAGAGCTCCTTTATGTCTCTTTTCATGTAGTCCAGGGAGGTACGTCTCAGGTCATTCACACCAGCATGGACAATGACTGAGTCATATTTGTACTTGCCTTGGAGTGACCTGAGTGCTTGTGTTATGTGGCGGATCCTAGCGCCTGACAGGCTGCTCACCGTGACCCTCTCCTTGTTCAGCCTGGTGAGCAGGACGTCAGTGTGCCTGACGATAGAGTCACCTATTACAAGTGTATCAGGTGTGTTGTTTAGTCTTAAGGGCTGTGACTGTTCGGCACACTGGCTTTGTGAGATATGTGTTGCACTTGTTTTGTTTTGGGGTAGTGGTTGCTTGAGTGTCTGCTTTGGAGGTCTCTGCTGCTTAGGCAGATCTTTATTTAGAGCCTCCGAGTATGTTTTTGTGTGATTATGTGTTTGGTTTGCTGTCGGGGTAGGCCTATGTGAGACTGGAATTGTAGTGAGTGTGGTTTCCTTCTCCTCCTGACTGGTTATGCCAGTACTGAGTTGAGAGAGCTTAGCCTCCAATTTGGCTATATGGTTGCATCTCTCACATGTGTTGGAATTTGTTGGGAGGAGGAGAGGGTTGTATGTGTACATGAGGCATTTGTAACATTGCCTCAAGATTCCCAGATTCACCAGCTGGACCGGAGAGGATATTGACAACTGACCTTTGGACATGCTAGAATAATATTGGGAATTCCTTAATAATTGAAAACAAGGGCCACTGGGGAGTGAGGGTGTAGTGCTTTTAATTTTTAGTGCTGACTTATATAATTGCTTTAGCGAGCAAGTGTCAGGTAACTTAAGTGCAATGTGTTACAGGTAACTTAAATGCAAAAACAACAAACAGTAACTTTCTTTCAAGTGAAACAAGGAAATAAGTACAGTAAGCAATGCAGATATCACTAGTGATCCACAGAAGCACCGAGAAGCCGCATATTAGGTGGAATTAGTGTTCCAGGGAAATAACAAGCAAACAACAAGCATATAAACAAAGCTAGATTCAGCAGGCCTGGATCTAGTCTATGCTACAGCAAACAAGGTGTACCAATTTCAGTAAGATACAGTTCAAATATTCAGGCACTATAAACCTTTAACCAGAAATCAGTACAGTGTGCTGATATAATTGTGGGTATATCCCAGCATGCCTGATGCAGTAAGGGTATGATTGTCTTGTACTGTTTTCTACACCCATGGTAAGTACCATAGTGTATCATCTGCACATGTTGGCATACTGGTGGTAAGTATGTCAACAGATGGCTACATACATAGGTAGCACAGGGGATAAGGTAATGAAAGTATTGATACGCAATGATGGACATGTAAACTAAAAGTGGCATGTTGCCCACACTGGACTCTGCAATGCGGATGTTTGAGGATGTTGGTATGTGTGCAGTACTACACAACTGGTACAGGACACACAGGAGCACCCTAGCACTGCAAGCTCACATCTCATACCATGCTAGACAGCCCCAACACACAAAACTAACTTTCACAGGAGGGAGAGTCCCCATAAATGTCAGGGATACTGTGGTGGCAGAACAGGTAGCATACATCCTACTAAGTATGGAACCACTGAGTGAAGGCTCAGTGTCTGTTTTTTGACATGTGTATTACTGCAGGTATGAGCACCTGGGTTTCCATCCGGTCATTGTACATCCTGACGGTACATGGTCTGTACACTTGTGTGTGCTGAGACACCCTGGCCATCTGATCTGTGTATTTCCATGTACATGTGTATAGTGTATGCATATTTGCACTGTTACCTACTGGAAGTGGTACAGCTTGTTTGTTGTACAATGGACTACATGCAGTCCTGCTTACTGTAGCTTTGTTTGCATGCATGTTTGCTTGCAGTTACCCCGGAACACTGATTCCACCTGCAATGCAGATTTACGGAGCTTCTGTGGATTCCTAGTGACATCTGCATAGCTTACTATATGTATGTCCATGTCTCACTTGACAGAACGTCACTGTTTGTCCTGTTCGCATGTACGTTGCTTGTGACACATTGCATATGACTTACCTGGCATTTGACCATGTGAGCAGTCGTATATGCCAGTGCTAACTAATCACAGGCACTACACCCTCACATACTCACCTTCTGTACCTTGTTCTCCATTGGCCCTATGTTCTGTTAATCACCATGGCAATCACAATACTATGGTAGCATGTGCAAAGGACACTTGTCAGTCACCTCTATGGTACAGTTGTGGAATATGTGAGTCATGTGGCAATGTCTCAGCTGCCACATGTACACAGTCTACCCTCTCCCCTACACATGGACATACAACACATGTGTGAGATGCAACCACATAGACAAACTGGGGACTAAGCACTCTGAACCCAGTACTGGCATAACCTGCCAGGTGGCATGAAATACTACAGTGACTACAATACCAGTCTGATGTAGACCTACACTGACAGCAATCCAAACACATGAACACACTGGGGCATTCGTGGATCCTCAGAATAGCATCCTGCCTGAGCAGCAGACACCTCTGCAGCTGGCACACAGGCATACGTTAAGCCGGAACACAGCACGTGCAACACATAGCACACAAATCCTGTGTGCCAAACAGTCACAGCCTGTACGGCTAGACAACACACCTGCTACCATACCTCTCAACTGTCCAGATTTTTGCAGAATGTCCAGTGTTTTGCCTCATATTTTTGGTGTGCTCCTCCTAAAATATGCACCTTTCTGGTAAATAGCTGAGGACTGAAGTCATTAAATAATTTGAAATATTTGAGTTTAAGACTCCACATCCTTCAGAAAATTCATGCTAATGCAAAACCTACTATTTTATCAATGTTCTAAGCTTGTAAGAGCAATAGTTAAAATGTGCCCCTATTTGTCCCCCCATCATTTAGGCTTTGCATAGATTTTGTGCTCTAAGAGGTTGAGAGGTAGGCCTGCTACAGTTGTGTTAGGTACCTTTATTGTCTGGTACACTGAGGTCCCGCTCACCAGGCTGGACAAGGTGAAGGTCACAGTGATATGCCCGTGGGGCACTATGGTCCACCACATAACACAAGCATACAGGTCAATCAGAGGCATGGACACATATGACTCAGTCATTGTCCATGCCACTATGACTGACCTGTGATGTACCTCCCTGGACTACATGATAGGGAACATAGAAGGGCTCTCTGAGCATGTGGCACAGGCTGGTATGACCCTGACCTTGGTTGGCATCATACCCTCACCAAGAATGCTGAAGTATTACTGAATGCTGATGAATTACTGTAGCTGCAACACCCTAGCTGAAAGGTTCCTAGCATGTAGTCACTGCATTGCTATGGAACAACTTGTTACCACTCCCACAACAGGTGAAAACATGCAGCACCTGTTCATCAACAACATGTAGACTATATGCCCCAGACCAGATGTGTATCCCTCGCTGCTAGGATGATACCATATACAACTCACACTGTATATACACATACCACATGCAGCACACACACAGAAAACCACAGTCATAATGTTATCCAGTGCAAATACCATGTATTCACATGTGGCAGGCATCAGACATGGGAACTATTGAAGGTCACAGGTATATATGTGTATTTGGCACACACATATATCATATGTGCATTGCCATTACTGGTTTAATCGATGTCATGCATTATTGTGAACAACAACCCACACACATGGGCATTCTGTGTGACAAAAACACACGTGGCATTTGTGGAATTCAAAGCCATAACTAACTGTGCTATGACAGTAGTGAGAGATGCAGTAGCAGAGCGTGCTATTTGCATTACTGGGAGATTTGCCCTCTTCTGCTGTACTTGTAGGGTGCTGACATCATCTCTGTGTAGAGATTGGAATATGCAGCAGCTGGTGTGTTGTACTGGTTGCCAAAAGGGTCAGTTCTCTCACACACGCTACTTCCACCACCACACAGTTGCAGGATTCAAACCCCTACCTAACTATGTTCTGACACTAGCAAGAAACGCAGTAGCCGAGCACGCTATTTGCATTACTGGGAGGTTTCGCTTCTCTGGCTGTACTTATAGGGTGCTGACATCATCAGTGTTTAGAAAGGGGAATGTGCATCCTGTAGTGTGTTCTCCTAGTTGCCAAAAGGGACATTTCTCTCACACAGAATTGCACACACACTAACCCCTCTCATCCAAACTGTGCATTTGCAGGATTCAAACCCCTACCTAAACTATATTATGACACTCAAGACTGACATATTAGCAGAGCACGCTATTCACATTTTTGGGAGGTTTTCCTTCTCCTGCTGTACTTATAGGGTGCTGACATCATCAGTGTTTAGAAAGGGGAATGTGCATCCTGTAGTGTGTTCTCCTAGTTGCCAAAAGGGACATTTTTCTCACACAGAGTTGCACACACACTAACCCCCCTCACCCAAACACACGGAGCATTTGCAGGATTCAAACCCCTATTTAACAACACTCGAGATGGATGCATTAGCAGAGCATGCTATTCACATTACAGGGAGGTTTCTCTTCTCCTGCTGTACTTATAGGGTGCTGACATCATCAGTGTTTAGAAAGGGGAATGTGCATCCTGTAGTGTGTTTTCCTAGTTGCCAAAAGGGACATTTCTCTCACACAGAATTGCACACACACCAGCCCTGCTCACCCACACACACACTGAGCATTTAAAGATTCAAACCCCTATCTCACTATATTATGACACTTGAAGGAGATGCATTAGCAGAGCGCACTATCCAAATTACTGGGCATTTGTTTTGCACCTGCAGTATTTATAGGGTGCTGACATCATTATTTATACAGAGGTATGTACATCTATTACTACCTGTCAGGTGGGGGATAGCATATATATGCATTTGCAGCCACATACTTCAGGGTCAGATACGCACATCAGCACTGGCAGGTTATGTTTTATACCATGCTTCGTGACCACAGGACCTGTAACACACAACACAACCAGTTCAGACCACCCCTCCCACATCCAGGACACACACTTTGCTTCCCTGGGAACAGTGCCAAGATATGAAGGTGTTCACATACACCATTCCAGTTGTTAACGTCAGGTACAGGTATATTGTGTGTGGGAACTACTCAGGCCTCTACAACATTACCCTACAGCCACTACAATTTGTGAGTCCATGTGCTATGGCAGGACCACTCACCACAGCCACAAGGGGAATACATATTGCACCTGACCATCTGCAACATGGGTACTCACTGTTCCACACCAGAGGTAGACCACCATTGTTGATATCTGACCATACCCACCTTTCCCTGGACATCCATATCCCATCCCCACCCCAGGCAAGGTTGTCACTGCAAACAAAGTGTATTTATCAAAAGCAGACTTTGCACTTGTGAAGACTGGGGTGGAAGACTTCAAAGGACCCATGCTGGGGAGTATACAGGCCACTCTGCATAATCCTTGACAATTGCATTCTATGAGCATGTGGAAGGTTTGCATTGATCATGCTATCCCAAATATACCCATGACTCCTCCACAACAGGACACCTGTCAGGTGTACACCAGCCATATATGAGCTGTCCAACAGACAGAGTGAGCTAATACATTGCAGAGCAGTAGCCCACAGAAGGAGGACATCTCTGAACAGTACTGGCATGACACTTCAATCCCTCATAATCATCACGACAAAGTGTTGACAGTGAAATTGTCCAGACACTGCAGATAAGGCTCCCCTCAGTCTGTTATTGATGCCCACTTACTGTTAGAGGTCCTCACCAACCCTCTTCCAGCACACACCAACAACATGGATGTGGCATAGCAAATTCAACCCCTGGGATCTCCACTGTGTCCCTGCTTGATGGAGGCACAGCACACTAGCCTCAAACGGTGCCTTATGTGACCTACTTTACAGTGGCAAAGTAGCCTACTGTACTGGGGAGGCAGACGCCAAGCACACTCTGGCCAAGCTTTCATTCCCTAGGGCAAACAGCCTAGTATTGACCTCTACACCCATATGTTTAATTGTCAGATGCACAATATTTGTTGCTTATAGACAGTTTGCAGGTCTTTATTGCCATAGCATTCCCTGTTTCTATGAACAACTTGTGTATCTGTGGAAGATGTTTGAATATGAGAGGGATCCACTATATCACTTATGTCTCTGTAGTCATTTAACTGTGTGCACTGGACAGATTGCTGTAATGTGGTTGGTTCCTGGAATAACACGTACAAATACCAGATATGTGTGGCCAACTGCTAAACTGAGATATGGCCTAAGTGTGTGAGCATGCCCAGTTCAGGCTTTCCATGGCATGTTGTCTGACATATGTCTCATTTATCAAAGTGTGCGAGCATGCCCAGTGTGAGCTTTCCATATGTTTAACTCTGCAGTCCACCACATTTGTGGATGAGTGTGAACTCCAAAAATATCTCACGTTTATGGTTGTGTGTTGGGTGTCATGTTGTGTACTTACTGGCCAACTGCTTTGTGTCTGAACACAACAGGGATTATACTGTGCCTGCAGGGTTTGCATGGGATACTTTGCATACAGTTGTCAACATCCTTTCATACTGACCTAACACTGTAGTACCATATAGTGTACTGGTTCAGTACTTTCACTGTGGTGGACAGTATCCTGGGCTTTAGTCCTATCGCTGCTTTAAATTTTCATAGTGAGCACAACAGACTGGTTAGGGGCCAGTTGTGCACATATGACCATGTTGCATTATGTTCAGATATGGACTACTTAAACCAGGCTTATCCAGCATTGGTAGTGTATTCCACAACATAGGTGGACATTGGCAAACACTAGCGATGTGCCCTAGTCCATTTCTAATGCTAGTCAGAGAGTGTGTTTGTCCTTCGACACACATTGTAACTGGAGTTTGCCATGACATATGTCATGGTTAGTATACTGTGCCTCTGTCTACCCGTGACATAACAGTGATACCCAGGGTAAACCTACCATCTCCCATCCACTCATCAAGATTCCTCTTGAGGAGAATCGATGAGTGACTCTCTGGCTAACTTGTACTGGGAGTTTACTCAAGAGTGGGGGTGGCTTCTGTGTTATGGATCATTCAGTACAGCTTGTCCTATGTATGTCAGTGCTGGGGTTCAGGTCTCTCATGTGCATAGCTCACTGCCATTCAGATTGTACAAGGTGCAGCATGTTCATTGATTCCAGCTTGGACATGGCTTTATACATCAGGCACAGCTTGCCTCTGGGCGGGCAGTATGGCAGTGTGTGGAGCTGCAGTTTGTTTAATCAGGCAACACATGGCATCTGTTCAAGCTCTTTGATACTCCTGGTGAGGTACTTTTGGGGTCTTTCCAGTTGATGGAGGTGTCTGCTGAGGTACATCCCACAGGGGCCATTGTAGTCAATTGTGACACTGATGAAGGATGACTGCAGAACCACAATGACCTCCCCTGATCTAGATCTGACTACCTTCATGATTAGGTGGGTATATGGTATGTTTCTGTAACCACTACAGCCACATGCTTGTCCAGTGCAAGATATCTATCAACTTGCATCCCCAGGTCTCTTATTACATCTTAAGTACTTAATGGGTTAACACCTATGTGGTAATTGGTGGGCACTTACTGTATATCCACAGGGGTTGACTATACACTTTTCTGCAATTAGCTTGCTGACATGGCTATGGCACCAGTTGTTTGTTTCTATGTGGCCCTTTTGTGGGATTCTTGTGTCAGCTGGAGGGTCAGATATGGTGGCCAGTTTGTAGTCCTCTGCAAACTTGTTCAGATACAGTCCTTCCATGTTGGCCTGTACCTATGGGACATATATACCAAACAAGGGAGGTCCCAGGTCCAAGCCTTGTGGGATGCCAGTTATATCTGGTTTGTAGTCTGACATGGCTGCAGCATTTCTGACCATGTCAGTTCTGTCCTTGGTCTGGTTTGCAACCCCTCTACTGACATAGGGGTTTATATTTAAGCTGGTGAGCTTATCTATAATGAACACGTGGGGTATTGTATGGAAGCCTTTTGCAAGGTACAGCTAGGCTGTGTGGACCACATTCCCCTCATCAATGACCTTAATGACTGTTTCAAATGAGTCAAACATGTTTAAGGGGCAGGATCTGCACTTAAGAAAGCCACACTGGGTAGGTTCCAGTGTCAGTAGGTCCCCAATATCTTTATGTCTGAGGTACATGCTGATCCTTTCCATAGATTTGCAGACCAAGCTTGTCAGGATTCTGGGGTGGTAGTTTGCAGTATCCATTCAGGCAACACCTTTGTGGAGAAGGACCACGGTTGTTGTACACTGTTCTTTGGGTACATATCCTGTGGTAAGGCTGACATTGAGCAGTAGTGTTATTTGGCATTCCATTCTTCTTGGAGTCCATGTTGGACTCAGCCCAGGACACCATCTCATACCATTGATGCTGTGTGTTTTGCTTTGTAGATGCTGGCTGTTACCTCAGCATCTGCAATGTCAGGGGGCCAGCACTCTGCTGGGATAGATATTTTGCATTTTGGGGGGGGGGGTTTGCACTGCACCTGTCAGGTTGGATGTTGGCAATATGTGTGTGTGTTTGGTATGTTGTTTGTGATATTTGAGTGATTCAGAGCATATCTGTGAATTCCCAACAAGGTTCCTACCATCAGTTAAGAAAGCCTTGTGATTATCCTTAGTGTCCTGTACAATTTGTATCTTCATAGGTTCATAGGTTCATACTAGGCTATCCACCCTAGGGCATTTATAAGCCTAGCCAGAGTGTGTGTGGCTTTCGCCACCCCTTGCTATGTGAATATTATGGCCATTTAGGATTTACTTTACTGTGCCTCTGTCTACACGTGACACAGTGAAGACCCCCAGTATACATCTACGATCACCCATCCACTTGGCAAGATTCCTGTTGAAGAGAGTCAGTGAGGGGCTCTGCCTAACATGGAGTGGGATTCCGTTCCAGGGTGTAGGGAGCCTCTGGGTTATGTATCTGTCCCTCCAGCACATCCTATTTCATTATGTGTTGAGGTTGACATCTCTCACTCTCACAGTTCCAATGGATTTGGGTTTTCTGGGGTGGAGCATGTCCATTTATCCTGTGTTGGACATGGCCTTTACAAGAGGCATACAACGCCTCTGTGTAGGCAGTATGTGACTGCATACAGCTGGGGTGTCTACAGCCAGGCAGCATATGACATATATTTGAGACCCTTTATCCTCTTGGTGAGGTACCTTTGAGGTCTTTCTAACTGCTGCAGGTGTCGGGTAAGGTACATCCCAAATGAGGCATTGTACTAAATTATGGGCCTGATAAGAGAATAGTATAGGGGCACAATGACCTCTGTTGACGTAGATGTGAATCCTTTCATGATAAGGTGTCCAATATAGACGGTCTTCCTAGCCATGTTGGCAATGTGAGTGTCACATGACAGGTTACTGTCCACTTGTGTCCCTAGGTCCCTGATTACTCCTTCCATACATAATGGATTACCACCTATGTGGTAATTTGTGAGTACCTTGTTTGGTATTTGGTGAGACATTCATACTGTCCAGTGTCTTCAGGACGGCTGAGTGGGTTTCCTGTGTGTGAGAGTGTGGTCTGTAGCATGCTACAGACTGTACAGCAGTTTTGCCTACGGTTAGTTGCACATGGGTGGTCTCCGATGCTTCGTGCATTGTCAGTTACCTGGACGTGTGGGTATCTGTGCTGTATATGGATACTCCCCCACCTTTTATGTTTTGGTCCAGGTTTTGGGGCCATAACGCATGATATGAGGTATAACCTGGTAGTGCTGGTGTGCTGTCAGGAGCCTTGCTGCAGGTTTCTGTCACTGCACGGACATCGATGTTCTCCATACTGGGGAAGGCCTTGGGAGCATGCATGTTGAGGTTTACATGTCTGGCATTGGGCAGCATTACCCTTATGTTTCTTTCCACTTATGTTTTCTAGGGAGGTGGGTTAGTCTTTTCAGCCTTGCCTACAAAAGGCTCTATGGAGGTGACAAGAGCCTTATCCAATATCCAGATGCCCAGGGGTAACAGGTGCAAGCCATCCCTGGCACAGCAGCGTGGCTTGTCAAGCATGACATCCCAAGAAGACAGACATTGAATCCCCTTGGAATGACACCAGTAATTGTGCCACTTGTTACAGCTGATCATTCTGTGTTTGTACTGTGGCATCATTCTTGGTGAGGGTAGGATGCTGCACATGGTCAGTGTCATACCGGCCTGGACTACATAATCGGAGAGCTCATCTATGTCTCTTTTCATGTAGTCCGGGGAGGTATATCTCAGGTCATTCACACCAGCATGGACAATGACTGCATCATATTTCTACTTGCTTTGGGGTGACCTGTGTACTTGTGTTATGTGGTGTATTGTAGCAGCCTACAGGCAGCTTACTGTACCCTTTCCCTTGTTCAGTCTGGTGAGTGGGACAGCAGTGTGTCTGACTATGGAGTCTCCTATTACAACTGTATCAGGCATGTTGTTTCTCCTTCTGGCCTGTGACTGTTTGGCACACCATCTTTGTGTACTATGTGTTGCATGTGCTATGTTTGGAGGTAGTGGTTGCTTGGGTGTCTGCTTTGGAAGCCTCTGTTGATGTGGTGTGTTTGTAATTAGAGCCTCCAGGAATGTTTTTCTGTATTTATGTCTTTGGTTTGCAGTTGTGATAGGTCTATGTGAGACTGGGTTTGTGGTGTGTGTGGTTACCTTCTCTTCCTGACTAGTTTTGACAGTACTGAGTTGAGAGAGCTCAGCCTCCGGTTTGGATAAATGGTTGCATCTATCACATATATTTGTATTTCTTGGGGGGGGGTGAGGGTTGTCTGTGTACCGGGGGCAGGTGTAACATTGCCTCAAGATTCACAGATTCAACTTGTTGTAGCTGGCCTTAGTGGATTGTATGAGTGGACATATTTTATTGCCATACTACTGATCAGAGATTACTTCCCTTTTTAGGTTTGCTCTATCATGTAGTAGCGTCCTCATTCTCTTGCATGGTTTGGTAATGGCTGGGGTCCACCATGCCAGATGCCTGCGTGTATGGCATTGTGTCTTGGTTTTATTTGGGATTGCATAATCCATGCATTCCTGGCAGTGTTCATGGAATGCCTGTATAACAGGTTCTGAGGTGTGGCCCATATTTTGCAACTGCACAGGGCCTTTAATGGATTCCACATCAGTTTGGAGGAGTGCAACTTTTGCTTTACACATGTTTTTCTCTGTGGTTTTCTGGCCAGGGACTGTGGTCAGGATGTGTATATCCAGTGTGATTACTCTATGGTCTGATCCTACCAGTGAGGGATACACTTCTCATCTTGCCATCCCGTATCCATGTTGCTGATTATCACATCCAGTATGCTTACCCCTCTTGTGGGAGTGGTACGTTGTTCCTGGGCATTTTGGTTTATGGATTCTAGGAACCTTTGTCCTAGAGTGTTGGAGCTAGAATAATGCTCCCAGTCTATGTTTGGGTATTTTCAGTCACCCAATATAATGTGGTTTGGAGGGCTTGATATATTCATGTATTCCAACATAGGCCAAGTGCAGTTCCTGGTGTTAGGATGGTAGTCTGCAGCAGGCTATAAACTGGGATGTAGTTTTAGCCACTGTTACTTGACCATGGCTAGTCCATGCTGCTTCTTGTTGTGGTACCAACATGGGGGTGTGGTTATCCTTGACAATTATTGCTAGTCACCCTCCTTTTGTAGCTTGTTCCATGTTTTGAGGCTGTACAGCACAGTATGAGGTGCTGGTAGTGTTAGGATGCTGTTGTGAGCCTTGACCCAGTTTTCTGTTACAGGACAGATATCAACATTCTCCATACTGGGGGAGCTTAGACTGCATGCATCTTGCTGTTTAGACTTCTGGCATTGGGTAGCATTACATCTAGGTTCTTATCCCTTGTGATACCTATGGAGGTGGGTTTGTGTTTTGAGCCTTACCTATTCAAGGCATGCTGTGGGTAACAACAGCCTTTGCCAGTATCCATATGGCCAGGACTGATAGGTGCATGCCACCCCTAGCAGGTGGAGCATCATGTCATGCTCAGCATGTCATCCCAGGCAGGCACACATTGGATCCCCTTTGACTAACAGCAATACTTCAGCCAATTATTGCAATTGATCATCTCATCTTCATATTGTGGCATCATGCTTGGTGAGGGTAGGATGTTAGTCAGGGTCATCAAGTTTGCATATACTACATGGTGTTACATTGTTTAACACATGGCAATCATGCCTCAGGTGGTGCTGCAGGGCTGCCTCTGTTGGATGCACATACTACACTCCCTGTACATGTTTGCGAGCAGGTTATGTAATTTTAGGCATCCCTGTTATTATATCAGTGAGTCAGAGAGGGGTATCATTCCCAGGGTTCCTACTGAGCCAGTGTATGTGCTATGCGTTGCCTCTTTGCCAAGGCCAGGGCATACTGGGCATGCCTCCTTCTGCCTACTGGGGCAAGCTCAGGTTGTTCCTCCTCTGAGTCACGCTCTGCCTGTGATGGCCTTGGCAATGGTGGGGGGCTGTTTGGCCCAGCCCTATGCTGGTCCTGCTGCAGCTGTTTTCGCAAGATCATATTATGTAGCATAGCACATACCATGACAATTTGGGTACATGTAGTTGGTGAGTACTGCAAGGCTCCACCAGATGTGTCCAGACACCGGAACCATGACTTGAGCAGCCCAAACACACGCTCTATTACATTACGTGTTTGTGCGTGTGCCTCATTATGGCGTTCCTGTTCAGGTGTGTGTGCATTTCTGATGGGTGTCATCAGCCACGGCTCCAGTGCATAACCTGCATCCCCCACTAGGTGTCCATGTGGGATGTCCCCATTGGCAAATGTCTGGTACAGCTGTGTCAAATGCCAGATATGGGAATCATGGTAGCTCCCAGGGCAGCCAGCACACACATTCATTATTATGCCCTGGGCATCACACATGACCTGGCAGTTGATGGAGGGGAAGCCCTTGCGGTTTATGTAGGCCCTACCCCGCTCACCAGCTGGTGCTTTGATGCATATGTGCATGCAGTCTATTGCACCCACTACCTCAGGGTATTCCGCTATTTGCTGGAAGAGATGCATATTGCTGGCCAATACCTCACGGGCATTGGGGAAATATACATGATCACCGACATGTGCTGACATGGCATCCAGGAACTGGTGCAGTACCCTGGAGGCTGATGCCTGTGATATCCCCATCATATCACCAGTTGGTCTCTGTAAGGTACCTGTTGCTAGTATTCTTAGGCCAACACATACCTTGGTTTCCACTGGGATGGGTTCCCCTCTGTTGGTTCTGTGTGTGAGGCGTGGCCTGCACAGCTCGACAATTTGCTGCAGGAGGTCTATGTCCACTCTATAGCGCTCCACTATCTCCAGCTCATGTAACCCATGTTAGGTGACCCTGAGCCTATACACTCTTCTCCGTCTCCTCACTGTGGGTTGTCTGGCACCATTTGCATTGTCACCACCCTCAGCAAGTCACCTATGTCTCCTTATGACAGCTATGGCAGCCTCTAGCATTTCTGCTCTGAGTTCAGCCTTTTCAGTTTTCACTTCTAATAGCTTACTCCTGTCTTGCAGTGTCTCTTGAGAGAAACATCCTGCACTGCTGTTTGCAGAGTTTTAAGTGCTGGGCTGGGCTACTATTCAGCCTGTGTAATTGCCTGCTTCTAATTGTTTTCACCTGCTAGCTCCAGCAGTATTCCCTGCTAGCTTCCTACTAATTCTGTTGCTTCCTTTTTCCTTTCTGTTTCCTCAGGGGGGAGCAACGCGCATACCAGCGGAAACACGCTCACAGTGGCTTACACGTGCGCACACATGCTTACACAGTTTAGAATCTACTTATCCGGGTCAAAACGCAAGCACACCGGCACAAACAGTCTTACAAGTCTGCCTACAGGCTCCCACATGCTCGGTCTACCTTACACGCGTGCACACTGCCCTATTCATGCCTCATGGCGCGCACATGTGCGCATGCACGCCCAGCAAGAAACTTTGGTGTTGGCAACAGTGTACACCTTCCATTTCCTGACTTTCCCATGCTTATTTTGTGGCACTCCCCTTTCCATGATATGTGTCTGACATCTGTCATGTAACACTGACCTCCAATGAACTGCATTTCTTTCTGCCATTCCCCCCTGTGATGTCACCTATCTCCTACTCAGTTCCTCCCCCTTATGTAACTCTTACACTACTCAGAATGTGCTCATTTGCTAAGTGACAGTGGAATTCAGTATCCTAACACTCATTTACATCAGATTGCCTACTAATGCTTAGTTACATGTCTTAGACTCAGCTTCCCCCCTTAGCAACCACTAAACGGTGGCCATGTTGTTTGTGGTCTGCTGGTCCCTGCATTGTAAATCCATGTATTGCATAAAACCCACATTTGTGGGTTTATAACCTTCATTTTTATGTTTTATATAGCACAGCCCATTTGCACGGGGCTGCGCTGCGTTTAAACATCGGCGATTTCCGAAAAAAATATATATTTATTTCTCATTTTTGCATCGGGGTACCTTGCCAATGGCCACATATTTGGCCATTGGCATGCTGCCTGACACATATGCACCCTTTATTTGGAGCTGACATGGCTCCATTGTGTTATTTGCAGAAACGTATTCAGTTGTCAACTGAGTACATTTCTGCAGCTAACACGGCTCTTACACAGGCTGGTTTGATCTTCGTGGATTGCTAATCTACCTCATTTGCATGCCTTTCGGCTGCAAGTGAGGTGATTAGCATATCCATGCCCAGTCCATGTAAGAGACGTTTTAGCTGGTCTCTTACACAGAATTTCGGGCTGTTTCTGGATCGCGAGGGCTGCATGGAGTCTTACACTACTCTTAGACTCTGTGCAAGCCTTCGTGAATCCTGCCCTGTATGTTTACCCATAGGAGGGGGAAAACTATTGGAGATTTTTAAAATCATTTAAAAAAATGTTTATTTTGATGCCAACAGACAGTGATCTATAGAAGGTGTACCGTTGTTAGGTTGTTTTCCTTGTGGACATTGTACAGCTTGCAAACATGTTGTGAAAATAAAACAATTTTCATCTGCTAATACATCTGTTGTATGTGATATCTGATGTTTTTTTTTAACTGTGTTTCTGAATGGGTTGTTTATTTAGTTGAAATTCATTGTTCTGCTTTTTATGTAGGTCAAAGATCTAGACAGCTCGAGTTATGTATTTCTGAACATTTAAGTGATAGTCACAATAAAAGAATGTCCAATGTTTATATAAACATGTTTTTCAACATCCCACAGCTATATTTAAGTTTACTGCTATTGACCGTATTTGTATTAAGGGATATAATAAGCTGGATTGGCATGATATTTTAAATCAAAATGAATATTTTTGGATTATTAAATTAGGAGGATTATTTTCCCTGGTTTAAATGATGTAATTTGATTGACAGCAGGGAAAGGGAGTGTGTCAGATTGTTTTGATATATTTTGTGATTGTGTATGGTGTTTTACACTTTTTACTTTTTGTATTTTGCACTGAAGAAGGATTTTGCCGAAACTGGTATGCAAGTTCTCCTGTACTGGTGTTTATTATTGGATTAAACAGTTAATTATATTCACCATTGGTTGTGCTAGCCAGGTTTTGTTTTCTTTCAAGACTATCTAACCCAACACCACCAACAAGCAGTAAAATGGCAAAACTCCTTATCTTCCCTCCTACCTATCATCCTAGGGGGTCCCCCAAGCATCCATTCTTGGGCCTCTTCTTTTCAACATGTTCATCAACCAACTCCAGAAAGCTACCTGGCATGCCACTCTAGTCCAGTACACTGATGACACCACTCTAATCTGCTCTGCCCCATCACTCCCTCAACTCCAGGAATTGACACAATAGTCCTTTACCGCTGTTGAAACCTAGTTAGCCAACTCTCAACTAATATTTAACTCCAATAAAACACAGCTAATGATATTCTATCCTACTAGAGCCTTAGACACCATACAAATATTCACAATATTCTCAACTAATAACACCCCTATCACACCTGTCCCACATATCAAACTTCTCGGGGTTATCATAGATCACAACATGGAATTCAACATGCACATTGCACAGACAATAAGAAAGTCCATAAAAAACTCGGAACCCTATATAGATGCAAAAAGTACCTCACCAATGACAGTAAAGCCACCATTGCAAGAACCCACCAACTATTCACAGCCTTCTATGCCTCCCCAAAAATCATCAGCCTAAACAAAGCAGACATTAACAAACTAAACACCTGCTACAATAAAATAGCTAAGTTTGCTACTGACTCACGCTTCGAGACACATCGCTGCATAGCAATCAAGCAACTATCCTGGCTAGAATTACCCAACCTGCTCACATATAACCAGCTTACAATAGCCTAATAAATTCTATATTATCCCTATAGAGTTCCTGCTCTTCAAGGTCTACTTAATATCTACTCTAACAAATGCCTATTAAGATCCACCAATAAAGCACTGTCTGACATAGACAAAAGCAACAATAGCTCTGGGGACTCATTGTTTTCCATTTCTGTTGCAAAAGCATGGAATACCTTCCCTGTAGATATTAGGACCACTGAAAACAAAAATAATTTAAAAACACTCCTCCGGTCCCATTTACATAGTTCTTGGTTATGTAATTGTTTTGACCCTGGGTAGCTTCACTTAATTAGAGCATATCATACTTTAACCTTCTATGAAAGCTTCCAACAACTCCTTTCTATGCTCTTTCTCAATCAGTTTGAGCACTAGCCACTGATGAATGTAACCAAATGACTGAATAAAATGTCCTTTCAACTGTATTGTTTATTGTAACAAACTGTGCTCCTTATAGTATATTTACTTTTTGCTCCTTTCTTGGCCTTGAAACTGTACCTTATTAACTTTTTGTCTCCATACTGTACTTTATTAACATGTTTGTTGTATTTACTGTATTTGCTGTTATAATCTTTGTGAAACTTTTCTCCCTGGTCCTCCACTGAAAATGGGATCCATGCCCAGTTGGATTTTCCCAGTAAACAAATGTAAAGTTAATAAATAAATAAACATGCCTAAGAAAGAACTGCCAAGTAAATCAGAGCTGGCATTTTGATGGGAAGAAGTGTATTAAGCTACCACAATGGACAGCTAGTGTTACAAAAGGTGCATTACTGACATGGTGGACATCAGAGCCAAGGCAGACTAGTGTGGCATAGTTCATGTGTCTCCACTCTTGCAGCCAAGCAGAACCTAGCTACCATAAGAGATAGCTTGCAAAGGGCCAGCACAACAAAGTTCCAGCCTAGTTCAATATAGAAATGCTGAGGAAATGAGATAGGAAAGTAGAAAATGAAATATAGTAAGTAGAGGAAAACACACAAGGGTAACCACAGGATAAGACAGGTGAAGGAAAGAAGGGCATTTTTATTTCTGGTTTAGATAGCCTATTTTGAATACATAAGGAAAAGGGATATAAGGATAGTAGGATGGGTGTAGAGGAAAGTACAGAAAAGAACAGGGGGAAAAGGGGTGGTGACAAGGGCAGACAAACATAAAATGCAGACGCATGTAGACAGGGATGGTATGCATTCAAAATGTGGAAATGGCAGTGGATAGACATAGACTGGCCAAGGGTGGATGGCTGTTGTTGGGAAGGATTAGACAATGAACAGGGTAGGTGCAATGACACTGTAGGGAGAGTATACCAGTATACTGACAAAACAATAACTAGATGCCAATCTGGTCGAGAAAGCAACACACCACCTTCAGTTGTTGCTATGACTGATGCATTAGAAAGGCTGCATCTCTGGGGGTCTGATGGTGGAGGCAGGTGGATCGTACAACTCAATGCATTATGCCAATATGTGCTCCATATTGCTGAAGTGCATATGTAACTGTCTGTTCTGCTCCCTATTGAAAGATGGAGATTTGTAATTGTGATACCTAGAATTATGGGGAAAAAAGAATGAAAATACAGGCAACAGCAAATGTCAATAATTGCTGTTCTTTTTTTAGGGTTGATTTTTACTAGCACAAGCCTCTGCTCCATCCCCAAATACTCCCAATGTAGGAGGTGCACCTTTACACCCCCACTACTTACATATAGTAACTCTGGAATCATCATAACATTGGGAAAAGGGAATAATTTCAGATGCAGTCATCTCAGACATAATATACATAAATCCAAATTTTCACACACTCAGTGTTAAACTCGGAAGTTGCAGAATTATAAATTGTCACATGTGCATCCATCTCAGTTGACACCAGCCTCCATAAATGATGCCATGAAATGATGGGGGACTACTCTGGGTCATTGTTAGAAGAGCAAACAGCTACATTTTTCCTGTTCCCTTTTGCAAAATAGCTATAGAGGCCATCTGGTTCCTCCTTGTAATTTTCATCAAGGAACTCTGTCCACCTTTTCTGTGAGGCAGACCTGGTGATCACTGGTTACTCAGCACTAAGGCCACATCAACTGTCTCACTGTGAAATGGCTACTGATGTCCTCATTGTCTATCAGATCTGGAGGATGAAAAAATATAGAACACATCAGTACACACAAATGATACATATAACAATGTCAATTGCACAGTGGAGTGCCACTCACACTATATATGCCACACTGTCAGGAGAGTTGTTCCTACCTCCTGTAATATCCCACCATGTTCATTTTTTACTCTTTTGCTGTTATAAAATAAAGATAATGCATACATCAGGGAATATTGTATTGGGTGGGATAGGAATGCTTACAATGCATGAATGTTGTCTACTTGTCCCTCACCCTAACCTCTTCCTCCCCTGCTGAATCAGGTTAGGGAGGTGCCACTGCAAGCCCTGATGGTGACGTCAGTACTGTCTACCATAATGCCATAATGCCAGTATCATCACACATCATCCAGGCAAGCTCATGCCAGGCATCCACATAGCACAAGGGGCCCATCATACCACCATAGTCATAGCTACTAGAACTCTTTGTCCAGGAAGAATGACTGTTTTCTTCTTGGCATCCCACGCAGGATCCCTACAAATAACAATGCCTGAGGATGTTATGACCCCTACACTGGTTGCTTCATGTAGAAAATTGGTAGTCCCATGTGCACGGATGCACATATGAACATCACATGATGTGTAACATAGCACAGCAACATTGTACTGCCAGACCTTTGCAGCACAATGCTAGGATGCTAAAAGTTCATACAGACCAAGTGAGGAGCATAAAAGATGCATGTTGCCTAACAGCCACACCAGCAATGGCACTACATTTACTCATTATCACAACCTCAGCACTACAAGGCCTTTACTAGCATAATATAATGTGCTGGTACAATTTTGCATGAGAAAATGTAGGTCATTACATTCTACAAGGGAATACCTGTTGGCTAAGTAGACTTCCTGTGTATCCTACACCTTTCCCATATACTCATCTTTACAGGAAATTACCTTATATGCTTGAATTGAATAAAATCATCATTGATCCTAGTACTTCATTTCTAAAGTTGTGGTACATATGCATACTTAAAACAAAGCAGTAAAGTGGCATTTACAAGCTGGCATGATTTACTAAGCATGCACAATGAAATGGTCATAACAGAATGTATAGACCTACATTTATTATGCAGCATTTGCAAAACATAATGAAAAATATGAGATATGTTCCATGTTTACATTAATAATGCAAAGTGGAGTGTGATACTGCCATATCAGGGTGCGTATGTCATCAGTGTGTATTAGTATAAATAAATGACATGAAAAAATTGTGAATAATGTGAAGATGTTCTAGAAAGTAATTGCTTTTTTGGTAAAGCAGTTATGGCTATTTGCTGTATTTTCATAAATGCATTAATTTTGTAAAAGCCATGGGAGTGGAACCTACAGGTGAACAAATAGTACAATATTATACACAATGTTGCCAATGACACTTGCTGTCATTAACACACATGGTTATATAAATTAATATTGTTTTAAAAATTATGAAAATATATGCAAAATTTTCATAGATTATGCAATATCATGAAATAGCAGTATGTTACAGCCTCTTTTCATACACCATTGAAAAGCTCTCGAACAGCTGAACAATTTTCCCCTGATATCCTGGATCTACCTTCCACATATTCAGTGATATATACATTTGTTTAACTATAACCCTTCCATTTTTTTCTTAAATCTGCAATATAAAATCATCATCTACAAACAGACCTTTGATTGTAGCCAGTGTTTTGCTCCTTGCCTACTGAAGAGCAACCATATTTTATATTTTTGTAAGTCACATAATTTGCCTGATAATGTAATGTCATAGTTTCAGACCTCATATCCTTTAGAAAATGCATGCTAATGTAGGACCTAATTCTATTGACTTTCTCAATTTATGAGCAATATTTAAAAGCTGTCCCTAATTTTAGGCCATTGTCCCACCCATTATTTTTGCCTTTATCAGATTTCTTGAGCTAAGAGTTTGATTAGTATGGTGCTGCTACTGGCACTCATTTGCCATACTCATTGCAGTAAACGGTGCAGTGGTGCAGCAGTAGCACTGTCACCTCGCAGGAAGAAGTTTTCCAGTTCGATTCTCGGCTGGAGTGCCTTCTGTGCAGAGTCTGCATGTCCTCCCTGTGTTCATGTGGGTTTCCTCCCACGTTTCTAATACATGCATCTGGACCATTTTTCCCCAGACCTCCACTGAAAATTGGCTTAATTCCAAGTCGGACTTTTCAGGTAAACAAATGTTAAATAAATAACCATCTATGAATCAATGTCAAGATTCAGCAGACTGTTGTTTTAATATTAAGTAAATAATAAAAAAAGTGATACAAAATAATTACACTGACTAATTGACCACTGGAATAAGTTACCACTTAAATGAAACAGAATAAAGTGACAGTAATTTCAGATGATCCCATAGGACAGATGCTGAAGACATTGAATTTTCCTTGTGATTTCTGCCTTGCATAAGGCAATCTCTGACCCTGCTTTCTTGGAAAGGCTGCATATCCGTAAGTCAAATGGTGCACAGGTTACTTGCTCTAAAAACCTTAATCTGGTATGTGACATTAATAAAACCTGCTGGAGGGACAGATTTGTCTCCCAGAGGTTACCACACCAGACTCCCAGTTCATGTCAAACAAAGTACCACATTGGCCCTCTTCAAATGCAATCTGAACGATTGGATGGGTGACCGTAAATTCACCTCATGTCTCTCTTGGGAGGGGCAATAGGTGCTAATCACTGAAATAAGAGTAAGAACTTGGCTAGGCATGTAAGGGCCCTAGGGCCATTAGCCTAGTAACTTCCTATGATCCTATGAGCTCATGTTGTACCAGAAAAGTGCCAAATGTGGGCCACTTCACTTATCCAGGTAACAAATAAAAATGGTGTTGCTCTTGTTACTTCTTTTATTCAGGCCAACACTGTTATTTTTCTACAAATACTACAAACGGATTGAAACTTGTAGGAGTGGTAGGAACAGAACCTGCAAACATCGTGAAAGTATGCTGCATGTCACAAGACTGGATCATGATATACAGCTAGAAATTTAGTGCATAAGCTGCTTGAGGAAATGTTTTGCATCCAGTTTGCAGAGTCTGTGTTTAATGCAACATAAGTATTCTCAGAGTGTTCTGCGATGGTATCATTGTAAAAAATACATGCTGGTATTCCCAGAACTTGTTAACAAAAGCATTATTAAATACTACTTGAGTACTTTTATAGCTATTACTACCCCGTGGCTTTGATTGCTACCATTCTGTGCCTTTTTCAGATGCTGTTTTATAAGTGTTGTTGAAAAGGTGATGAATAGATGCATACACAATGCATGTTTATACCTATAGCAGCTTGCATTCTTGTGCCTGTATATGCTTAGAGTGTGATAATGAGCATTTTCTGTGAAAACAGGCCTTCCCCTTTTCATTACTGCATTTAATTTTGTGCTGGAACACAGTGTTGATACGTACAATGCAGACATACTTACTGGACCACAGAGTGCAAATGATGCTAGACAGGTACTGCAAGACGGAAAATTTTATTACAGAAAAAGATGATAAGGAACAGGTGCTCCCCTGGCTTCAGTATGTTGGGCCCTGCAGGTTATGTGCAAGTTACCATACTGCAGGGATATCATGTTACAGACACCACATACAATTCACGAGTTGTTTACAACACTTACACAAATAATAAGGCCAAAGTATAATAATTGTATAATGAATTATTTAAGTAAGCACTAGCACTTTAAGGTATGAATGGAGACAACCATGTGACTAAAGAAGAAAGTATAAATGAACTGTTTTAATTAAATTGCATTGTTCTGAAGAAGTCTGAATTGATGAAAGCGCTTAACCGAATGGTTTTAATTGTTTTCTAAAAATATAAAAAAGTTTTTAAGTCTAAGAAGGAGTCACTGATTGTCGTGGTGCTGGTGCAATATCTACAAGTGGAAACAGACGCCCTTTTGCTCTTTTTACATTGTTGAACTGTTTCTACAATTCGTTTTACTTACACAAATCATAGATTACAGAGCAGCATTTCTGTTTCACATATGATGCTACACCAGTCTCTGGTTGGGGAGTCTTTATAGGTTCATCATTTGTTACTAAGCTAATGAACAGTAGGGCCCCAAAAAGTCTAGCCATGTACCCCAAACCCTCCTGCATGCCAAGTATCATGGGTGTCTATATGGGGGGCATGTTAGTAGGGAGTCACTTAAGGGATCATCATTAGATGCATTCTACCAGCTTCTGAAAAGGTACTCAGTAGGTGGCCCAAACAAACTATATTAGGATGAAAGGTAAACATAGAAATATAAAGAGGATAGCCAGACACCCTTCATAAGCGACGTCGGCACCAACCTGCTCACCAGTCCACAGGACATCAAAGGCAAAAGGAGTGCTTCCAGCAGTTTCTGAATGAAGAAACCCCCCCGAGAAGCAATACTGCCCCAGAGACAGCCTATGTTGAAAGAAGAGGAGGAGCCTACCATAGGAGAAGTAAGAACAGCACCAAAGAAAATGAATTCAGTGAAGGCAGCAAGCTCAGATGAGGTCAAAGCAGATATAATTAAAACACTGGGTAAGATAGGGGGAAAATGGCTTCTGAAGGTACTTATAGCAGTTTTGTATAGAAAGGTGTATCCCAGATGACTAGGGAATAAGCATACTGGTTCCAGCGTTGAAGAACAAAGGGGACAGTGACTTCTGTAGGCAGTATAGAGGTATCAAACTCCTTTCATGCTGCATGAAAGTTCTGGAGATGGTGACTGATAAACTAATACACAGAGTAGTAGATAGAGTACAATGGAAGAAAAGTAGTTCAGATTCAAAACAGGATGCAACACAAATGACACAATGTTTGCACTGAGACTGACACTTGAGGTGAAGACATAGATGAAGAAAGAGTCAGTCTGAGCATTCCTAGACTTGGAGAAAGAATATGACATGGTCCAAAGAAAGCTGATTTGGGCAGTACTGTGGTGGTTCTAAGCCCCATAAACATCTGTAGAATTAGTGTAGGCTATGTACAAGGACCCAGTGACTGAAGTACAAACAGTGTTCCATCTCACAGAGGCGTTCCCAGTGTGGGTGAGTGTGCACAGGGGTTCATCTTACAGCCCACTGCTGTTCTTACTGGTGATTGACTACATAAGCAAACAGGTTGGGGGGGAATCAACAATGATGGCTTATGCAGATGGTGTGGCATTACAGGCAGACTCTGGGTAAGAACTTCAGCAAAGGATAAAGGAATGTAATGCAAAATTAGAGGCACATGCAATGCAAATGAGTACAGATAAGACAGTTATAATTTCAGCAAATGGGGGAAAGCAGAAGAAAATGAATACTAAGATAGATTGGATGATAGTGGAACAGATTAACAGCTTTAAGTATCTGGGATGGGTGGTTAAGGAGAAGGGAATTCTGAATGAAGAGGTTAAAGTTATGACCAGAGGGGCTGCAGCCAGCTGTCACAGAGGGTCAAAGTATTATATGACAAAAGAATGGTAAAAAAGCTAAAATGTAAGGTGTACAAAATAATGGTGTGACCAGTGCTACTGTATGGTACTGAAGCCTGGGCAGTAAGCAGAGCAGAGGAAGAAACTAGAGGTGATGGAGATGAAGTACCTGAGATGGATGGTAGAAAGAATACTGTGGGACAGACAAAGACGTGTGGACATAAGAACAGAAGCCAAAGTAGCTCCAATCACAGAAAAGGTCAAAGACAACACATGCAGAAAAGCAGACGACAATCTGATGAAGAAAAATTGGGACTGCTAGTAAAAAGGAAAGAGGAAATGAGGGTATCCAGCAAAGAGGTAAATGGATTGTGTGATAGAAGACCTGTGACAGTCAGGCATAAGTGCCGAAGAAAGTAGGAGAGTGGCATTGAATACTGTGAGATGGTGACAGGTGGCACAAGACCCTGATCCCATGTAGAAAAAGGGGGTTGATGATAATGAACTAAAGGGTTTTGTAGGGGATGTTAGTTAGGATAATACTTTTCTTAATGATAACCATAACAGACACGGGGGCCATACCAACTGTATATTTATGCTTTCCCGTCGAATTGTCAAGTATTCATTTGAACAGGGTCATTGATGAACTTTATTTTACATGGATAGCGAGCATATTCCATAGCACAGGGATCCTTTGGGATGTAAATCTGCCTCTCCAGCATGTTCTGTTTATGTCACAAGAGAAATTAAGATCCCTGGATCTGGTGCTGTCTGATTTGCATATGTGTAACAAATCCATCATAGCTGGGTCTGATGAAGCAGGCAAAGATCCTTCCTCAGCAGCCTGTAAAAGACTGAATATAGATACAGAACATTTCAGTGATCAGTGCAGAATAAGGTATTCATGCACTGAATTGTCCTTGTGAGAAACCTTTGTGGGTGTTTCAACTGTCTGGTTAGATACATGCCAAAGGGGCATAGCACTCAATGACTAGTCTGATAAGGGCCAAGTAGACTGGAACTATAACTTCCTTGGACCTGGATGACTTACCTTTATTTATAAGTTAGGTGAAATAGAATGATTTTCTTACTGTCTTAGCTACATGCTGGTCAAAGGCCAGATGGCTGTCTACATATGTTCCCGGATCCCTTACTACTGGCTCAACTTTTAGAGGTGTTTTATCAATGGAGTCATTAACTTAAGTTGACAGTTTCCCAAAGGGCATTATAATGCACTTTTTTGCATTGAGTTTTAAGCTTTGACACCAGTCATGTGTCTGTGTTAAACCCTCTTGCAAGATGTTGGTGTCTTGGGGGGAATCTATAATAGCTCCCAATTTACAGTAATCTGTGAACTTAGTGAGCTAGAGGCCTTGAACATTAGCCTTGATTTCCAAGAAGTAGAGTCCAAACAAGCCTGGAGTACTCCACTGTTGACCCATCTCTTGGTGGAGGTGGTCTTACTGATCATGACTTCTTGGATCCTGCCTGTGAGCCAGCCATCAATCCATCAAATTATGTAGGGATTTATGCCTAGTTCAGAGAGCTTATCCAGGTGAAAATACTCAATATGCACTGTTTTACCCTTGTCCTTTGCCTTGGTGACCCTCACAAAGAAGACATTCTCCCATGTTGGTGAGTACCAGATCCAGTAGGTTTGATCCCTTCACTGGAGTGTGCATTATCTGTTCCAGGGTGTTTGCATTAATAAAGTCCAGGAAGTGTTGTGTCTGTGAGTCTGAGGCAGTGTAAGTTTCCCAGTTTATAGCGGGGTAGTTAAAGTCACCCATAAATTGAATGCCTGGTTGGATGTTGAGTGCTTCTAGTAGGTTTAGGTAAAAGTCATGAGATTCTTGTAACATTGATGGTGACATGCAGCTAGCCATTACACGGTGAGGCACCTTTTCTATGGTGACTTGCACGTGGATGAGTTCCATACTACCATCCTGTTTAACCAACCAAGCAGTATGTTTACATCTCCACCTTTGGTCTCACTCTGTGCTGTTGTTTGTCTAAATGTGTGGAAGGCACTGTGGCCTTGTACTGCTGGAGTTCTTTCTATGTTTTAAACCAAGTCTCGATCATCATGCAGATGTCTGCATTCTCCAGAGTGGTCAGGACTTGAAGGGTGTAGATTTTTTTGTTTAGGCTCCTGGTATTGAGCAGAAACACCTTAAGGGTGCTTGTAGACTTTTTCTCTATTTTGGTAGTTTTGTCTTTTTGTCATTGACTACAAAAAAGGCTTTAAGTGGGTGGATAATGTCTTGGCCAATATCCAAAAACCTGGTGGGACAGGTGCAGCCTATCTTTGACAAAGTAACATGACCTGTTGACCCTGACCTCCATGCTGATAGATATTGGAGCCTTCTGTATTGACACCAGAAACTAAGCCAATTAATAAAATCAATCATTTTATGTTCATACTGTGGTATCATCATTGCTGTAAGTAGAATGCTGCTCAATGCATACATTATGTCTATTTTTAAATAGTACTGTGAGGCATGTCTCAGGTCATTTACACCTACATGGAATATGATAGATTCATATTGGCACCAGTGGTGTAGAGACTTGAGTATGTGCATAATATTATGGAGCCCTGCTCCATATAGGCAACTAACCTTTATCTTCTCCTTGTATCATGGCAAGTGGGGCATCTGTGTGTCATACAATATTGTCCCTAATTACAAGAGTATTAGGTAAAGTATATGCTTGCCTTATGGGCTTTGCTCTTGGGGGGGCTATTGGGTGTAGGCTTATGTGAGATGTTTGGTGTTGCTTTTGGTGTGTGTTTTAGTGATTGATGAAGAGTAGTGTTGTCATTAGGCAGCTTTGCAGGTCTGTGAGATTTCACTAACTCTGCTTAATTCACCATTCTGCAGGGTGATTTGGAGGCAAACAGAACCAGAAAAGCCAACAAACAGAAAAGTGATGATTGTTTGCCTAAAACGAAATAAATTCTTTAAATTTCACAAAAACAATAGCAATCACTGTTTAAAGCAAATGCAAGTGAAAAATGTTTATAAAAAGCATGAAGGACTGAGGGTTGAAAAGAACAAGCTGCATATTGTGGGGATCAGTTGCTCCCTGGGTAGGTAGAAGGACATCTTTATGGAGATAGCTGTGGATATATTAAGGTAGTTTCCCTGACTGTGTGCTGATCAGGGGAATCTATGTAGTCATTAAGGACAGCATGGGAAGCTTGGGAATGGGTGAGTAGAAAGACTGGAATGTAGGGAAGGTGAATCCTGACTTTGTTTAAACAGCAGACTAGATAGCCTTAGTGTCTTTTTATAGGTTCATAGGTGTTTACAAGGCTAACAACCACAAGAGTCTTTTTAAGGCTAGACATGGATCCGAAATCCCTGACAAGTTGTGGTAAACTTGATAAGTCTAAGCAGAGGCTTGGGAGATGAAACATTTACAAGCAGTGACCTGGGGGATGAACCATTTACAGGCTACCATTGCTCATTAGAGGCATAGGTGCCAAACCAGGGATGCATTTCCTATTCCCCAGCAAACTACCAGGTTACACTTGAACTGGATTAGAGAGAAACTTTGCTTTCCATGGATGGGAGCCTTTTCCAGAGATGAGGTAGTCTCTGGGATACATACCTGCCTCTCCAGCAGGTCCTATTTATACTACAGGAAAGGTTTAAATCTTTAAAATGGATAATTCTGGTTCTGTTTGTTTTGCTGATATGCAGGAGGTCTATAAGAGTGGGATCTGACAATACCTTGTATGCCAGGCATAAATCTCCCCTCAACAGCCTGTAGGAGACAGCATACAGGGTACGGCTTTGATGCAGTCTGCATAAGACATATTACTTCTACCCTGTATTCTTTTAGTGAGGAATTTCTGTGGATGCACCATTTGTTGGACATGCCTGGTTAGGTACATACCAAAGGGGACACTGTACTCAATGAGAGGGCTGATGAATGCTGAATACAATCGAATAATGACTTTCTTGGACCTAGATGCCATACCTTTGTTTATAAGTTGCACAACATAGAATGATTTCCTCAGTACAATAGACACGTGATAGTCAAAGGCTAGATTACTGTCTATGTGTGTCCCCAAGTCCCTGTCTACTAGGCCAACTCTTAGGAGTATGTTGTCAATATGATACTTACCAGGGCTGGATGACTTCATGAAAGATACCTTATGCATTTCATGGAAATTAGTTTCAGTCCATGGTTCTGACACAAGTTGCTTGTTTGAGTCAGCTCTTCCTGGAGAACATTTGTATCACTCTGGGATTCAATGACAGCTCCTAATTTGCAATCAACTGAAAATGTAGTCAGACAGAGTCCAGTGACATTGGCCTTGACTTCAGAGAAGTAAATGCTAAAAAGAAGCAGTCCCAACACTGATCCCTGAGGGACTCTGCTTGTGAATGGCCTCTTTGAAGAGGTGAACTCCCCGATTCTAATGTCCTGGGTCCTGTCTATAAGTCAGCTGGCTATCCATCAGGTGGCCTAAGGGTTTGTACCAACCTCTTGAGTTTGTCAACAATTCTCCAGTGGGGTATTGTGTCAAATTTCTTGACCAGGTGAAGGTAGGCAGTATGAACCATTTTGCCCTCATCCATTGCTTTGGTGACCTTCTCAAAGAAGTTCACCACATTGAGTAGGCATGACCTCCCCTTGACAAAACCAAATTGGTCTAGGTCCAGTGTCTGGAGATTTACTATGTCATTAGAAATCGCTTCCATAATAATTGTTTCCATAGCTTTGCATATGAGACTAGTGAGACTTATGGGTCTGTAGTTCCTGGGGTCTGTAGATGTGAAGAGGGATGACTGTTGCTGTTCTCGTGCCATTAAGGAAATTCAATGCACTTTTCCATACTTTTCATGTTTTTCAAATGCGCTTTCCCTTTGCATACCTGCCATGTAATATTCTGTAGGATTGCTCCAAATAACACATTTGTTGGTCCTTTATGTATAGTTTCTGAAAAATCTTCCTAAACCAAAATGAGACTGTCAGCCACATTCACCTCTGTTATCTTACTTTCTTATATCGGTTCACCAGTGTCAATTGTTTCTGTTTGCTGTGCACTACTCCTTTTCCATCAGGTGCTGTCTTCATCTCTTACAATCAATATGCCTTATACAGTGTCCATCCATTTCCCACTCTCTGTCCTGTTATCCAGCAATACTCTAACCTGGTGCTCATAATGTCTCTTTATTTTATAACTGTACGTATTTCCATCCATAGGTACTGTTTGCATGTTTGACAGTGTGGATTGTGTCTGATGTGGTTTGAAAAAAAAGTGTAATCATGCCCTAATCTAGCACTATGGGTTCGTTGTATAATACAGGGTCCTGCAAAACCCTGTGATACCTATTTGCTGCAGTAGCCTCATGGCATACTGTAGATGGGCAATGGGAGCTGTACAATTAACTGTGCAGTGTCCACATTGGACTATACTGTCATAGCATATTAATTCATCTGCTACTGTTCACACAGAGCTGCACAGCCACCTATGGCCCACACAAAGGTAGAAAGCCTCCTGAAGCTGGAATGACCATTAGACATGCTAATGGCATTTCTACTGAGTTCTTTAATCTTCAGGATTTTCTTTTTCAGAATCATAGAATGCACAGTGCTGCATATTACAGAATGCACTGATGAATAATTGGCAAAATTGTTGTATCTCAAAACATGCTAATAAACTACAAGATGAATTATTTAAAATTTACATTTGGTGAATTAACTATAACTTTATATACAATGTCATACAATTTGAAAAATATAGTACTGCTAAGTTTAGAAAAAATATGAAGTTTGATTATAAAAGAAATGAGCGAGTTGTAAAAGCTGATAGCATAAATTGAAGACCTAATGATCCAAGTCAATGGGGTCTATATTATATTGTCAATACGGCATTACAGCGAATGCCGTTTCAACGACAAATATATAGCAAAATCCAGAAACAGCGAAACCCCAGGCCACCGATTTTTTTCCTAGGGAATAAAATCGATAGACCAACAAGACACAGCACACCAGTAAAACATTTCAAAGTGGAGGGGCTTCCCACCTCCAAAATTAAATATACCAATTCCGAGATTGCACTACAGTGGGGTAAAGGGCAATGTCATGGCTCAGGCCAAGCGATTTTGTCCCTAGGAAAGAAATCGCTGACCTGAGCTTTCGCTGTTTAGGGATTTTGCTCTATATTTGTCATCAAAACAGCATTTGCTATAATGCCATTTCAACAATATAATATAGACCCAAGTTAATGACATCTGACTTTGACCAATGTGTTACCACAGTAATTAAAAAAGGTTTATTATGACTATCCACATGATATTTAACAGTTTACCTGGGGAGTCATTTTCCTTAGTGGATTTTAAAATATTCCATGATTAATAAATATGATTTGATATTATTTTCATTCATTCCGACTATTAAGCACTTCTAAAAATGTACAGACACTAGCAACAAGATAAATTCTAAGGTTGGAAACCTGAACTATTTAGAAGGACTACTGGAGTTGCCACAATATTCAGAGGCATATTAATTTCTAAAGTGTATTTTTTGCCTTGCCATTAGAACAATGTAAGACTATGTTCAGTCTGATCTCATATCAGGAGTGCATGTGGAAGAGCTGACATGAGCAGATGGTAAACATTAAGTGGACTAACACCTATGAGACCTATGGAATAAGTTTCCCTTACTAGAACAGTAAGTAGTGTGATTACAATCTTCAAAAATCATCATTATCATCATTCAGCCCTTTTTTTCTATTTTTTTCCATAAGGCTGGGGTGTGACATCAATTGTTACCATATCTCTCTCGAATCAATCTATTGTCATGCCTTCTGCTGTCCTGCAGACGTGCATGAACCACCACAATCTGTTCTCTATGACCATCTCCGCAACTGGAGCTGTCCCACAGTGTGCATCCTACCACCCATACTCCATCATCTCTAGCTTCCTCACACTGTTTTGTACACTTTACTTTTCAGCTTCTTTAGCATTCATCTGTCACAAACAACCCCAATACTCTTTGCCAATTGGCTGCAGGCCCTCTGATTCTAGCTTTTACCTTCTCATTCAGACTTCCCTTCTCCTCAACTACCACTCACATATACTTGGCGCTTTTAATCTGTTCCACTATTTTCCTTCTATATCGATTTTCATCTTCGTTTATTACCATTACAACAATCTTATCAGTATTCATTTTCATCCCGTGTGTGTTCCTTGTCGCATTATATTCCCTGTTCAATTGATGAAGTTCGTATTCTGAGTCCACCTGTAATGCCACATCATCTGTCTACTGCAGCTTTGTTCTTCTGTTCCCTCTGACAGACTGAGATTATAAATACTGCCCTGTCCTTACACTGGAGTCTGATTGCCATAACCCCGTCACTAATTCTGATGACAAGCCAGCTGTCTTCTGAAGCCTCTCTCTCATAACATTCCCCCACAAATTTTCTCACCTGTCCGCCCTCTGAGTAATAGATAGTGGATCTCAAGCCAAGTGGCTTGGCTGCACTGCCCTTCTATCTTGTCTCCTGGATACGAAGGATGCCCAGTTCCTTATCATCCACTTCCACGCTGCATCCTGTCAGTGTAATTATATTGAATGTAGCAATCCTTAATTCATGTTTGGCTGTTGATTAGCTTTATGTGCATCTTTTGTTCAGCAGACTTATCCCAGGTAGCCCAAGGTGTGCAACATTATTGTGGGGAGATTATGGTAGCACATAGACCCCAGCCACCATTTGCATGGGTTTCTGGTGCAGGCCAGAGTAGGCTGGGTCCTCCGTCTGACTTATCTCCACCAGTAAATTCCATTGCCCACTTTTGGTAACATGACAAAATCACCTAGAGCCAAATTTTGCACTGAGTGGCTTGCCCTGACATAGTACCACAGATGATGCCTAAAGCATTGGTGTACACATCTCTTTACTCAATACGAACCATCTAAAATTTGCCTTGCTGCCCAAATCACCATTTTTGGATGAGTTTGAGGTGGAAGCACCCACCATGTTTTTTGGATGTAGGAGGAACCTCACAAAGACACAGGAAAAACATGCAAACTACAAACAGGCATTAGTCATAGGAAAGGATCATACCTTGTGCATGGGAGGTAAAGACCCTAACTGCTATGCCAGCTGTGACTGTTTAACCAACTGTGGCATAATATAAATGGGATATAGAAAGTATTTATAGGGTCATGGCAATTGATCCATTTGTATGCAATTATGTTACAAAACTGATAATGCAATGTATGATTCTGTGAATGTATATTAAACTCTCCCATTCCTCATGTCTTTTGTAGTTGTAATAAGCAGCTTGAGCTTTAACATCATAGCCCCATCGTACATGATTTAATCCTTGCAGAAGTTGTTCTGTGTGTGTGTATGTTTGCATTTGTGTGTGCATGGTTTTGTGCATGTGCCCATCTGCATGTGTTACTGCTGATGTGCACATGCAGAACATTATCAGTATAGCACTGAAAGTATTACAATCATGCTAGTGCAACTTTGCACCTGTGATGTAATGCACTTTTTATGTTGATACACAAACTGGCCATATCCGTCCTGTTAATCTTGATATGTTATTTGTTTGCATATGAACAGCACAGCAGTTAGCCATCTGCTACACACTAACATATTACTACTGCAACAATGCAATCCATTTCTCTCTAAGATAGTTGGCATTTTCCTTTCAGTACTGGTTATGTATGACTTTAAATGGACCTATAGTGATTAAATGGTGAGAAAAAAAATGACTGAATGAGTGGCAAATTTGTCATGTATGTGCCTTTCAGTAAAATACACAGCTGTTTTTGTTGCAATTATTTTCAAAGTGAATTGATCATGATTGTTTGTTTTTTGCAGTAAGTGATAAGAAAATGTCTACTTGGTGTGTGAAACCAAGAATGGCATTTTCTTTAATATATTTTATTTATTTGTTTTGACATTTGTTAACCAGGTATGTCTGAATGAGCCAAGGCCCATTTTTAGCGGAGGCCCCAGTAGGAATACAGTCAAGTTAGAGTTACAGAATTAAATAATTAGCACAGAATAAAATATTTTAACAAAGAAAAACTTAAAAAAATATACATGGCAAACTCCAGTCATAACAAGGGACTCTAAATGCATGGTAGACACCATTATATGTTAAGAAAATAGTATGATATATATATATATATATATATATATATATATATATATATATATATATATATATATATATATATATATATATATATATATATATATATATACACATATATAATAAACATTTCAACAGAGTGAAAAGGAGGTAGTAAGAAAAAAAGAAACAGAGTTGGTTAAAGAAAGAGATTTAGCTAAAAGAGCAGAGAGTATATGCATGATCATAGCTGTGCTCCCAAGCTATCATTTATAACCTGAGGTGTATCTTAGTGTGACTGAATCATTGAACCTTGATAGAATCACAAAAAGCATTAAGATTTGTTTTATATTAATTTTATATCTTTAATAGCTTCTTATGTGTATTTTTTCTCATTTTTGCAGCACTTTCCTATAACAGGGCTTATAAGCCCTGAGCATTTTAGTTTCTTAGCTTTATTCCTTTGTAGTGATCTTCCTAGAATAATCTGCCTTCCTTTCTTCATTACACTTGAAAGTGCTGTCTTCTTTTCTCAGGTTCTCTTTTCCTCAACATTGTACATTCCCTGCCCTTCCCTTTTGGTCCCAGCTACAACTAATTCAGCCAGTTCTCTTAGCTAACTTGCCAGCGTATTTTTCTCCTCAGCTGACAAGTGCAATCTGTCACGCATGTTTGCAATATTACCAAAACAGCATTGACTGTTTGCTTTCATAGTTTTAATGTATTTGTGTTTGGCTTGGAATATTCTGGTGTTAATTGTTATCACTATATTACTGAAGTAAAAACAAAGAATAGTGCTCACTACACTCTGTTCGCCTGATAATAAACAAAACTGGTAAAGTACAACAAAAAAACAGGCTTAAATAGTGGGAAGTATACTTGCTGTGTTCAGTTCAAGTCAGTCACAGAAGATAACCAAATGTTCCACAAAGAGAAACGAAGCTGTGAACTATAAACTGCTTTACTTTGCGAACTCTTAATCCAATAAACAAGAGTCAAAATCACCATAGAGTGTTCATTCGAACCTACTCATCCACTGGGCAATAGCTTGTAGAAAAAACACGCAGCCAGCATGTAAAAATAAATCCAAGCGTCCAGTAGAAACCACGTTTATTAGAATAATTAAAACACAAACTAAATATATTTAAATAATTTAAAACTTTTTTAAAATATTTTATAATATTTTATATGTAGTAGGATGTGGCATCAGAGTTGTTTGTAGCGTTTTACTACAAAAGTGATGTCACTTTAAATATTTTATGTATAACAGGATGTGACATCAGAGTTGACTTCAGTATGTCCAAACAGGATGTGACATCAGTAGTTGACTTTAGCATTTTGCTATAAAAGGGATGCTAGTATGTTTGTTTGTTAGTGGCCTGATGAAGATTCGTTGAAAGCGCTAGCCCTGTGTTTTAATTATTCTAATAAACGTGGTTTCTACTGGACGCTTGGATTTATTTTTACATGCTGGCTGCGTGTTTTTTCTACAAGCTATTGCCCAGTGGATGAGTAGTTTCGAATGAACACTCTATGGTGATTTTGACTCTTGTTTATTGGATTAAGAGTTCGCAAAGTAAAGCAGTTTATAGTTCACAGCTTCGTTTCTCTTTGTGGAACATATTACTGAAGTAGTTTTCACTGCTGTATTTTTGTTACTTTACTTTTTTGATTTTTTAAGCTAATTATTTTCTACTGACTTAGCACAGCATTCCTAGTTAGCAACAATCAAACAGTAAATAACTTAATACGATTTCTAGCCCAGTGCTGACATAATAAAACAAAGATGTCATATTACAAAACATTGAAGTGAAATAATTTCTTTGTGCAAAGTAATTTGTGTTAAGAAGTATTCGTTCGTATCATGCCAAGTGGCAGTAATAATGTCAACAAGGTAAGAATTGCCTGAAAAGATGGAAGAAACAGGATAAAAATAGCTTCCAAATGTGATTAGATGGATGACCTTACTTTATGTATAGTTTAATTTTTAAGACATCAGTGTTCCTGTCATGTACCAGTGAAATCTATTACTTCTGTATTGTACACCTACGCAGTGGGAATACTATGAATTAGTAACACCACAGCTAATGATTATTAAAATTAAATATTCAGAACTGAATAAAATTATGATGAGATGGGGTATTTCTGGTTCATCTCAAAGCTGGCATAAAAGAAGTTAACTAAAAAGAAGTAATACTGCGAACAACATAAGCATATCATTATTTTCTTATTTTTATTTTATATAAATATATATGTTGATGCTTTTCTGTAAAATCAGCAGTTCTGCAACTATGCATATATTTAATAATTTCTGAAATTACATATTGAACATACATTATAGTATCATAGCATGTTTCTTAAAAGATAAAAATAGCCACTGATTAAGTAATTATTTTTTAACTACACATACAAAGCAAAACTGATATTTGTGAAGATTTTTTATTACTCTTTGTTCCTACTATCTGTTGGCTGTCTGCCCCCTCCTGGTCAATAAACCTATTAGTTCCTATCACCGAGGTGAGGGATGACCAGGAGGGGCTGCCACTGAAACAGCCATTAGGGTTGATTTACATTTTTTTTTACATTTTTTCCTTCTTTTGGCCCTAAAATCCTCATAAATGCCCAACTTGATGAACTAGAGGAGGAAAAGCAATAGGCCATCCATGCTGGTCACTCCACACTTTCACAAGGGGCAGTGCCAGCAGAAAGTGGTTTTCCCAGTCTTCACCAGAGAAATCCCACTTCCTCTGTGTGCTCAACAATTGCTACTACCCCCTCATCTACCTGGAGAGGTGAGTGGGCCATTCACCTTCACTCATCTTCCTCACTGACTAGCTCATCCAGTTCAGCTACCACTAATCAAACACCTGGCACCTGGGTCATAGTAAGGGCTCCGTCCTTCTGTACCACTGAGCTAAGGTATAAGAAGGTATAGAAGTCACCTATTGCAAGACAGTATAAGATGTTAAGTCCATAATGCAAGCTCATTATATAAGGGGAAAAAAAAAATATATATATATATATATATATATATATATATATATATATATATATATATATATATATTAAGTTGGGTCCCCTTCACATTGTCGACACTTCAAAATGTCAAATTTCATATGGCTGAGACCATATGATCGACATTTGAAATGCTGACAATGCGGAACCGGCATCTCCTTACAGTGTGGAATGGAAAGGTTTCCATTCCTGCACTGTAGTGCGATCTCGGAGTTGGTATATTTAAGTTATGGGGGATGTGGGGGTGGTGCCCCCCATGGGGGGGTGTAGGGGGGATTTCCCCCCTGATAGCAGTGTTTAGGTAAGTGTTTGTTGTTTTTTACTTTTGTTTTTCATATGTTCGACATTTCAAATGTCGATCATATGCTCTCGGCCATATGAAATTCGGCATTTTGAAGTGTCAACATATGAAGTAAATCCATTAAGTTGAACCTTTTAGAGGTAAAGGTGTTCATCTCTTTATTTTACTAGCAATACAATCACAGCACAGTGTTATTTTTTCTGTTATTTTTAAAGCAGCTAAAAATAATAGTTATTTAATTTTATTGACTGGGATAGAGCTATAATCTGTGCGCAGTTGTTTCATGCTCTGCCCAGATCTGAAAACACGGAGCAATGGTGCAGGAGGAATTTACAGACCATTTTGCAACAGATGAAGATAAATAAAAAATAAAAAGTTAATGAGCAAACACCTACACACATATGTTTACTAGTATAGAATATGTTTTTCTCTATTTAAAGTTGATATGGAATGAAAGACACGTACCTTGAGCTGACTTAAAATCTGCTTCCTTGCTGACAGATAAAATATAAACACAGAATACCGTTAATAGAATTGCATAAAGATGCATAACTTAAGTTGTTGTTTTTCTTCATTACAGGGATCTACAGAAATCTAGAGATGTGTGTTGAACTTCTTGGGTTTGAGCCAACTTAAAAGATCACATCAGTCCTACTTTGACTTTCAAAAAAAAAATCTGCATTATTTGAGTACACGTCCCTAGCAACTATTAAGAGTACCGTCTTCTAATAGACCTCAAATGCACTACATGATAGGTTCCAAATAATGACTTTGTAGTTATACTGTGAGACTTCAGTGTTCATGAGGGAAATGATACAATATCTGGTGGTTATGACTAAAAAGAACAGCTTGCATAATATGAACCTGAGTGGTGATTTTTTTTAAGTTTCATTCCCAGTTATGGATTGTCCATAACAAAACACCAGTTCAAATGCAAGAACACATTTAAATGTTTTTGGTATCATATGAGAGAGCTTGAAAATGGATTTTGCAGTCATGCCTTCAGCCTTAAAGGTACATGTTGTGGACAATCACGTAAAGATACATGATGTGTTGTGAACTGATCGCCACTTGGCAGTTTTTATGGATCAGACAGCTGTGTCCTTGACTGGCCAGATCAAGGAAACTCAAACATCCAGTGAGGGTGTCCTTGAAATGCCTGACCAATGATTCTGTCTGGGATAATGTTTAACTCCTAGTTTAGTAGATATTTCACCCTTATTTCTGGTGAGGCTAGGGATGTGCACTCACTGTAACACAAAATTGCCAAAGCAGCAGAAAGAAGATGTGGCAGAATGGTGATCAGTACTTTTCTGTGACAGTAAGCCAGTAGCTTGTTAGTGGACAGACCTTTCAACTGTTGATATATGGAGACACATCTCCATTTTAAGGCCTGATTAAGGCTGTCCCTAGTTTTCAAGGTATCTCCCTATTTTACCACTTTACAAGATTTTCTGAATTCCCCTCATCATATGCAATTTTTGAAGCTTTGTACTACATAGAAAATCACACTACATGACCAACACACTAATGGCGCAATAATATAAATGACCTTATACAGTTCATTAAAGTCTACAGATTTTACAGTCTCTTTAATATGGTGTTTATATTTTTCAATTATTTTTTTAAATGTTTGTTTTAAATACATGTTTCATAGGTTCATAGGTTCATAGGTAGGTACTAAGCTATCGGCCCA